>NW_028249206.1:0-374264 GCF_964263255.1 Lissotriton vulgaris
GAGCAGGCAGAAACAACAGAGTTCTGAGCTGAGCTGCAGCTAGAAATACACCTATCACTGTACAGGGTTCACTGACACAACATTGATGTAAAAAATATTGATGTTAAAAATATCGAGAAAAAATATAGACAATACAAATATTGACTCCTATACTTAAGCAGGTAAGTAAAAAAATGTTGATTACAAAATATGTGACCATGTCATGAGTGATGTAATATGTGACGTCATCAGCAGTGCATTGCGGGCGCGCGAGTTATAGTTAGCTGAACTAACTATAACGGGGGAATTTCAAAGGTTTTGTATGAGTAAAATGACCAGCTAACTATAACTGGTGAGAAACCTATGGTTTTTTAAGTGAATTTCAAAGGTTTTTAAAATTCTAATTCCTAACTATAACGTGGCTGAAACCTATGGTTTTTTCAGTGAATTTCAATGGTTTTGTAAATGATAATTTTTTAATGTATTATTTGTTATATTTTTTATACTGATTTACAACATTAATTTAAATTATTTATTTTTAGATATTTTATTTTTTAAATTACATTACATATTTTTAATATAAATTGAAAAAAAAATGTTTTTACACCTCTCTGCAAAGCAGCCCCATGGCGCATTTGCAGAGGGGGAACTAATTTCCCTTACATACTGGGGGTCCCTGGGGGCCAACTAGCCCACCTGGAACCTCCAGTATGCGCCAGGGGGCTGCATTGCAGAAAGGTGTAATGTGGCCACACCCTTTTTTACACCTCTCTGCAACGCAGCCCCCGGGCGTGTTTACGGAGGGGGAACTAATTCCCCTTGCATACTGGGGGTCCCTGGGGGCCAACTAACCCACCTGGAACCTCCAGTATGCGCCAGGGGGCTGCATTGCAGAGAGGTGTAATGAGGCCATACCCTCTTTTACACCTCTCTGCAACGCTGCCCCCGGGCGCATTTGCAGAGGGGGAACTAATTCCCCTTGCATACTGGGGGTCCCTGGGGGCCCACCTGCAACCTCCAGTATACGCCAGGGGGTGCATTGCAGAGAGGTTAATGAGGCTATGCCCCTATTTACACCTCTGCAACGCAGCCCACTGGCGCGTTTGCAGAGGGGGAACTAATTCCCCTTGCATACTGGGGGTCCCTGGGGGCTAACTAGCCCACCAGGAGCCTCCAGTATGCGCCAGGGGGCTGCGTTGCTTTGCCCCAGGGGCGGCGGTCCCCGGGGCAGTGTGGGGGGGATTGGGGCCTCTCCACACTTCCTTATCACCATGCCCCCGCGATTTGGTCCCTCCGGGGGTAATTTGAAAAAAAACAGACCGGGTATTTTAAAAACAAATTGGGGTCTGGGGGTCCTTGTGAGACCCCTGAGCAGGCCTAGGGGGTCAGGGTGCTTCTACCCTGCCCCCCTTTTGAGTTGTACACATTTGTTTTTCTGCTTTCTTGAGACTCGGTCTACCGAGCACAAGAAGGCTGCCAAAACTTCCTGGTTTGAAGTGTTGACAGCCAATAAGCATGCAGCTTTCTCGGGAAGGTACGCGTACCGTACGAGTACCGTGCGCGTACATATGTGCATCCCGTGATTTTCCGAAAAATTTGGGGGGGCCTTGGGGGTCCTTGTGGGAACCCCCGAGCAGGACTAGGGGGTCAGGGTGCTTCTACCCTGCCCCCTTATTGAGTTCTACACGTTTGTTTTTCTGCTTTCTTGTGCCTCAGTCTACCGAGGCACAAGATCGCTGCCAACAATTTCTGATTTGGAGTGTTGACAGACAGTTGCCTGCCATTCAGCATGCAGCTCGTGCACGGGAAGGTATGCGAACCGTATGCATACGGTACGCGTACGGTACGCGTACGGTACGTGCTTATAGATATATATATATTTTTCTTTTGATTTTCTCAGGAACTACTGGACTCTTCCATTTTGCCAAATTTCTTGTAATTCCGTTCAGCCGTTCGGGCTGTAGCCGTGTCTAATCGTCCATGGAAAACAACATGGGGAAAACACGTTTTGGGACCCTCTTTTTTCTCAGCCCCCACTTCACGAATCCCCCCAAAACTTTCAGGGAAGGAGCGGATCGAAGCGGACCATCTTCTTTGAGAAATTTGTGTTGGACGCCATCTTGTCTTCGAGGCAGAAGGGAGCTCCCAAAAAAAGTGGAAAACATGAGAAGGGGCCAGGGTGGAGACCCCCTGACCCCCTAGGCCTTCCGAGGGGGTCCTGAAAGGAACTCAAAGGCCCCCCCCCAATTTTTTTTGGGGGGGGAAATCGGGAGGTAGGCGCACGGTGCACGCTCCCCACGAGAAGAAGAGTTTTGAAAACTAAATTGGAGAACGTGAAAAGGAGGCAGGGTAGAGTCTCCCTGACCCCCTAGGCCTTCTCAGGGGGTTCCTGAAGGACCCCGAAGGGCAATAAGAAATGTTATTGTTTTTAAAAATAGTCACGAGATGCGCGCACTTCGCGCGCACCCTACAGCTGCCATTTTGTGTAGTTTCAGAAGAGAGTGAAAAATGAAAGCGGAGGACGTGGTGAAGGAGGCAGTGAAGAGACTCCCTGACCCCCTAGGCCTTCTGAGGGTGTCCCTGAAGGACCCAGAAGGGCACAAAAAACGTTTTTGTTTTTTTAAAAGTCGCGAGGTGCGCGCACGCTGAGCGCACCCAACAGCCGCCATTTTGTGTAGTTCCAGAAGAGAGTGAAAAATGAAAGCGGAGAACGTGGTGAAGGAGGCAGTGAAGAGACTCCCTGAGCCCCTAGGCCTTCTCAGGGGGTCCCTGAAGGACACATAAAGGGTAAAAAAAGGTATTTAAAAAAAAAAAAAAGATTGCGAGGTGCGCACACAGTGCGAGCGCCCCAATGCAAAAGTCAGTAAAAAACAATAGTGGAGAACGTGGTAAAAGAGGCAGCGAAGAGAGTCCATGACCCCCTAGGCCTTCTCAGGGGGTCCCTGTAGGACCCCTATAGGCCAAAAAAAGGTATTTTTTAAGGAAAAAAAATCGCGAGCTGCGCGCACGGTGTAAGCACCCCAAGGCAAAAGTGAGTAAAAAACAATAGTGGAGAACGTGGTAAAGGAGGTAGTGAAGACACTCCCTGACCCCCTAGGCCTTCTTAGAGGGTCCCTGAAGGACCCCTGAAGGCCCAATTTTTTTAAAAATGTTATTTAAAAAAAATTGAGGGTGCGCGCACGGAGCAGGCGCGCTGAAAAAAATTACAAAAAAAAGATTAATAACAACTATGACTGCTATTTATTGATTCAAGTTGTAGACTATACTGTTCAACTTTAAGCAAATCATAAAAAGTTGATGTGCCACTGCATATTAATGGATACAGTCAATCCATTATAATATACAAAGGCAGTTTTCCATGTTATCTTCCCTATCGCTTGATATAAAAAAGCAGTTCAAGGAATCCTCGGCCAACCGGTTGGAGATCAGGAATTACTGAGAATCCTTGGATGGTAAAATTGATGGTCTCACATCAAGAAGAGGCAAATTGGAGCTGTGTTATCTGTCCATTTGGACCAGGCCAAGGACGACATCACTAGGTTTAAAAGGGCTGATATGGACCTGGCGGACAGAATGGAAACTTTGGAAAACAATGCAAGACGGAGCAAAATCCGCATTCTTAATGTTCCTGAGGGAACAGAAGGGTCTGAAATTAAGCAATTTGTTATCCACCTCCTGAAGGAGTCCTTGTCCTTAGATCAATCAGTGGAAGACCTCGCTCTTGATATCCAGCGAGTCCATCGGGACCCTTTTAGACGCAACCCCCCAAAGGTCTAAACCACGTAAAATCTTGGTGAACTTCCATACATACTCTCTTAAAGATCATATTCTCAATCTGGCCTTGAAACAAAAATCCTTGGCGGGGAAGGGATATACTTTTCAAATGAGGTCTAATCATTCGAGAGTTACACTGGAAAAGCAGTGGGAATTTGGGAGGCAACTGAAAGCTTTTAGAGGGTTGGGTGCTACGGCACAATTGATGTTTCCTGCTACCCTAAAAGTCATGCACAATAACAAAATGTTTAATATAAGATTTGTGCAGGCAGCGGATGAGTTGTTATTAACTCTGGGCAGTAAAAGTAAGAGTTCCTCGAGTTAGTTAAAAGAAAAAAAACACACAAAAAAAAATATCTATACTACTATTATAAAGAGAGAACTTGCACCTTTGAGCCAGGTAAACTCGAAAACTACACCACCAATCTGAACACCCAAGACATCTTAGAAAACCTCAGGGCAAGCAGAAGGACATAGGCTACATAAAAATAAAAATAAAACGTTGTTTAAAATATTTACAAATAAAAATAAAGTAGTCCCTTGCAAGTAGCGCCAGCCGCAACCTGCGTGGTGACATCAGGAGCGCGGGGAGGAGCGGCGTGCAGTGACGAACGGCGGTAACTCAGTAATCGAGTAAGTAAGTGTGCAGGGCGTCAGTCAATAGGGGAATGGCTTGGGTGAGTGGGTGAATGAGCAAGTAAGTGAGGCGATCAATAAGTGATGCGTGAATGGGCAAGAGAAAGTGTGGCTGAGTGAGAGCTCTTAGACAGCGCACACTGCAAGCGCTGTATCCTTAGAATGCTCATAATAGGAACCTCTTGATCTGTTTTTCGAGCATTTCACTTTTAAAAGAGAGGAGTTTCTTTGAAGTAGAATGACATTTTAAACCATGCTATGTCCAAGTACAGTGCCTCTGTTAGCTGAGAGTCAGATGGAAAACCTTAGCTTTCTGCTCTTATGCGGGGCATGCCTCGCAAATAAAAACTCCAAAGCCGAGCAGCGCAGGTATGTAAACACCCCTCAATGGGCGCGGGCGTTAAAGGTCATGTGCAGAGCCTGTTGCAAACGTGTTTGAACATCTGCTTTTAGCACACGCTACAACTTTGTCGACATTGCAGATCCCGACTTTAAATCAACTCCACTCTTCCTACAAAAAAAAAAAGAAAACACAGCTGGAAGCAAATTCTTACAGTCTCGCGCCATGAAAGGGATTCCAGTCTGGCATGATTTTTTTTCTTTTTTGCTCTCACTGCCACTCTCTTGAAGTTCATGTGTTTGATCAGCCAGGAGGGCTGGAAGGTCATTATGCACCATGTTCGTGTCCTTGATGCACCCAGCACGATTGTATTCAGTTCGCTGGGATGTGCTCTTTGTACTCCTGGTGATTGTTGCCTATGTCTTCCTCCAGGGCAGGGGGCAACAACGGGTTGGCTCCAGTGTCCTTGATTGAGTCCCAACCATAGAAAGGTGGAATACACAGTGAAACAATTCACCCAGACCAATGGGACAACTAAGGAAACAGGATGGGAAGGGCATCATTTCAGAACCGAGCCCATTAGCCAAGACACGATCTCCCATCCCTAATGCAGTTTTGAAAAGAAAGAAGAGTGTTCTTCCTTTTGTTGTTCGTAAGCGAAAACGTGCCCAAAGACTAAACTTGCCTTTGGAAAGCCTGTCCCATTTAACACTTCGACCTTGAGAGCAAGAGTCATGGGACCTCCACCCCTATGGATTATCATTTTTGTTTAATTGTGTAGATTAAGGTGGGGTTCTTTCTGAAGTATGTTTGTTAACTCGACTACCATAGAGTGCTCTGCCTCACACTTAACTTTGTATTAAAAAAACAAGTGTGTTGCGATTTCCTGGATTAACACAGTGAGTTGTGATCTCCTGGATTGCTATATAATGATAAAATATTCATTTATGTGTGCTTTTGTCCCCTTAAATACTAAAGCATACTTCATTTGTCTCGACAACATCTATCTATACTACTATAATAAAGGAAGAACTTTCAGCCTTTGAGGCAGGTAAACTCGGGGACCACAGCGCCAATCCACACACCCGATACACCGTTGGAATCGTCAGGGTTTGTAGATGGTTATAGGCTATATAAATTTTTTTTAAAACGTTATTTAAAAAATTTACAGTAAAAAAATAAAGTAGTTCCTCCAAAGTAGCGCCGGCCGCAACGTGCGTGCTCACGTCAGGAGCGCAGGGAGGAGCGGTGTCCAGGAGCACGACGAGGAGCGGCGGACATGGTGCGGGGGAGGAGCGGTGGTGTGAGGAGCAGCGGACAGGCCAGCGGCGGTGCGAGCAGCGGACAGGCGGGAGGAGCGACGGCTGAGGTAAGGGTACCCATGTCGGGGCAGGCGGGGGTCGGGGCAGGCGGGGGACGGGCCGGCGGGGGCCTGGGCTGCTGGACAATGTCGGGGCGGGCGGGGGTCGGGGAAGCATGTTGCTACCGGACAAGGTCGGGACGGGCTGCTATACTAATATAATAAAGAGAGAGCACAAACCTTTGAGGCGGGTAATCTCAGGAACCACAGCACCAATCACAACACCCAATACAGCGTTGGAAAGGGCAGTTGCAGCAGAAGGACATAGGCTATGCAGAAGCCCACCATATACATTTAAAAGGTAAAAGAACCGTGCCAGCAAAGTAGTCCCTTGTGGGCGTGTTTGCGTTGTGCTGTGGGCGTGTGCTGGGGGCGTGACAAACGCTGGGGGCGTGTGGTACATTCCGCCCTTCATGCCATGTCTCATATCGTGTGCTGTGGGCGTGTGCTTGGGGCGCGGGCGTGTGCGGGCGCGGGATTACGGAAAAAAAAGCAAGCGTTGTGCCCAATATTTCATCGTTTTTTCTTCCCAGGTTCTGTACATTCCAGCTCCGGGTGTCCACCCTGCTCCCTTTGAAAATACCCTTACACCCCATAATCATAACCCACCTTTACTCATTAAAATACCTCAACACCCTTAAACACTAACCCATCTTAACCCTATAAATATACCCTGTACCCCAAAACCCAAACCTACTCCTAAACCCTAAAAATACCCCTGTACCCCAAAACCCAAACCTAGCCCTGAACCCTTTAAATGCCCCTGTACCTCAAAACCCAAACCTACCCCTGAGCCCTAAAAATATCCCTGTACCCCAAAACCCAAACCTACCCCTGAACCCTAAAATACCCCTGTACCCCAAAACCCAAACCTAGCCCTGAACCCTTAAAATACCCCTGTTCCCCAAAACCCAAACCTACCCCTGAACCCTAAAAATACCCCTGTACCCCAAAACCCAAACCTATTCCTAAACCCTAAAAATACCCCTGTACCCCAAAACCCAAACCTAGCCCTGAACCCTATAAATACCCCTGTACCTCAAAACCCAAACCTACCCCTGAACCCTAAAATATCCCTGTACCACAAAACCCAAACCTACTCCTTCACCCCTAAAATACCCCTGTACCCCAAAACCCAAACTTCCCCCTGAACCCTAAAAATACCCCTGTACCCCAAAACCCAAACCTAGCCCTGAACCATAAAAATAACCCTGTACCCCAAAACCCAAACCTACCTCTGAACCCTAAAATACCCCTGTACCCAACCCCCAAACCTAGCCATGAACTTTAAAAATACCCCTGTACCCCAAAACCCAAACCTAGCCCTGAACCCTTAAAATACTCCTGTACCCCAAAACCCAAACCTAGCCCTGAACCCTAAAAATATCCCTGTACCCCAAAACCCATACCTATTCCTAAACCCTAAAACTACCCCTGTACCCCATAACCCCAAACTATATCTGAACCCTTAAAATACCCAAACACTCCAAAACATATACCTCAGTACCCCAAAACATACACCCCTATACCCATACTTACCTTATCCAAACATTTTAAAAAAACATGCTTTTACCATTCATGCATTTACAACGAATTTCGTTGTAAATGTATGCATGGTAAAAACATATAAAATGTAATGCCATGCTTTATAATGGCATTGCGGAGTCATGGTACTTTCGTAATGAAAGTATGTGGAGTGACGGTATGCGGAAAGAAAGTTGCGAAATAATGGGTGCTTACCCTCCCCCGGTAAGTACATTGGTTGCCCACATTTCCAGCAACATACTCATATTTTTTCACCACCAATTTGAAAAATGCACAGGTCTCTCTCATTGATGGCCAGCACCGACATACACTTTTAGACACACCTCCCGCCACAAGTTCTAGAATTGCGAACTTTAGAGCTGGGGGGCTACGTTCAAATCTCGGCATCAGCTCAAAATCCTGTGATTCCAGGCAAATCGCTTTGTTTCCCGGTGCCTACCACAAATGAATGTGTTCTTCTGTAATGTAAATTGTACTCATGCCATGTTGTCGAGTTCGCGCTATATAATATTGCAAGGAAAAATAAAGTAGGGAAACTCGAGTTCACACACTACTGAACGCGCACTCTTAAGTGCATCAGCAGTGCACTGTGAATCGGAGCGTTTCACAGGCCTGTCACAGATAAGAAATGCTATCAAAACGAAATCCTACAAAACAATATACTACTGGCCGGCAGCAATTCATACCCGGACAACGTCGGGACGGGCTGCTAGTATATATATATATTTTTTTAAATGGGAGAACACGTTTCATGAAGTATTTAATATAGGAAAGTTTAAAATTAAAATACAGATTAGCTTGGTCTAATTTAGTTTAGTCTATTGCTATCTTATCATACACTACTGTTTGACCAATCTTATAGCAAGAGATGAAATGTAACTTTTAGGAATCCTGTATAATACCAGGCCATTTGCACTATGCACTTAGAGTTGGGGTTAAAGTAGTTCTTGTGGGAGTGCGGGGAGGGGTGCTATCTACTGGACCTGTTCCGGTTAGATAAAGCAAGGGTTCTCCAGGGGATGGTGGAAGGATGTGGGGGGTCACAGAACTAGGAGGGGGGAGGGGTTGAGACTTAAAAACGAAAAGTTCCTCATTTTTCATTTGGCTTTACTTCTATTGTATATGTTGCTGTCTGAACTGGTAATAGTTTTGCAAAGGGGTAGAGTGGTTACTTTCTTTGTGCAGGCGTACTTAGCTAGGTCTTGGATTAGAATTTATGGGGTATATTAAAGTTATTTCCTGGAATGTCAATGGCCTGCGTTCCAAACCAAGAGCTGATAAAATTTTACAGTATGTGCGTGATTCGGAGGCACAGGTAGTAATACTCCAGGAGACTCATCTGACGCATGCTGACTCTCTTGCCTTAGTGAAGAAAAATAGATGGATTCACTTTGCGGTGTCTTCCTCACAGAATACTAACATCAGAGGGGTATCAATTATCTTTAAAAAACTGCTTAAAGCCAGGTTAGTGGCCCAGATCGTGGACCCAGGTGGCAGATGGGTCATTACCACAGTTGTCATCTCTGGGGTCCAATATACATTTGTTGGATACTATGGACCTAATATTGATGACCCCTCTTCTCTTGAGGCTATTTTTGCCCACCTCCTGGCATGTCCGGAACCAACCATATGGGCTGGCGACTTTAATATAGTCTTGGACCCTCTCCTAGACAAAACTCCTAGTAGTCGTCCGATGGCCCTTTCTAAATCTAGGTCCCTTTTGCTTACATCTATGAGACAATATCGATACGTGGACATTTGGAGATTAAGGTCAGGACAGCAACAGGGTATTTCCTTTAGAAATTATAAATACCATCATAAGTCCAGAAATGACTTTGTCCTGATAAGTCAGAGACTGACAGATGCTGTCAAATCTACAAGTTACCTCCCTTTACATCTGTCTGACCACTCTGCAATACTCTTGGCGTATAAGGGTACTCCCAGCATCTCCCCTAGAGGTTGGTCTTTTGATCGTTCTCTTCTTTCACATCCTGATGATGTCTCCTATCTTAAGAGCGAGATCCAAAGTTTTATGATCATAAATATTGGTTCAGCAGCGTCTGGAGTAGTTTGGGACTCCCTTAAGGCGTGCCTAAGGGGGCTTATTACAGGCAAAGTTTCCTATCGCTCTAAATAATATAGGGAGGAGGTTGCTTCCATTGAGACAGATATTGCTAAAACTCAATCAGATATCAATGTTTTGCCTGCTTCTATGGAGGCTGCCTCAAAATCACTCCAGGATAAGCTGCTTGGCGTGAAAGCACACTTGGGTTCCGTTCTGAGTAAGAGAGTTCAGCAAAGATGGGAAGCCAGCAAATTGGCCCACTTCCAATATGGGGAAGGCGCAGGGAAGCTGTTGGCCTGGAAGGCTAAAACAGATCAGGCTCGTAACAACATTATCTCAATAGCCTCAAAAGATTCCATAATTTCTTCGGATGAGAGTATAAGATTAGCCTGTAGAGACTTTTTTCAGGAAATATACCATGAAGATAAATCCATCAACCCGGATCTAGTTAAGCATTCGCTAAGTAAAATCTCCCTTCCGGCCCTGTCTGATGATCAAAGTATACTCTTGGAAAGTGAGATCTCTGAGGAGGAGGTTAGGGCAGCCATTTGTAGTGGCAAGAAAGGGAAAGCGGCAGGACCCGATGGTCTACCAGCAGAAATTTTCAAGTTATTAGAACATGAAAAAACACCACATCTTGTCACTCTATTTTTTTAAAAACTTTTTTATTGACAGCACAAGCAAACTTACATTTCAAAAATAAAACATTTTACAACAAGAGTAAAATAAAGAAGAAAATTAAAATACATGAATTCCTTGAAAACTTAATCAAATAAAAAATAGGCAAGGAGATCTACAGTATATTAAAAAAGAAAAAAAAATACATCAGGAACTATTCACAAATCTAGTACTGCAAAAATGAAGTCATTTATTCATGAATAGGGAAGAAGTTACCCCAAATTTTATCAACTTTCTTCAATGAACCAATCCCTCGAATTTAAGCAGTTGAAAATTCCATATCATATATCTCGTTTACCAGTAGCCACCATTCGGTTACCACTGGTGGTTTGTCAGACATCCAAGCCCTAGCAATTATCAATCTTGCACAAGAAATTAGAATAAACATTAGGTCCTTGTAAGTAGCAGTATTTGGTTGTATTCCCAAAAGTATCATCTCAGCGGAGATTTTACCAAAGTACAATTTATGCAGTTTCAGCAATTTTTCTATTTCATCCCATAATGTTTGCAGAGCAGGGCATGAAAAAATTATATGTACTATATCTGCTGCTAGTAGATCGCATTTTGGGCATTTTATACGTTCGGGTAATGCATTGTTCCCTGACCACTTAAAGAAGTGAAGCGGCGTGTAGTATAGCTGGCATCCAGTCTTGTAAGATTGAAGTTTTAAGCTAGAAGATTTAGTTAAAGAGTTACTGTTATGAAAAAAAGTGGAAATATTATTTAAAGAAATGGGCATTCCTAAAGTAGTAGTCCACTTCTGTGCGATTTTGACACTGTCATCAGGTTTAGATTGGCAGAGACATTTGTACCCCAAGCTAATTAGGTCGCTATTTGTTTCCCCGTAAATGCAAATCCATATTTCTGGGTCTAAAATTTCCCTTAGTTTCATTCTATTCGTGAAAAAATCACGTATCTGTGTGTATTTGAAAAGAACATTTACAGGTAGTTTATAAAGTGTTCTTAAGGTATCAAATGTTAAAAAGCCTGATGATCCGTATAAATCGGAGAGGTGGTTTATACCGTGATTAGCCCATATTCTAACTATTGGATCGCTAAAAATCTCAGGTAAACCCGGATTATACCATATGCTTAGCTTTGGGTGAAAGAACGTAGTTTTATTAATAGGCATAATAGTATACCATATACGGACTAGATCTTTCGCGGTCTTAAACTTCACTTGTTTAAAGTAGTTCGGGTCGTTGCTTCTAGCTAAAAATTGTACAGAATTTGCGCCTAACATAAATTGGTGATTGAAATATGGATAATTAGATGAAAAAAGGCTGCGTATCCGATCCAGGAAAGAAGCGTAAAAGTAAAATTTAAAGGCGGGGAAGTCGAGGCCGCCTTTAGTAGCTGTTAATTTGAGAAGAGACAGAGCTCTGCGATTTTTCTTGTAGCCCCAGATGTAGCTTCCTAGAATACCATCCAGTTTTAAAAAAAATAAGTTGTTGACATAGAGCGGAATGGACCTGAACAAATACAAACATTTTGGCAGAATGTTCATTTTTATAAGGTTGATTCGTCCTATTAAGTTTAAGGGAACCTTATGCCATTTTTTAAGGGTCCCTGTTGTCTCCTTCAATAATGTATCATAGTTTAGGGTCATAATTTCTTTTAAGTTGGATGTTATTTTAATACCCAAGTAGTTCGCAGTGTGGCAAACCCCCAGAACTGGAGCCGGGAGCTTATAGTTAACAACGATTTGCGTTTTGTTTAAGTTTAGTTTGTACCCCGAAACCAAGTCGAATTCGTCCGCTTCCTTAATGATCCTAGCTATGGCTTTAGGTACGTTGGTTGTATAAATTGCAAGATCATCTGCGTAGGCAGTAATTTTGAGGGAGTTATTGCCATGCGTAAATGGGATAATACATTCTTGGGTCAGTATTGAATTAATAAAAGGCTCCATTGCGAGAGCAAACAAGAGGGGCGACAGGGGGCACCCTTGACGTGGCCCTCTTAAAAACGGGAAACTATTGGAAATTAAATTGGCATAACCTATTTTTGCGTTGGGTGAATCATACAGGGCTTGAATCCTGGTAAGAAACAGTTTCCCAAAGCCCATCCTCCTTAATAAAGCCCAAAGATAATCCCACCCCACTCGGTCGAAGGCTTTTTCTGCATCTAATAACACCATACCGAGTGGGGAGGTATTAGTATTGGCAACGTCAAATGCAGTAATGGCAGCGTTGACATGTGCTGTTGTGTCTCTACCCATCACAAAGCCGTGCTGGTGTTGACTAACTAATTTAGGCATTAGCGGGGCTAATCTCATAGCTAGTAGTTTTGAATAAACCTTGGCATCATCATTTATCAAGGAGATGGGCAGATAAGACCCACACTCCACAGGTGATTTACCCTTCTTTAAAAAAAAGATTATTTTAGCAGTTTTCCAGGATTTAGGGATTTTTCCGGTGTTTCCAATTTGGTTAATCACTGAGCAAAGTGTAGGTAGAAGTTCCTCGCTGCAACATTTATAAATTTCCATTGGAAGTGTATCATCCCCAGCGGATTTCCCCTGTGGGAGAGAAGAAATAGCCATTTTCTTGAAACCAGCATGGTCCCCACAATGGTGGCCACCGGAGTTGGGATCCCCCCCCCAACCGGTGATTAAGGTTCGTAACCTGGGAGTCACCTTCGACAACAAACTGACTTTCCACCACCACGCCAATGCTGTCGTATCATCTGCATTCTACACACTCAAAAAAATCAAGAAACTCCTTCCTTACCTACCACAGTCAGCCGGCAAAACACTTATCAGTACTTTAGTGTTTTCAAAAACGGATTATTGTAACTCTCTACTTCTTAATGCTCAGGAAGGAGTCCTCAACAAACTCCAGACCGTGCAAAAGGCGGCTGCTAGAACCTTACTCTCTATCTCCAAGTTCACATCTGTCTCCCATCACATTAAAGAGCTCCACTGGCTCCCAATCAGGAGCCGAATAAAATTCAAGGCTCTTTGCATAGCCTACAAGACCCTTAACCACCCAGGGCCTAAGTTCCTAAAAGAAGCTCTTCATCCATTGGAGCATCGCAGAACTCTCCGATCCTCCACAGCTTTCATGCTGTCTGTCCCTCGGACAAAAAAGGCCACTTGGGGAGACAGGTGCTTCACTACAGCCACTGCTAAATTGTGGAACACCCTCCCACTGCATATCAAAACTGCCCCCACCCTCCTCAAATTCCGAAAAAGCCTTAAGACATGGCTTTTCTCCTCTGCCTAACCACCCCCTCAAATGTAAGGAGTTCTCTGATCACCAGCGCCGAGACACCTGTATGGGTATTTGCGCGCTTTAAAAATAAAAATTGTATTTCGGATAATGAAAAATGTCCTTCAAGTGGTTCCATTAAGTCAGGTTCCCTATCTAGTGACCAATTCTTTGTTAAGTATCTTTGCATGTTCTCTTCTGTAGGGGTAGTTTCAGGTGTGTAGAGTTTAATATAGTATGTTACGAACTGTTGTAATATCTGTTCTGGTTGATTGTAGCTAATCCCATCCGCCCCAGTAATGTTTTTTATCATAGAATTGGCCCTGTCTTCAGCAACCTTATAAGCAAGAATTTTGCCAACTCTATCACCACTTTCGTATTGAGACTGTTTGTATTTGTGTAGTTTCAAGCTCACTTTTCCTCTTAAAAAAGTTTTAATTTTAGACCGAAGGGTAGTTAGTTTTAATTCCAGTAAAGGTTTATTTTTCGAAATTCGCCACCCTAAGTTCTCTTGAATGATAGCCACGGCCAGGTGTTCTTCCAGAGGCCGTATTCTAGAGGTCATTTCCAAAGTCTCATCTTTTCGTTCTTTGTTTTGCCTCATAATAAATTGTTGTGCGAACCCTCTGATACTCGCTTTGCATGCGTCCCATACATACATGAGGTGTGTTGAATCTAAATTAAATTCTAAGAATTCTTTAATATGTTTCTTCAATTGAGAAACAAAAAAGGTATCTATTAGCAGGTACCTTGGAAAAGAAAATAGCCTGGCAGCCGGTTTAGGAGATAGTATATTAAACCGTAGTATGATGGGATTATGGTCCGAAGTTACTTTTGGGCAGATCTCCATTTTACTGCCCTCTAAAACCCGATCTGTCGTCCAGGCCATATCAATGCGGGAGCACATTTGGTGAGGAGCAGAATAGTATGTATAACCTGCAAGTGTCGGATGTAGGTTCCTCCATACGTCTTTTAAGTTATGAATGCGCAATAGCTCTAAAATAGCTGCCCTGGTTTTACGCATACGCTGAGATGGATTCGTCTTGGTCGTGTCCCTTGTGTAGTTCATTACGCAATTGAAGTCTCCCATCATTATTATGTCTCCTTCCCAATCTAAAAGTTCAATATTGAGACGATCAAAAATCCCCGCATTGTCAATGTTTGATCCGTACAAGGCACATAGTACATATTTTGCATTCATTAAATTAAATTGTGCTAGTGCCCATCTACCGGCTTTGTCTGCAGCAGTTCTAAGTACCTCTATCTTCAAAGTTTTCTTCTTAAGTATAGCGACACCCCTTATTAGTACATTCAAAGAGGTACAAGTAATCAGTTCATATCCCCCTTGCTCCATCATCTTACGATCCTGAAATCGAACATGAGTCTCGTTTAAGAGGGCAAAGTGAGGGTTGTACATCTTCAATTCTTCGAAGACTAACTGTCTTTTAATTCTATTGTTGAGTCCAGAGACGTTCCATGCTAGACAGTTCATTTGATACATTTATTCGATTTTAGCCTCCGTAAGCAGTGCCTATTACATTTATTATTCAGGTCTGTGCATGTGATTGTGCTTGTGCTGTCGTTTTCACCCTTGTTACCCCTACCCCTTTCCCCCTCTTCCCTCTCCCCTTGAGCTTCTCTCCCTGCTCTAGAGGCCCCACCCCAAGTACCTACCCGGAAGCCTCCCTCTATCTTCCGCTGCTGTTGAAAGGGCAGTTGACCAGAGAGGTCTCCCCACAATCTACCCCTCCATATTAAACTTGTATACAAGATCTCAACCCATCCCCACCCCAAAGTAAAAATTTTTATAGATCAAAGTGGTTGCTCATAACTTTCAGATTCTAGATTTCTGTAGAATTAACTACCTAGATTTAAGTATCCATTTTTGCCAAAAGTTGCTCTGCGTCTTTAACATCATTGAAAAAATAAGTGTGCCCTGCATTTGTAACTTTAAGACGTGCAGGTTCTTGGAGATATGATGTAGCCCCCCTAGACTTTAAAGGGTCTATCAGTTTCCGCAGCCTCCATCTTTTGTCCATAGTAGCCTTGCTAAGGTCTGATTTAGCAAATAAAGTTATATTATCGCAAGTCACAGGTGTATTCGGTCTAGCTTTCAATGAAATTGCCTGTCTTAGCAGGTAGTTGCCGAAGTAAGCCAGAATTGGTCGAGGGTATTTGCTCTCTTTATTCTTGAAAATAATCGGTAATCTATGTACCCGTTGGAGTTGGCAATCCCAGTCCCAGTCACCCATGTCTGGGAATGCATTTTGAAAAACTCGGATCAGGTTGGCCCTTGCGTCGGAGCCTTCAGTCCCTTCAGGGATTCCAAAAATTCTTAGATTCTGGCGCCTCTGTCGGTTCTCAAGATCCTCGACTTTGTTCTTCAAGATCTCTATGTCTTCCTTATGTTCTGCTGTAGAGGCAGTAGTAGTGGCCAGTGTTTCCTCGACGTCAACTACTCTCTGCTGTAGTTCTTCAATATCTTTAGTAACTCCACTTAGCTTGTTAGTGACTTCCTGTAGGCAATTATGTATCTTACAATTGTCTTCCTTTAGTAGGCGAAAATGTTGTTGAGACTCTTCATAATGGACCATTAATGTTTTGAAGATTAAATCCAGAGATGAAGAAGTAGTCTCAGTTTGAGAGGTGATAGGAGAGAATATGAGAGATGTGACAGGAGATGTAATGGGTGTAGCAATAGTAGCTGGTGTGACCGGTATTGCAGTTGCCTGGTTGCTTAAAGTTGTGGTAGGTATAAGCGCTACAGGTGTGACGTCCGTCGAGGCCATAGTGATAGGTGCCAGATTGGAAATTGAGTTTAGAGCTAATTCTGAACTTAGCAAGTCCCCTTTGCGAGGAGGGGTCTTAAAAGTATAGTCTTGTAAGTTGTCAGCTTCTATGGGGTGGTGTCCTGGTAGTACAATAGACAACTTTTGAGAACCCCCTTTAACCTGCATCCACTTAAGTAAGGGGCTCTGATCTTTGATTATGTTCCCTCCTATAGCTCCTGTAGCAGTTGAGAATAGATTTGTAAGCAATGTTGCTGTTTCTTTAGTCTTCCCGTTCTTAGCTCTTCCTTTTCCCTTCCCCTTTCTTTTAGTAACAGTAGATTTCCCTTTTCTTGTTTGGGCTCGGGCATTCTCAGTTCGTCTGCCTGTCCCTTCCTCCATTTCCTCCATTCCCTCCTTTCCTTCGACATATTCCTCATACTCTTCGTCGTTGGAGTTAAGGTCCTGTTTTGAGTTAGCTTCAGTGCTCCCCGTATCATTATCGGTATTGGAACTTTTATATTCTATAGTTGTAATTGATGATGGTGCCAATATCTGTGCTGGTAGATGCACATGAGCAGGTTTAGGACTTGGCAGAGTGATTATGGAAGACGTATCAGTTTGTAAAGGCACATTGATATCGGGTACGTCAGTGTCAATGTCAGTATTCAGCTCTAGTTCAGCTCCCCCATTGGTGGCCTCAGTGACCCCAAGGAGTCCAGTTGTAGTATTCAGCATAGATTGCGTAGATTGCATAGGTTGAGCGGATTGCGCAGATATTACCTTGCTTGAATTACTCTCCATTGTTGAATTACAGTCTGACTCTCCCCCTGACGGCACATCATGATTTAGCCCCCCTTGTTGAGTAGCCTTGCCATTAATGTTGCCAGTCTTTTTTGGACTTATTGTTAACCTTATCTGCAAGTATATCGTCCTCTTTTACTTTGGTTTTGGTTTTTAATTTGGACAGAGTCTCCTTCTCTTTTACAATCAAAGTAGTAGGGGGGAGGTTAAGCAGTGGTTTACCAGCTTGGGGCTCCTGTTGAATAAGGCAGGATGTACGTGCCACCACTGCAGGTGAAATGGGTCTTAGCGACTGTGCTCTTCCTTCATCTATTCCTCTCCTCGACTCTTCTGATCCCTTCAGGGGAGTACCTTTCAGCAGAGCTTTATTCTGCCTTGTGTTTTTTGGAGCCATGAGAGCCATAAGGATAAGGATATACCTTCGTGCCTGCTCGTCTTGTCTAGCCAAGTCTTAGTTGTGTATGCAGAATCAATTTAGCAATCAACCCAACCCAGACCAGGCCTCGCTGGGAATCCTTTGCTAATACTGGTGCTGGTGCTGGTGCTAGCGCCGGTGCCGGTGCTGAGTGAAACTGAGTGAGGCTAGAATGAACAGTGCTGCATTCCTTGAATCACTCCTTGAGTCAATTGAATCGCTTGAATCACGAATCACGGATCTCTGCTACAATAGTCAATAGCCAGTCAGTAGCCAGTAACCAGTAACCAGTAACCAACCAGTAACCAGTGCCCCCCTGATAATACACTAACAGTTCAAATAATTGTCTTTTCAAAATCTTTTCCGGAGCTTCTCAGAGGAAGCGGTGTTATTAAAGAACACTGGTCTTGAGGCTTGGAGCCTTGTAGCTTTAAACACGCATCAGGAACCGCTCAGAGCACCCCCCGGCAGCAGTACTACTTCTCTGCTCCTCAACTCGCTTTCAGTTCGAAGCCCAGCTTTGGTCTTGATCGCGGTCTTGACCTCGGCGCCTCAGTGCTTTATTTCTCGGTGCCCCAACTTCTCAAATCTGTTCTTACTCTGTCTTGCTGCAGCCGCAGCCGTACGCTGTAAACCGGAAAGCTGCAACCGCAGTCCGCAACCCGCAGTCCGCAGCCCGCAGTCCGCCCAGCCGGGCACTGCCGAATCGAGCAGGAGCGAGAGTCGGTTGTGGTAGCGGTAGCAGGTAGCTAACGCCAAGCTGTGCAGAACGCCAAAACTCTGAGCAAACTCCCGGTAAGCTAAAGACTCGCTGGATCCCTCGGGCGCCCGCTATTGCATCAGTCGGTCTTAATACCCGGCTTCCTCATCTCATCTCATCAGTCGGGTGGGGTAGGTGTGCAGTTAATCGCACAGGAGGGAGATCTCTGCAGGAGGACCTCACTGCAGCGGCTTCAGTCCGCCATCTTGCACTGACAGTCCTCTTGTCACTCTATTTAACCAAATTTTGATGGACGGTCAGCCTCCCCCAGAATCTTGGAACGGTGCCTCCATTACTCTTATTTTGAAACCTGGTAAGCCTGCCTCTTCTTGTGGGTCTTATAGGCCAATCTCAATATTAAATGTAGATTACAAAATCTTAGCTAATGTTTTGGCAAGGAGGCTGGCAGGGGTTGCTCCCGAGTTGGTTCACCAGGATCAGAAAGGGTTCGTAAAAGGACGGCATGCTGTATGAATTAACATATGATTTAATAGGAGCCATGAATATGGCTACTGCTGCATCCCTTCCTCCGGCTACGGTAACTCTGGATGCCACCAAGGCCTTCGACAGGGTAAATTGGATATACCTGTCGGAGGCCTTGGCCAAATTTAACATTGGGAAGGGTTTTCGGCGAGCCATAGGCCTTCTGTATCAAAACCCTACCGCTTGGGTAATGGTTAATGGAGCGCTATCGGGCCCCTTTAACATCTCCAGGGGGACAAGGCAGGGCTGCCCTCTATCCCCTCTCCTATTCGATTTGTATATCGAGCCCCTAGCGCAACGCTTGAGGGATGACATGAATATTAAGCCTTTCTCGTATGGGGGTTGGGAGCGGATGGTAGCCTTTTATGCGGATGATGTGCTTATCCTTTCTTCGGATGTACAAACCGCACTTCCAGCAGCATTGAACGTAGCACAGGAGTTCGGGGAAGTATCAGGGTACGAGGTAAATGCCTCAAAAACCGAGGTTTTAATCTGGAACGATGATCTCTGTGAAATCAGCATACAGCCAGGATCTTCTATGCGATATCTTGGCCTAAACATCACGAAGGACATAAACCATTTAGTAGCCTCTAACTTCTCTGTAGTAGCAAAGCATTGCCGGCAGTTAATGCGATCCTGGGTAGCACTACCACTATCTCTTTTAGGGAGAGTTAACTTGGTCAAAATGACCATTTTACCCAAAGTTTCTTTTTTATTTAATATGATCCCCCTTTATTTTGACCCCTCCATAATAGCGAAGTTACAGGCGGATGTCTCTTCCTTTATTTGGAATAGGCATCTTCCGCGGATTGCCTGGAAGAAACTTAGGAGGCGCAGAGAGAAGGGGGTGTTGGCTGCCCCTGATCTGCAGCTGTACGCCTAGGCATTTCAACTCTCGCATGTTAGAATGCTTTTAAAGATGCATGTGGATTCGGGAGTGGGAGCCCTGCTCTCAGCTTTGCTTGATGGGGAAGATCTTAGCCAGTCAGGTTTTTTGTTTAA
Source organism: Lissotriton vulgaris (assembly GCF_964263255.1). Classification (NCBI taxonomy): domain Eukaryota; kingdom Metazoa; phylum Chordata; class Amphibia; order Caudata; family Salamandridae; genus Lissotriton; species Lissotriton vulgaris. Next base: position 19,819 of record NW_028249206.1, read on the forward strand.
ATTTGGCAACCAAAAGTTTTTTTTAAAAATTACGTTGAAGATTTTGCAGGGTTTAACAAAAACGTGGGCAAAGTTAATGGTCAACTTAAAAGTTAGCTATTATGGCTATATGACACCTTTTTGGGGTCTTGCTGAGAGCCCTGTGTGGCTGGGTGACAGTTTGCCAGCTCCGCTTAAGGAGGCAGGGATGTTAATTTGAGGGGACTTATTTTCAGAGGGTAGTTTGCTTCCGTGGGAATGTCTGAGAGATAGAGCGGGTCCTAACCTTTCAAGATTTAAATATATGCAAATGGCTGGGTGGACTCATTCCTTCTTGGCTCAGCCATCCTTGGCAAATAGATTTCCTATTGGAGGCTATAGCCATTTAGTATCCCAGATGGAAGATAATCCACCAGCCAAAAAGGAAGTCTCCCTCTGGTACAATTTGGTCATTGAGGAACTTGATGGGGACTTTTTGTTACCAGACCAGCTTTGGGGACCTACTATGCAACTATAATGTATAGGATATGTAAAGGATATGCGGAGCAACTCATTTAAAATGTTGTGGGATCTTGTTAAGCCAGCATGGCTGGGCAGAAACCATTTGTTCACGCTCCACAGGGCCTACTATTCTCCCCTCAGACTCTCAAAATTCTCACAAGGGGACCCTGTGGTTTGTCCTAAATGTGGTCTACCAGCGGCTTCAGATGCCCACATGTTCTTTGAGTGCCCTCATTTGACTCCTTTTTGGGATGCTATATGCCACACTCTCTCTGAATCGTTAGGAAGTCAAATCACTCTAGACCTAGAAATCGAGGCAATGGATCTTCATATCCCTCTCCCAAGTGTCATTCAGGTGGTAAAGATCTCACTTTGGTTAAAAAAGCAGCCTCAAGCTGTAACCATAATTAATACATACCTCCATCCTAAAGACAAACAAAAAGGTGCAAAAGACCTAGCCAAACTGATGAAAAAAACAATGGAGGAAAGCGAGTCCGACTCATTCATCCTGACAGGGGACTTCAACATGCTTCTAATTAATAAAGAGCAACCTAGCGACCTTACCCGGGACCTGAACGTTGCATGGGCCGTGCCAACACAAGGCCACACAAAAAACAAGAATGCACCGAAGCACTCAAAACTTCTAATTCGTCATTTGGAACAACTGAACTTAAGGGCCCTGAATGGCCACTACCCTGGTGATGATCCACCAGTTGCCACCTTTCATGCGAATAATCAATCCTCCCATCTCGACTACATGTTCATCTCCCTAAACATGCTTTGTCGGGTAAAGTCCTTTAGAATAGGTACGACCGACGTCAGTGATCACATGCCACAAGAGGCCACAATAAATGCCACTTCCTATCTGGGACTCGAAACATTCACAGGCCTCGACACAGACATTGCCCCAAATTTAAGGCGGCTTCGCTGTACCGCCGAGAACATCGATTCAATTAGCTCCATGGCAAAAAATCTCTTCTCCCAAGCCACCAGCTATGCATTCAAGGGATCGGACGTCTGGGACACTTTCATCAAAACCATTAGGGAGCAAATGGCAAAAAAGGTTCCCACCAAGCTACATCATCAACAGTTGCCCCTTCGTGGGATTCACTCATGTCCAGAAATGAAACCACAAAAAAGATTAGTAAATCAATTACTGAGACAGTTGCGAAAGGACTCTTCAAATCATAGCTTGCAAACTGCCCTACGGGAAGCTAAAACAAAATTGAAACGGACAAAATGGGGCAATCAGCAGCGAAGGAACGAACATCTATGGGTGAAACTAGTGCACGAGGGGAAGCAGAAGAACAGCTCCAGATTCTGGCAAATGGTTAAAAGAATACAGAATCCTGACCTTCCAGGTCAGAACTCGCACATAACTGAAGAAGTATGGTCGAAATACCTACTGGACCACTTCAACAACGACGGGACCATAGACAAAGTTACTATAAATAAACCTTCTTTAACATTTACAAAGCTTAACAAAAAAGTAAACCTCAACCACTATACCCCCACAAACCCCCGTTAAATGGGGGAACACACTGTCACGAATACACTAAAAATTGATAAACTTAAATTGGATAAAAACTTAACAAAAGCTCCTGAGTCAGGGCCCAACCCAATTCGCCCATCAGACATCCAACGACAAATATCAAGGGGGCGACCAACCGGAGCTCCTGGGCCGAACGGCTTACCACCTATGCTCTACAAATCAGATGCCGAATTTTGGAGCGCAGCCTTGGCACCAGTGTTTAAAAGTATCAGACTCACACAGACCCTTCCTGAGTCCTGGCACGGTTCAATCATTAGCCCGATACATAAACAAGGTAGCAAGAGGCTTCCAAACAACTACCGCCTTATTGCTCTCATAGACGTGGAGGCAAAATACTTTGCTGGCCTTATCCTGGAGGAGTTAACATCATGGGCAACTGAGAATTCCATCATGCCAGTCAACCAAACGGGTTTCTGTAAAGGCCAAGGGACCACAACCAATTTAATGGCACTATCACTGCTGATGGAAGCAGCAAAAGATACTAAGTCATCTCTATTCTTTTCATTTATTGATTATACCGCTGCATTCGACCACGTGGACCGCAACAAACTTTGGATGAAACTGGACAAATTGCGAATACCTAAACACCTATTAGACATCCTTATACTGCTCCACACAAACACCTGGATTAAAATTAAACTTGGGGCTGGAACTCATCTTTCAAAACCCATAACGACAACAAAAGGACTGAAACAGGGATGTCTACTTGCACCAATCCTATTCAATCTTTTTTTAGCCGACTTACCTGGGCAACTAGACAAATGCTCCAACCACGCACCGAAACTAGGGAAAATCATCCTCTCAAACCTGTTATATGCAGATGACCTGTTGTTGATAAGTCGGACTCCAATGGGCCTCCAACATCTTTTGAACATAACCAATGCCTTTTCAGAAAAAAATGCACTACAAATAAACCTCAACAAGTCAAAGGTGATGACTGTGAACTATAAGAAAAAAAAGAACCCTTGCTGGTATTTGAATGGCGAAAAACCTGACCAGGTCACCACATATAAGTACCTGGGAGTAATCCTGGACTCAAATAACACCTCGAGGGCGCAGTTTAAATCTTTGCGAGGGAAGGCTACAATAACTTATATGGCTCTAAAATCACTGAAGGGCAAACTACCTGATCTGACACTTAAACCTCTTCTCGATCTATTGAGTGCCAAATTAAAACCAACTCTCACATACGGTAGTGAATCACACCACGGTAAGGATGCGGCGTTACTGGACACACTCATTGCCAATTCATACAGGGCTATTTTCAATCTTCCCAAGTACGTTTCTCCGGCTCAGATTCGATTAGAATTCGGTATCCTGAAACAAACTCTAGAGAGGCGGAGCGTGTATGTAACAATCTGGCACAAAATTTGCAATGCAGATGCTGGATCTCTATGTGCAAACCTATGGGAAGAACTACTTCGGCACCGCAACCTCGCGCCAAGAGCCTACTTATATGAATCGCTCAAAGTTCTAGGCCTGACTGAAACCTGGGAAACATCAATGGATCTCTTGTCCTTTAAAAAAGTAGCTAAAAAATCAGCTAGCATCATCTCAGCGATAGAAGATAAGAAAGACCTAGCAAACCGAGCACATGGATGGCTAACGGTGGGAGCCTATGAAAAATTGCGGCCACAAGCGTACTTTAGTATCCGCATGAAAATACATGTTAAAGAAAAATTTCTAAAATTACGACTTGGTGTACTTCCCATACTTCCACATCTTCCACCTTGGGAGAGAAATAACCCTTCACAACAGTGTCGCATGTGCAAAACCGGCAAGGAAGACATAATTCATGTGATTTGCATCTGCCCTAGCATAAAGGACCTGAGGTTTAATCTCTTACGTCCTTTTTTTAACCTTTACGCCGTCCGGACCTGCAGACAGGCAGCCATATTGTGCTTTTCTACTAGCGACACTAAATTGAACTGTCAAGTTGTGAAGTTCTTTGAACTAATAAGAAAGAGACTTAACCATGCTAGATGAACTTTTTAATCCTACGATGTTAACCATATAACTGTTAATATCACTGTAATTTTATGCACCCCAACTTTTTATTTCTTTCTCTTTTGTTTTGTTACGTTTAAGTAAAAATTACTATGGACACTTTTCAATTTTGTAAAGATTTTAATTAATCATATACGAATAAATATTTACTTACTTACTTACTTACTTACTCTAGACCTTTCTACTGTCATCTTTGGGCTCTCTGCCGAGGTTCATGGGCAAGAAAAAAGTCTCCTGTTTTATTCAATCCTACTTGCCCGTAGAGAGATTTGCAAAAAGTGGAAAGACTCTGATTCACCCCCACACATCGATTGGCAGACTTCAGTTTTGCAAAGTGATCTAGTAAGATCTGGTAACCCAGCTAAGAGAGCATTTTGGCACCAGTTGGATTGGGGTCATTGACTTAACAGGGATTTTTTTTTCCCCCGGTCCGATGATTACTCACCAATGGTGCTTTTGAACCCGAAGAGCCTGGATTCATTTTCTGGGAGATATTGGTTGTACTTGCACCTTTTGCTGGCTAAGGTAGTGTTTGCACTCCCTTTTTGGTTTCTTATTTGATGGTCCCTGAGGACATAACATATCTGAGGGTGTCGGTCCATTCAGAGGCGTTTATAACCATACCCTGCCTGGTTGTTAACCTGAGACAGATTGTAGTGTCCAAGATGGCGACCTCACTTGAAACCAAGGTGTTAAATGAGAACACAAAAAAAAAGCAGTTTGTGAAAAATAAATATATATGAAATAAAAAAAAGAATACAATAATTGGCATGTTAAAAACTTTTCAAATTCACTGAAAAAAACATATGTTTCAGACCAGATATAGATAGAAATTAGCGTTTAAAAAACCTTGCAAATTTACTGAAAAAACCATAGGTTTCACACACGTTATAGTTAGGAATTAGCATTTAAAAACCCTTGCAAATTCCCTGAAAAAACCATAGGTTTCACACACGTTTTAGTTAGGAATTAGCATTTAAAAAACCTTGCAAATTCACTGAAAAAACCATACGTTTCAAACATCTTATAAAAAACATGATTTCGCATATGTTATAGTTAGCTGGACATTTCACTCATACAAAACCTTTGAAATTCCCCTGTTATAGTTAGTTCAGCTAACTATAACTCGCGCGAACGCAATGCACTGCTGATGACGTCACATATTACATCACTTATGACATGGTCACTGACATCACTCATGACATCACTGATGACATCTCAAATGACATCACTGATGACATCATTTTTCTGAAAGAGTGGCAGACCACCTCTCACTCTAATATAACCTTTGATACACATATTCGAAAATGGAAACTACAATTTAAAAAAAAATGGAGATACCAATACCAATTACAATAACCTATTAGGTAATTTCAACATCTACATACATATCCAGTCATTCAACAACAGTTCTATATAGCCACTCATACATGTACTCACTCATCATATGTACTCATACACCTATACATCCTGTTACACACAAATACTCATCTATATAGTTTCTCACACACATATTCACACATGCAAATAAACATCCATTTCTTTGCATATACAGCTATACACACACCACTACACTTACTTCTACAGAAACGTACACATAGTTACTCTCTTAAACAATTAATTACAAAAACACATACTAATTTACACAGGTACTCTTCCAAACTCTCACTGTCACATATACTCAACTATATACATCAATACTCACATATACTAGTTTAAAACATATGTAGTTACTCATGAATACACTTTTGAGACAGTCATTCTCTCGCTAATCCACGCATACACACAATCATCCATGCATACAGTCTTGCACACATGGTTTCTTCAAAACACATAGAAACAGTGAGTCACTCATTCATGCATCTGTCGGCTAAGTAATATCCCCCACTGAATCATACAGACACTCATACTGATAGTCAAAACAACAACTAATAACCCATATACACTCTCATGCAGTTAATCAGCAACCCATGCAGCTACTTATTTACAAAGTGAGACACTGATACACATATTCAAACATTTAATTTAAATATTACTTGCTAATATATGTATTCACTAAGATTCATTTAATAAATCAGTTAACCAATCAATTTTACAAAAAAACATCCATATAGACATTTATTTACCCATTTATTCTTCCATCAACCTTTAGATATACATATATAAAAAATATGTATTTTTCATAAAGGTACACATTCACTGGATGATGTCATCAGTGATGTCATTTGAGATGTCATCAGTGATGTCATGAGTGATGTCAGTGACCATGTCATGAGTGATGTAATATGTGACGTCATCAGCACTGCATTGCGGTCGCGCGAGTTATAGTTAGCTGAACTAACTATAACGGGGGAATTTCAAAGGTTTTGTATGAGGAAATGTCCAGCTAACTATAACATATGGGAAACCTATGGTTTTTTTCAGTGAATATATATATATATATATATATATATATATATATATATATATATATTAACAATTATAAAAATCATAAAGATAAATAAACAGTATTTAAAAAATGAAAAAGAAAATATATTATACAGATAAAAAGAAAACATAATATGATATTAATTACATGTAACAAAAATCTACAAATATTATATCAAATAGAAAAATAAATAACATTTAAAAAAATAGTTTTAAACTACAAAATATTTACAAACCCCAAAAAAATTAATATATAAATGTATTTATTTTATTTCCTAACCTAAACCACTTCACCAAAAACAAAACACTTCAACTTTTTAAATTAAATGTACTTCCATAATTAACATAATTAATAGTCAATTAATTAAATATTTTATAAATTAAACTATAAAATCATAAAACGCAATTAAAACATATTTAAATTAAAAACTATTACTATTAACAACTAATAATAAAGTAATTAAAATGTATTTAATAACCATCCTTTACCCTTTTGAAAGTAAAAACAACACACACAAAAATTAACAATTACCCAAAATATGTATCAAATAATTAACATCAATTACCAACTATATAATAATTAAATAAATACAAATTACTTCCCACCCTTCACTCCTACAAACATCACAACACACACCCTAAATTAATTACACAATTACAACAATAAATTACTAATCAATTAATTACAATTAATTAATAACCAATTATTAATTCATGAATTAAAAAGTAATTACTTCCCACCCTTTACACCCATAAACACTACAACACAGACGTACAATTATTTACACAATTACAATAATTAATGACCAATTAATTGATGAAAAGTAATTAACAACCAATTATTAATTCATAAATTAAAAATAAATTACTTCCCACCCTTTACACCTATAAACACCACAACACACAACTAAAATTGATTACACAATTACCATATTTAATTACAATTAAATCATTTAAATTAATTAACAATTATTAAATAATTCATATTCAATTACTTCACACGTTTAAAACTATAAAATCTCAATTAAACAAATATGAATAAATAAAAAATAATCAATTAATTTAATATAATTAAATTACTTCCCACTCAATCCCCCTATAAACCCACCTCTTGCTACGGAACAAAAAATGCAAAATTCAGTTAAAAGAAAATACTTAAAATGTAACAAATATATTAAAAATACAAATTCTTATACAAAAACATACATCATACACATCCAAATATATACTAAAATATATAACATTAATTAAAAAAATTATATTTTTAACAACTATATTTTTGAAAATGATACTAAACACTACAATATTTTTAAAATCAATATTGCTTGCCTTAGGTTGATATTCTTGACCACGATATTATTGCTGTTGATATTTCTGAATCACAATAATATTTACTCAATATTTATGCAACTTGATATTTTTTTTGACTGTCTGCACACCACTGTACAAATGGGGCCACTCAGACACAGTTTTGCCAGATTGGTCTATTTCCGGCAATATGGGCAATATTTTTCACATTTGAGTGGGAAATAATTCTTTGAGTGAGGTGCACAAAGTCTGACTTTAATTCACCCTATAGGGGTCATTAGGAAGGCGGGCGGACATCCTATTGGGAAACGGGATAGCCCGCCATAAGGGCGGGGGTCCCGTGGGGGCAATTAGGATGCGCCCGCCACAGTGCCGGGCGCATCCTGCATTCCTGTCATTGAGGTGGGAGGTGCACTCAGCACTGCCCGCCACAATGCCAGGAAGGCATGTTGTGCACTTCCATGCACAACATGGCAGGCACCGCGCGGTACCAACCATGTTGTGCATGGAACTGCTGGGGGAGGTACCACCCATGTTCACCCCCCACCCTACAGAGTCCCTGGGGGCCCCCAATGTCAAACACTGCATGCGTTTCTGTGGCGGCGTTGCCGCCATGGAAAGGCATGTCCCCGCCCGCATAGTAATATGGATGGCGGTGTCTAACAGACACCGCCACCATATGAAACCCTTTTCCGCCCGGTCAACTCGTTGACCGGGCGAAAAAGCGGCAGACAGTCTTTCCGTCCGCCGCGGTCCCCCCTGCCATAGTAATATGGCGGGGGGATTGGGTGGCAGGCGGGGTCGGATCACGGGCAGATCGCCACCGCCATGCGGGCGATGGTGATCCGCCCGTGATCCTAATGGGCCCCATGTGTGCAAAATTCCTGAAGCCGGCTGCTGCGCCATCAACCAATATATTTCAGTGCTTCCGGACTCGGTGCCCAGCAGGAAGCCAGAGTCTGCAGTCCTCTTGCATCCAGCAATTTCCAGGTAGCTAATACATGAGTTGTTGGTGGAAGCAATCCCCACCTGTTTGCAATACCAATATGGGGGCTCATTACGATGGCGGAAAGATCGCCACCGCTGGGCCGGCGGTGGCAATCGTTCCACCATCGTAATGAGATTTACCCCCGCTACATTATATTTGTGGTGTGTACCATGGTGGAGAGAAAGTCCATTCGCCGCTTTTCCGCTGGTAGCAATCGCCACAATTATGATGACTGTGGTAGGCAGCCTTTCCGTGGCGGTTGAACCACCATTGAAAGGTTGGCGGAGAATGTCTTCCGAGGCCCGTTGTGGGCTCCCCCTGTGTTGGGGTGGCTGTGGGTGCACTGGGGGGTAGACATGGTACCCCCCTACATTTCACTGCACCAAGTGGCAGGCCCAGTGTAGGGCCTGCCACGTAGTGCAGTGAAATGCACAACATGCTCCTTTCAACATCGCAGCGGTGCTGCTGTCAGCAGCCTCCGCCGCAATGTTAAAGGTGCAGAATCCAACCACAGCGGTGGCAGTCCCATCATAATTGGATAGACGGGACCGCCGCACACATGGCGGTCAGACACAACCACTGCTACGGTGGCGGGAGGAGAAAATCCGCCCACCATCGTAATGAGCCCTTAGTGCGTGGGCCCCTCAGCACAGTACATTGACTGGATCTAGGACCAAGGTGGTAGGTGGTGGCCTGGGGGGGTGGCCTCCATGCATCTTATGGGGGTGTCCCCGTAAGCATTTTTATAACACTGGATTGCACCATCTATTGTAGGAATCTAGGTCAGATTTAGAATACACATGACCCCTTACTCACCTCTTAATTCACTAACAGCATTGTCATCATGGCAGGAGCAGGAATGTTTCTGCGCTTATGTTTAAAAACCTTCACTCTGATAAATTCTTCACAATACGGTGTATAATTTGATCTGCTACAGTAAAAGGCTTTCAAGTGCTGTTAAAAATACACTTTTTAAATTGTGAAGATGTCTTATATTCTTACACAATGTTGCTCAATGTGGATTCCATGGGGCAGATTTACAAGCCTCTTGCGCCTCTTTTACGTCGCCAGTGCGTCACTTTTGTGACGCAGCGGCGGCGCAAAAGATGCACCATGGTGCGGGGTATTTAAAACGTGATGCATCTGGGAGATGCGTCACGTTGTAAAGCCCTGCGCCAGAAGGAGGCGTTCCTGCGCAGGGAGGGTGGGGGGGTTCCAGCGCAGGAACGCCTCCTAAAAGTGGCTGAGTGAAATCTACAAGATTTCACTCAGTCACTTTGGGGCCCATGCTGCGTCAAAACCCTGCACCTGCTTGAAGCAGGCGTAAGGATTGACGCAGCATTAACAAGATAGGGCCCCCCAGAGCATTGCTGGAGCTGCGTCGCACTCTGCCCGCAACTCCAGCAATGCGCCACTTTTACTGCACAGATGCGTGACGCATCTGTGCTGTTTTTGCCCCATGGTGCACAGCATTGTAAATGCGGCGCATCCATGGTGGCGGAGGCATGGCGCACAATAAGTGGCGTATCCCTGCTGATATGCAGGAATGCGCCACTTATTGTAAATCTACCCTAAAATATTTTACTGGCTCAGCTCAAGACCGACCTTAGGTTAGGCTCTGGCTTCGCTCACACTGTTATTTTGTTGGCTCGTCCTTCTCAATTGTAACCTATGTAGATTGCTTAATGGGGAATGTAGGAAGGGGGAATCTGACTACATGGTTGCCCCCACTTTTTTCCTGGTGTTTTGATAGTTTTTGACTTAGTTTGGCTGGAAAACCTGCTATTCAGGCCCCCAGCCAGCTGCTTCCTCTCTAAATTGATTCCATTTACTATAGGTACACTCCGGTTTGGTTACTGGGGTACTCTTGTGAGTCCCTAGTATATAGTACACTAGGTACTAAGGGCATAGGTACCCGAGAGGCCTACCAGGGACTGCAGCATGTATTATGCCACCCCTGGGAAGCCTTCCAAAATGACACCACAGGACTGCTACTGCAACCTGGGTAAGGTGGTGCATGCACCCATTACTTAGATATGGGTTACCTATATCTGCCTTAAATCACTACACATATAAACCTATCAGTCACCCCTATGGCAGGCCTTTTCAATCCTGAAGGCAGGGTGCTGGGTTTTGTGTGAGAGTGTGCCCATGCATGAGCAGGGCCCCTCTGCAGCCTTCGGAATCTATTCTCCGGGGTTGTTCTTTGATGCACCCAGACCATTTACTCTTAAGTGCATTATAACCTCGCGGTAAATGCTAACTTTGGAATGGCTGCAAGGAAACAAGTTGTGTTTGGTGTCAAAAGCTTTGGAATCATACCCACTGACAGTCCCGGCGGCGTGGTATGATCCCACCCCCTAGAGGGAGAGACATGTACACACTGGTAGACCCGGTAACAGTTTTAAAGAGCCCTAGAATCACTAAATGGATGCTGCAGCCACAGACACGAGTATGGCCTGCTGCTGCTGTATGAAACTCCGGTAGAGAAGGCCTGGACAATAGGTTTCCTGTCACAGGGAGGTGTCACCACCTCCCAGACAGGCTTTAGTGTATTAGGGCTGGGTGGGTGCACTCCAAGAGTGCTTTGAAGTGTGCTCTGGTGCGGAACTGGACAAAGGAAATGGGTGTAGCCACCCCTCTTTCCAAACCCTTCCATAGGTGGGTCCCCAGGATATGTCCAACCCCTTCCTTGAGTATAAGTAAGGGACACCTGGCAACAGGACTTTAGATTACACCTGGGTGAAACTATGCTACAGAAATCCTGGAATTTTGAGGATCTACACGACTAGAAGACTGAATAATCTCCCTTGGAGTAAAGGAGTTACTCCTCTGCTTGGCAAGCACCAATGAAAAATTTGCCAGTCTGCATCTCCGGAGCTCCTGATGGACTCCGAAGTATTTGCAGCCCAGAAGGTGGATTTCCAGACTTCTCAGAGGCTGACGCGAGTCCCCAGCAAAGCTGAGACCCACAGCCCTCGTGAGTAACGTGGAACCAGAACTCCTGGACAACGGGCACATTTGCAAGTGCATCAGCTTCTTGACATTCCTTGAGGCTGTGCTTTGGGTTACTGTAGCCCAAGCCTGAGCACCATTTGCACCAAAGATTGCTGGCCTACACTCCACAAGTGTTCCGTGAGCCAGTTCTGAGTGTGTCCGCTTGAGGCCCCTTCGCGATCCCTGGTCTGTTGACTGGTGGGTCCCTGTGAAGGAAACTTTTAATTTCTGTGGACTTCCGTGGTCGCTCCAGACAAGCCCTGATGCTACACCACGAGGTGAGTCCCTCGGAACTTGCTGATCCACCCCAAAGCATTTCTCCTCTTCCTGCGTGGGTTGCTGTTACCAAGGTTCGTTGGGTCCAATCCGAGCACAAACACCGCAGCACTCAACATCTTTTGTGGGGCAGCTCGAACCAAGCTCCTGGTTGTCATTGACACCTCCTGGTCCTCGTGGCTGCAGAACCAAGAAGCACCTCTTTGCCCCTGAAGCACCCGGCATCGGTGGGCATTCGTCTATCATGCCCTTGGTCACTGGCTATTGAACCAGACTCTGTCCCCTCTGCTTTCAGGTTCTTCCCATCTTCGATCCAGGCTTGGATCATACCGGACACTTTACTCTTCAACGGCAGCAGCACTGTGTAGCAGATCGCCATTGAAATCAACTGCGATTTCCAACACCAAAAGGCAGCTATTCACCCGGCTTCCCTGTGTGAGGTAACACTAGTACTCCAGTGCTCCCGTGGGTGTTGGCACTAGAACAGAGTGGGCTAAAGAACGATGATGGATTAAACCCAGATCTTTTGACTGGGTGTGAGTGTTTGATTGATTCAGATGCTCCGTCCATCACCACCCCCTTTTGTACCGCTTTTGGCCACCATAAGTGTGGCGGGGTATTCTCAGACGTGAGTCCCTTGCTCACTTTGCCACTGGATTCAAGCAAGCCGGGCTGAAGACGGCTGGAATGCCAGAAACCGGTCCTCGGAAGCTTGTTTCCGGTCCAGTTAAGACATGGCTTGGCAGTTCGGGCTGGACTGTTCCCATGAGGCACAGGGTCAGACTGATTTGCATATAGCCATGTCTGAACTAAGGTGGCAGAGTGGGCTAAAGAACGGTGATGGATTAAACCCAGATCTTTTGACTGGGTGTGAGTGTTTGATTGATTCAGATGCTCCGTAAATCACCACCCCCTTTTGTACCGCTTTTGGCCGCCATAAGTGCAGCAGGGTATGCTCAGACGTGAGTCCCTTGCTCACTTTGCCACTGGATTCAAGCAAGCCGGGCTGAAGACGGCTGGAATGCCAGAAACCGGTCCTCGGAAGCTTGTTTCCGGTCCAGGGAAGACATGGCTTGGCAGTTCGGGTTGGACTGTTCCCATGAGGCACAGGGTCAGACTGATTTGCATATAGCCATGTCTGAACTGGGGTGGAAGTGTGGGCTAAAGAACGGTGATGGATTAAACCCAGATCTTTTGACTGGTTGTAAGTGTTTGATTGATTCAGATGCTCTGTCTATCACCACCCCCTTTTGTACTGCTTTTGGCCGCCATAAGTGTGGCAGGGTATGCTCAGACGTGAGTCCCTTGCTCACTTTGCCACTGGATTCAAGCAAGCCGGACTGAAGACGGCTGGAATGCCAGAAACCGGTCCTCGGAAGCTTGTTTCCGGTCCAGGGAAGACATGGCTTGGCAGTTCGGGCTGGACTGTTCCCATGAGGCACAGGGTCAGACTGATTTGCATATAGCCATGTCTGAACTGGGGTGGCAGAGTGGGCTAAAGAACGGTGATGGATTAAACCCAGATCTTTTGACTTGGTGTGAGTGTTTGATTGATTCAGATTCTCCGTCCATCACCACCCCCTTTTGTTCCGCTATTGGCCGCCATAAGTGTGGCAGGGTATGCTCAGACGTGAGTCCCTTGCTCACTTTGCCACTGGATTCAAGCAAGCCGGACTGAAGACGGCTGGAATGCCAGAAACCGGTCCTCGGAAGCTTGTTTCTTGTCCAGGGAAGACATGGCTTGGCAGTTCGGGCTGGACTGTTCCCATGAGGCACAGGGTCAGACTGATTTGCATATAGCCATGTCTGAACTGGGGTGGCAGAGTGGGCTAAAGAACGGTTATGGATTAAACCCAGATCTTTTGACTGGGTGTGAGTGTTTGATTGATTCAGATGCTCCGTCCATCACCACCCCCTTTTGTTCCGCTATTGGCTGCCATAAGTGTGGCAGGGTATGCTCAGACGTGAGTCCCTTGCTCACTTTGCCACTGGATTCAAGCAAGCCGGGCTGAAGACGGCTGGAATGCCAGAAACCGGTCCTCGGAAGCTTGTTTCGGGTCCAGGGAAGACATGGCTTGGCAGTTCGGGCTGGACTCTTCCCATGAGGCACAGGGTCAGACTGATTTGCATATAGCCATGTCTGAACTGGGGTGGCAGAGTGGGCTAAAGAACGGTGATGGATTAAACCCAAATCTTTTGACTGGGTGTGAGTGTTTGATTGATTCAGATGCTCTGTCCAGCACCACCCCCTTTTGTACCGCTTTTGGCTGCCATAAGTGTGGCAGGGTATGCTCAGACGTGAGTCCCTTGCTCACTTTGCCACTGTATTCAAGCAAGCCGGGCTGAAGACGGCTGGAATGCCAGAAACCGGTCCTCGGAAGCTTGTTTCCGGTCCAGGGAAGACATGGCTTGGCAGTTGGGGCTGGACTGTTCCCATGGGGCACAGGGTCAGACTGATTTGCATATAGCCATGTGTGAACTGGGGTGGAAGAGTGGGCTAAAGAACGGTGATGGATTGAACCCAGATCTTTTGACTGGGTGTGAGTGTTTGATTGATTCAGATGCTCCGTCCATCACCACCCCCTTTTGTACCGCTGTTGGCACTAGTACCCCTTAAGTCTAAAGGGGTTTGCTCAAAGTCCTCTCCTAAGTGCCCTCAATCTTTAAATTTCCAAGCACAACTGCCCCATAGAAATTAACTGGGATTCGAGGCTGTGTTCTCACACTGCACGCGTCACCCGTGGGTCCTCTGTGTCACTACCCTGGGTGGTTCCTTGTGGTCCCAGCGATTCTACAGGCTCTAAGCCTTGGGTCTAGTCAAGTTGTGGTTCTTATACCTTTGTCTTAGTATATGGTTCGGTCACCTCCGGGGCCTGTCGTATATTGTGCTAATTTACTGTGATAACTTGATCTTAATTTATGTGCTTTGACCTCTAATCTCATAAAGAGATTAGTTGGGAGTGTCCAGTAATAATTACATATTATATATATATACCTGGTGTGGTTCTCCTTTCATTTGGTCATTCAAGAGATTATAGACTGGTAAAACGAGCTGCTTTACATTCCTTCAAGACTTAACCTGAAGGCTGCTCTCCATAGCTACCCCTAGGATAGCTTTCAATAAAGGTTGTCTTTAACCTATCATCATTAATGGTTGTTTGGACTAGTACAAGGTGCCCACTATAACTAGTGGACAGCATATACCAGGCCAACTTCTCACATTGGTGTGCAGCGGTTGGGATTCAAGCTTGCTATTGTTTTACCAGATAATCTCAATTGAGTGACTAACTGAAAACCACTATAGGTACTTGAGGTACATATCAATGAAGATTAGAATACAGTAAGTTGTACTAAACTTGGAGTTGTGTGTCAAGGGCTTAGCACACCCTTTCTATAACTCAAGAGAGTTTAGTAGGCCTCAACTAGACTAGTTATGTCTTCAAGAGCAGAAGCCAGTGGGTCTCCACTTTCAAAGTATGACCATGTCCCATTACAAGAATTGATGAACATGTGTGCATCAAGGAGACTGAAGACAGGGAAAAATCCCAACACCGAACGCCTTATAGAGGCTCTATTGAGAGATGACCTTAGGAAGACCCCATGGTCTTATGAGACAGGTAAAGTGGGTGGGGCAGCAGAAGACAGGCCAGGTAGCGAACACTACCATGATCCAGACTCTGAAGCTGGCCAGGAGGATCAAAATGATTCCAACCTGGACAACACAGCTATTCCAGAAAGTAAGGAGGAGGGCCTCAGGGGATTATCCCACCTGGAGGAGCTGGTAGTGGGCCAAGAAGATCAAGAGCTCCTTCTTAGGAGTCTAATCATTCTGGTACCTCTGTAGGGACCTCTTTCTCTCAAAGAAGCTCTGCCTCCCAGAGGAGGGAGTCCTCCTTTGACAGAAAAAGCAGACTGCTCCAATTTGAAAAATCTAAGCTCAATATTAGGAGAGAGCAGTTGGCTTTGGATTGAGAAGCCCTAGAAATATGAAGAACTTCAAGAAGTTTGGGGCTAGAGCCCCATTGTGGCAGCAACAGTGTCCCTAGGAGTAGAGAGTATACTCACGACCATAGGAACCTGAACGAATTGTCCCTCCCTACCAGAGTGGGGATGACATCTACAAATGGATTACTGCACTTGAGAGGGCCTGTAAAGTACAGAGGGTCTCTCAGGAGCAATGGGCAGCAATCTTGTGGCTCTTCTTTGTGGACAAAGGGAGAGACAAGCTCTTTACTGTTAGAGAGGAGGATGCTGACAACTACAAGGTCTTGAAGAGTGCATTGATTGAAGGGTTTGGCCTAACCACTGAACAATACAGGCTGAAGTTCAGAGATACCCAAAAGGCACAGACTCAAGACTGGGTGGATTTGTAGATTGTGCTATCAAGGCTCTGGAGGGTTGGTTAATTGGCAGTAAGGTGTATGCTTTCAAAGGATTGTATAACTTAATTATGAGGGAGCAGATCCTTAATAATTGTCAAAATCAGCTATTGCATTAGTACCTGGTAGAATCTGATCTGACCGCTCCCCAAGAATTGGGAAAGAAGGCAGACAAATGGGTCAGAACTAGGGTGATGCAGAAGGTTCAGAGCCAAGGTGGTGACTACAAGGAGTAAGATCCTAATAAGGGTGGGGAGAAGGGTAAAGACCAGAAGTCTTGTTAATGTCCCCAAATATCTGCATCTGGTGGGGAGTTCCAATCTAATAAAGGAAAAGACCAAAAGAAACCATTGTGTAAAATCTGTAAGCCGAAAACCCATTGGACCAGTGACTGTAACCAGTCCAAAGACTCAACTCCAGCCACCATTGCCCCTAATGCAACTGTTCCCCCTATTCAGCTCCAAGTGGTGGTACTCAGAATAAGGGTTTAGTAGGGTTAAACCTGGGTTCTGAGATGGACTCTGGCCTAGTCATAGTTCCAACTAAAGCTGTCCTGATCTGTGATGGGGGCATGGACATGTCCCCCTGTGTGAGTCCCAGTAATCTGGGCAAATACCGACAGCAGCCTTTGGTTAATGGAAAAGAGGCTTTGGCATTCAGGGACCCCTGAGCAAGTGTCACAATGGTGACAAAAGATCTTGTGTCTCCTGAGCAGATCATATTTGGTGAAATGTACCAAGTGACCAACGCTAGCAATGTCAGGACTGACCATTCATTGACAGTTGTTAATTTCTCCTGGGGAGGGGTAACTGGCCTTAAAAAAGTTGTGGTAAGTGCAGACCTCCCTGTTGAATTCTTGCTTGGCAATGATTTGGAAACTTCATCCTGGACTGAATTGGAGCTAAGGACTCATGCAGAAATGCTGGGAATCCCTGCACATGCGATTGCTGTGAGGCCAAACTGTCCAAAACTGAACAGGCCCTGTATTCTGGAAGAATGGACCAGGCGCCTCCCAAGAAGAGGAGTAGTAGGGTTAAGGCAGTGCCTTCCCCCCATACTGAGAGTACAGATCAGTCTCTTGAGGAAGATGATTCCAGTCCTGAAGAAGGAACGGTCCCAGATGAGCTTGAACCTGATCAGGTTGAGTTCTTGGGGACAGGGGGCCCTTCCAGGGCAGATCTGAGCCAGGAACAACTGAGCTGCCCCTCTCTTGAACCCCTCAGACAGCAAGGTGCTGTTGAGGCTACTGGGGATGCTAGTGGAACCCATTAGATTTATTGGGATGATGGACTCCTGTACTCAGAGAGTAGAGACCAGGAGGTTGGTTATACCTCTGAAGTTCAGGGGCTTCCTATTGACACTAGTCCATGATATTCCCTTAGCAGGTCACCTGGCCCAAAACAAGACCTGGGATAGGATTGTCCATCACTTTCATTGGCCCCGCATGTCTGAAGACAGCAAGGAGTTTTGTCGTTCCTGTGTCACCTGCCAAGCCAGTGGTAAGGCAGGTGGTACCACAGAGGCCCCCCTAATACCACTACCAGTGGTGAGGGTTCCTTTTGAGAGGGTTGGGATCCATATAGTTGGTCCCATGGATCTACTGACAGCCTCTGGGCACAGATTTATCCTGGTGGTGGTGGACCATGCCACTAGGTACCCTGAAGCAATCCCACTTAGGACCACCACAGCTCCTGTGGTGACAAGGGCCCTCCTGGGAGTATTTTCCAGAGTGGGTTTCCCTAAGGAGGTAGTATCAGAAAGAGGGGCACACTTTATGTCTAGTTACTTGACTGCTATGTGGAAGGATTGTGGAGTGAATTACAAATTCACCACACCCTATCACCCACAATGCAATGATCTTGTTGAAAGATTCAACAAAACCCTGAAGAGCATGATTAAAGATCTCCCAGAAAAGCTTACGCGCAGGTGGGACATACTTTTGCCCTGCCTCCTATTTGCCTACAAGGAGGTCCCTCAGAAGGGGGTTGATTACAACCCCTTTGAACCTCTGTTTGGACATCCTGTTAGGGGCCCATTGTGTCTGGGGAAGGAGCGATGGGAGTTACCTCTCAAACCTCCTAAACAGGACATAGTGGACTGTGTACTTGGTCTCTGCTCCAGGATGGCAAAGTATATGAAGAAGGCTGCCAAAAACCTTGAGGCTAGCCACGAATTGAAAAAGGCCTGGCATGACTAAAAGGCTGTGCTGACTGTTTACCAGCAGCCCTGCAGGACAAGTGGAATGGCCCCCATACAATTGTTGAACAGAAGGGAGAGGTTACCTATTTGGAAGACCTTTGAACTCCCAGGAGTCCCCATAGGGTTCTCCATGTCAACAGACTGAAACCATATGTTGACAGGGCAGGCATGGGCTTGATCATGGCTACTGATGAGGGACAGGAGGAAGAGAGGGATCCACTCACTGACCTGTTCTCACAGAACCCTGACGATGGGTCAGTTGATGGTATAGCCTTGGCAGGCAGCCTCACTGCCCAGCAGCAAGGTGAATGTAGACAGGTGCTCAGTCAGTACAGACATATGTTTTCTCTGACTCCAAGTCAGACCATCCGGTGCACTAATACAGTGCACACTATGGACAGTCTGCCTGTTAAAAATAAGATTTACAGGCAACCTGACCATGTCAGGGACTGTAACAGGACTGAAGTCCAGAAGATGTTGGAATTGGGAGTAATTGAACCCTCAGATTGCCCTTGGGCTAGTCCAGTAGTCTTAGTGTCCACACCCCACACCCAGGGTGGTAAGAGAGATATGAGTTTTTGTGTAGACTATAGGGGTCTCAATGCAGTCATTAGGACTGATGCCCATCTAATACCCAGGGCAGATGAGCTTATAGATACTTTGGCCTCAGCCAAGTGTCAGAGCACATTTGACCGGACAACTGGCTACTGGCAGATCAGACTAGGTGATGATGCAAAGCCAAAGACAGCATTTTCTACCCCTAGTGGGCACTACCAATTTGTGGTGATACCCTTTGGTTTTAAAAATGCATCTGCCACTTTTCAAAGGTTGGGGAATAAAGTGCTTACAGGTCTGGAAGCCTATAGTGCAGCATATCTAGATGATATTGCTGTCTTTAGCTCTACCTGGGAGGATCACCTGGTCCACCTGTGCAATGTTTTAGAGGCCCTGCAGAAAGCAGGCCTAAATATCAAGGCCACCAAGTGCCAGATAGGGCAGAGTCAGGTTGTGTACCTGGGCCACCTTGTGGGCGGAGGCCAGGTTCAACCATTACAGAGCAAAATCTAGACCATCATGGACTGGATGCTCCAACCACCCAGACTCAGGTGAGAGCTCTCTTGGACCTGCCTGGGTATTACAGAAGATTTGCTAAGGGGTATGGATTCATAGTGATCCCCCTGAATGCTTTAACTTCCAGGAGAATGCCAACAAATCTCAGTGCACAGTTAGCTGTCAAAAGGCATTTGATTACCTGAAGCAGGCCATGTGCACTGCTGCCATTCTGCAAAGTCCTAACTACTCCAAATAATTCATTGTCCAAACAGATGCATCTGAGTTGGGGGGTAGGGGCTGTGTTATCACAATTGAATGATGAAGGTCAATGAGGGATAGAAATCCGATTTCCCAACCCCGTAATATAATATTAGGAGTATACATATATGTAGTTAGCATGATGTATTTATAAGTACCTTTACATTAGCAGGCCATAATTTGTATTTATTCAGTCAAGTAGTAAAGTGGTGTGTCGCTCATGTAAATAGTTAGGCCGCAACTAGACCAACGCCATCTTGATTCTCCTCTGCCTGGTTCGAGCAGTGATCACGTGTTACTTGCTGCACGGGTACAATGAGTCATAGAGAGCAGCTGAATACGTGTTATTCTTCCCTGTCCTGGGAACCCAAGGTCGCATCTGGCTTCTAGTGTGATAAGCACATTCCTGGAGGCGCCGTGCCTGTACTCCCAGGCACCAAGACGAAAGGGAGTCACCCCTCCTGACCTACCCCCATAATAGCTGTACCTAGCATTGAACTAATCATGTGTGCCATATATGGTCTTTCCTTGGAGCTCGAGGGCCGATTGGTATTTTTCCATTTACAGTGTTTTCATGTGTATCTTGAAAGGTATATATGCTTCGCCTTGAATGTAAGCCAGCAGTTTTCTCCGCGCACCTTGAGGGTGAGGATGAAAGAGGCTCCTCTATAGAGTACTTTGTATAATACTAAACGATTGAACTTTCTTCACTGCCAACTGACTGATTATTTTGGTAATTGACATTTGGGTTATTGGTAAGTATAGCCCTTATGTTATGATTTTTGGTACGTCATCAGGACCAGCCAGCAGCTTTTATTAGCAAGAAGTTGAGGCCATACTTGTTTGGCACTCACTTCACTGTTCAGACAGACCATAAGCCCCTCCTCTTGTTAAAACAGATGAAGGGTGAAAACTCCAAACCTTTGAGGTGGTCCATTTCCCTACAGGGGATGGACTATACAGTGGAACATAGACCTGGGAGTAACCATGCCAATGCAGATGGACTCTCCAGATATTTCCACTTAGAACATGAAGACTCAACTGGTCAAGGCTAGTTTAATGTCCTTGCTTTTGGGGGGGTTGTGTAGGAGAGTAGGATCTGCTTCTTATAGTTACCCCTTCTTTTTGCTGATGTTTCACTGTTGTTCAACTTAGTATGGCTGAGATCCTGCTAATCAGGACCCCAGCCTATCTGATTTCACTCTAAAATTGATTCCATGTACTTTAGGTACACTCCAGATTGGATTTTGGGGTACCCTTAGAGGTCCTTAGTATATGGTATACTGTGTACCCAGGGCATAGGTACCCCAGACACCTACCAGGGGCTGCAGAATGTATTATGCCACCCCTGGGAAGCCTTCAAAAATGACACCACAGGTCTGCTACTGCAGCCTGGGTAAGGTGGTGCATGCATCCATTACTGAGATATAGGTTCACTATATCTCTTCTGATCACACACATATAAACCTATCAGTCACCCCTATGGCAGGCCTTACCAATCCTGAAGGCAGGGTGCTTGGTTTTCCTGTGAGAGAGTGCCCATGCATGAGCAGAACCACTCTGCAGCATTCAGCTTCTATTCTCCAGGGCTATATGTGATGTAGCCAGACCATAGACTCTTAATTGCACTATAACCTCGCTGTAAATGCTAACTGTGGAATGGCTGCACAGAAACATGTTGTGTTTGGTGTCAAACACTTTGGAATCATAAACCCCGCCAGTAAATGGTGTGTGAGGTATGATTCCACCCTACTAGAAGGAAAAACATGACTACACTGGTACACCGGTACCAACTTAACCAGAACCGGGGCACCACAAAATGGATGCTGCCAGCCACTGACACAAGTCTGGCCTCCTGCTGCTAGATGAAACTCCGGCATGGGAAGCCTGGACAATAGGTTTCCTGTACAGGGAGATGTGACCACCTCCCAGACAGGCTTAGTGTATTAGGGCTGGGTGGGTGCACTCCAAGCGTGCTATGAAGTCCTGCACTGGGGGCAAATTTTGGTGTCCCTGTGCATAGTCCAGTTCAAACTAGTTGTGGCACAAAACTAGACAAAGGAAATGGGTGTAGCCACCCCTCTTTCCTGACCCTTTCATAGGTGGGTCCCCACCAGTTTGTCCAACCCCTTTCTTGTGTATAAAGTAGGAACCCCTGGCTACAGGACTTTAGATATCCCTGGACAAAACTCTGAAACTGAATCCTGGAACTTCGATGATCTGTTAAATGCCAGATGACTGAAGAATCTCCCTTGGAGTAAAGGAGTTACTCCCCTGCTTGGCAGGCACAAAAAAAGCAATGGTCCTGTTTGCATCTCTGAAGCTCCTGAGGACTCTGAAGAATTTTGCGACACAGGAGGTGGGTTCCCGTGGTCTCTGAGGTTGGTCTGCACGCTCAGCAACTCTGAGGCCTATATCCCTTGTGGAGACCGTGTAACCCGAACCACTGGACGCCGCAACCATTTGCAGAAGCATCAACTTTAGGGAAACATCTGTAGCTGAGCTTTGGGTTACTTGTAGCCCCAACCCGAGCAACCTTTGCACTGAAGATTGTCAGCCTACACTTGATGAGTGTTCCATGAGCTGGCCATTTGTGTTTGCGCTTGAGGTCCCTTCCCGATCCCTGGTCCGTTGACTGGTGGGTCCCTGTGAAGCTAACACTAACTTTGATTGGGTTTCCCTGGTTGCTCCCGACGTGCCCTGACTCTCCATTGCTTGGGGAGTCCACTGGACCTTGCAGGTCTGCACAGGTGCCTCTTTTCTTTTCCTGTGTGGGTTGCTGTTGCCAAGGTCTGTTGGGTCCAATCCGAGTACCAACACCGCAGCACTCAACATCCTTTGTGGGACAGCTCGAATCCAGCTCCTGGTTGTTGACGCCTCCTGGTCCTCGTGGCTGCAGAGTCAAGAAGCATCTCTTCACACCTGAAGCAACCGACATCGGTGGGCATTCTTCTACTGTGCCCCTGGTCACTGGCTAGTGACCCAGACTCTGTCCACTTTGCTTTCAGGTTCCTCACATCTTTAATCCAGACTTAGATCACACCGGACACTTCTCTCCTCGACGGCAGTAGCACTTTGCAGCAGATCGCCATTGAAATCAACAACAATTCCTGACACCAAAAGACACCTATGCACCTGGCTTCCCTGGGTGAGGTAACTCAAGTACTCCAGTGCTCGCGTGGGTGTTTCCCCTAGGACCCTTTAAGTCTAAAGGGGTTTGCTCAAAGTCCTCTCCTAAGTGTCCTTAATCTTTAAATTTCCAAACACAACTTTCCCCATAGAAGATAATGGCTATTCGAGGCTGTGTTCTCACACTGCACGCGTCCCCCGTGGGTCCCCTGTATCACCACCTTGGGTGGTTCCTTGTGGTGTCAGCGATTCTACATGCTCTAGGCCTTTTGTCTAGTCAAGTCGTAGTTCTTATACCACTTTCTCATTATATGGTTTGGTCCCCCCCTTCGGGACCTGTCGTATATTGTGCTAATTTACTGTGCGAACTTGATTGTAATTTCTGTGCTTTGACCTCTAATCTCATAAAGAGATTAGTAGGGAGTGTCTAGTAATAATTACATATTTTATATATATACCTGGTGTGGTTCTCCTTTCATTTGGTCATTCAAGAGATTATAGACTGGTAAAACGAGCTGCTTTACATTCCTTCAAGACTTAGCCTGAAGGCTGCTCTCCATAGCTACCCCTAGGATAGCTTTCAATAAAGGTGGTCTTTAACATATCATCAATAAGGGTTGTTTAGACTAGTACAAGGTGCCCACTATAACTAGTGGACAGCATATACCAGGCAAACTTCTCACAATGTCCCCGAGAGAAGCAGCCATCCCCCGTAGGCTTCGCCTTATTCAATTGAAAATACTACATAGAACTTATTTTACAGGTGTTATATTAGGGAAGATAGGGAAGAGACAAGATGCAGTGTCTCCGCCAATGCAATCAAGAAGCCACATTCTACCACACAATATGGGAGTGTCCCTGTGAGAAGTTAGCCTGGCGTATGATGTCCACTAGTTCTAGTGAGCACCTTGCACCAGTCTAATCGACCCTTATTGATGGTGGTTGTAAAGTCAACATTATAGAAAGCTATCCTAGGGATAGCAATGGCGAGCAGTCTTCAGGCTAAGACTTCAGTAGGCGAATTAAGCTAGTTGTTCTACCAATTATATTCCTTTGAATACCAAATGCACACCACACAAGGTATACATCAAATATATATGTATTTATTCTAAACACAAGCCCTCTGCACTCTTTATGAGGTCAGAGGTAAAAGTACAATACAAGGAGCTCAAATAGCATACAATAAGTTGCCTAGTATACGTTTTGCCCTAGGGGCCTCACAAACCACATACTAAGATAGTGGTATAAGAACAACGTCTGAGATAGAAAGCAGGCCCAGGGCCTATGGAATCGCTGGTGCTTCTAGGAACAACCAAAGGTTAGGAAGTAGGAGGCCCATGGGAGACGGGTGCAGTGTCTAAACACAGCCGCTGGTTACCATTGATTTTCTATGGAAAACTAACAAGTTACAATTTTACAATTTAAGGATACTTCTAAAGGAACTACGATGGAACCCTTTTAGTCTTAGACACTAGGAGGGCCAATACCCTCGAGACTACCAGAGTACTCGTGTTACCTCACCCACGGAAGCCGGGTGCATAGGTGTCTTTTGGTGTCGGGTTTCGTCGTCAATTTCAATGGAGATCTGCAAAGAAGTGCTGCAGGTGACCAGAGGAAAAGTGTCCGGTGGATCCAAGGGTGGATCGAAGATCTGTAAAACCTGAAAGCAGAAGGGACAGAGTCTGGGTCACTTGCCAGTGACCAGGATGGCGATGGAAAGCTGCCAGCCAATGTCGAGTGATTTCAGGTATGAATGTGTAAATGTATGAAGCTTATATAGCGCATGACTTACCCTGGGGCATCTCCGCGCTTGCTTAGGGAACCCGTCCTGGTATTCCCCTGTGAGATAACCCTGGCAGGGTATCCACAAGGTGAAAGCCAGGCATCCCACCGCGAGGGGCCGATGTGGAGATTAAGCAAGCTATTGCCCAGAGTCGCAGAGTGTGAACCCATGAGTCGAGAAGGCACCGGAGCGAGAATTATCGAGTCCGTGGAATTATTGAGCCCAAGACCCGCCGAGGCGGGGAATTGAACCCTGGTCCAGGGCCGAACTCAAGCTCCGGGTCTGCCGCCTCTAACCCCTGAGCCACACTTCTCCACAAGGTGAAAAGGTGAAGCTTGCCTCTTCAGCCACGTGTTCCAGGAGGCGTCAACGACAACCAGGAGATGGATTCGAGCGGTCCCATGAAGGATCTAGTTGACTGCGGTGTCGGTATCCGGATTGGACCCAACAAGCCTTGGAAAACGCAATCCATGCAGAATGACAAGATTGGCTTTGGTGCAGACCAGCAAGGTCTAGGGAACTTCTTCTTTGTAGGGACCTAGGAGCAAGATTGGAACAATCAGAAAAGCAAGTTAGATTCAAAGAAAAGTCTTTGAGAGGTTCACTGGCCAACGCTCAAGGAACGATGAAGACACATCAAGCTGAAATGCAAAAGCAGGGCCCATGGGACACTCGTGGAGTGTGTGCCTCTTAGCTTCGGTGCAAATGGTGCTCGCGGCTGGGGCTTCAAGCACCCCAATGCACAACTTCAAGATACCTCGGGAAGAAGGTGCAGCTTGCAAAATGCAGGATGTCTAGGAGTTCTGGTCCCACATCTCTCGTGTCCGCCACGGATCTTAGCTTTGCTTTGAACGAAGGCCGGGGTCAGAGATGTCTGGAAGTCCATGTCCTGTGTCGCTGATTTTTCGGGATCTGGCAGGAGCCTTAAAAATGCAGACCTGCAAAGTTGCTGTTGTTGCCTGTTTGAACAGGGTGGTCACTCATTGACCACAAGGGAGATGTCTTCCATCTTCCAGTCGAAATGGTACATAGAAGGTCCAGGATATATATTTCGGAGTTTCGTCCAGGGTAATCTAAAGTCTTAGGGACTGAGGTTCTATCTTTATAGGAAAGATAGGGAATGGACTAACTTTATGGCCCCTCCTATGGGTGGACCAGGGAAGGGGCTGGTTACACCCCTTCCCCTTTGTTCAGTTTCGTGCCAGAGCTGGGGCTGAGTGCCCCAGCAACCAGTTTGAACTGGGAAATGCATGGAGCACCTTGTGTGCCCCAGGCAGTGTCGGTGAAGCATTCACTGAATGCAGCCCTCCCTGCCCCAATACACTAAAGCCTGTCTGAGGATGTGCTAGCACCTCCCTGGACAGGAAACCTCTTGTCCAGGCCTCCCCTGCTGGAGTTTCATCCAGCAGCAGGAGGGCAGACTCGTGTCTGTGGCCGCAGCATCCATTGTGCGATGCGGAGGCTCTGTTTATCTTTAACCGGATTTACCAGTAACTATATGTCTTCTCCATCTCGAAGGGTGGAATGCTACCCCCGCCACCAGCACTGGTGGCGGGGGGGGGTAGTATTCCAAATTGTTTGACACCTTACAGGACATGTTTTGATGAAGCCAAACCAAAGTTAGCATTAACCGCGAGGATTATAATCCATTTAAGAGTATATGGTATGGCTATATCATAGAACAGCTATAAGGAGATGTTCCGAAAGCTGCAGAGGGGCTCAGCTCATGCTAGGACACCCTCTCACATAAAACCAAGCACTCTGCCTCCAGGATTGTCGAGGCCTGCCATAGGAGTGACTCATAGGTTATTATGTGCCTATATATATATATATATATATATATATATATATATATATATATATATATATATATATATATATATATATATATATATATAGTTATAGTTATAGGTATACTATATCTTAAGTAAGGGGTGATTACACCACCTTACCCAGGTTGCAATTGCAAACCTGTGGTGTCAGTTTGGAGGGCCAGCCAGGGGTGGCATAATATATGCTGCAGCCCCTGGTAGGCCTTGGATGCACCTATGCCTCGGGTACCTATGGTTCACTATACAGGGCCTCACAAGGGTGACCCAGTAACCAATCTGGTATGTACCTAAAGTACATGGTATGAATTTAGAGAGAGTACAGTTAGGCTGTGGGCCTGATTAGCAGGACCACAGCCATACTAAATTCAAAAAACCAGAGAACCACAGCAAAACATGGACGTAATCATAGGATTTATACCCTACTCTCCTACACAACCCCCCCCCCAACTGAGGGATATTAAACTAACCTTGACCAGTTGAGTCTTCATGTTCTAAGTGGAAATATCTGGAGAGTCCATCTGCATTGGCATGGTTACTCCCAGGTCTATGTTCCACTGTAAAGTCCATCCCCTGCAGGGAAATGGATCACCTGAGCAGTTTGGTATTTACACCCTTCATCTGTTTTAGCCACAAGAAGGGCTTATGGTCTGTCTGAACAATGAAGTCAGTACCAAACAAGTATGGCCTCAGCTTCTTCAGGGCCCAAACCACAGCAAAGGCCTCCCTCTCAATAGCTGACCAACGTTTCTCTCTAGGGGTCAGCCTTCTGCTTATAAAAGCTACTGGCTGGTCTTGACCTCCTTCATGCAATTGTGATAGCACAGCCCCTACCCCCAACCCAGAAGCATCTGTTTGAACAATGAATTATTTGGAGTAGTCAGGACTTTGCAGAATTGGTGCAGTGCACATGGCCTTCTGCAGGTCATCAAATGCATTTTGACTGCTTACTGTCCACTGAACTTTCTTAGGCATTCTTTTAGAAGTGAAGTCATTAAGGGGTGTCACAATGGAACCATACCCCTTGACAAATCTCCTATCGTACCCTGTCTGGCCCAAGAAAGCTCTGACCTGAGTCTGGGTGGTTGGAGCAGTCCAGTCCATTATGGTTTGGATTTTGCTCTGCAATGATTGAACCTGGCCTCCGCCTACAAGGTTGCCAGGAATACAACCTGACCCTGCCCTATCTGGCACTTGGTAACCTTGATAGTTAGGTCTGCCTTCGGCAGGGCCTCCCCAAAAAATGTCAAGTGGATCAGGTGATCTTCCCGGGTGGCGCTAAAGACAGCAATATCATCTAGATAAGCTGCACAGTAGTCATCCAGGCCTGAGAGGACTTTGTTCACCAACCTTTGAAATGTGGCAGGTGCCTTTTTCAGGTCTAATGGCATTACCACAAATTGATAATTTCCACTAGGGGTTGAAAATGCTGTCTTGGGCGTAGCCAGCTGTCAGATCAAATGTGCTCAAGAACTTGACAGATGCCAACTTGTCTATGAGCTCATCCGCTCTGGGTATTGGATGGGCATAGTTCCTAGTGACAGCATTGAGACTTCTATAATCCACACAAAACCTCATCTCTCTCTTTCCACCCTGGGTGTGAGGTTTTGGCACAAGGACTACTGGACTGGCCCAAGGGCTCTCTGAGGGTTCAGTTACTCCCAATTCCAACATTTTCTGGACTTCTGTCCTGATACAGTCCCTGACATGATCAGGTTGCCTGTAAATCTTACTTTTAACAGGCAGACTGTCCCCAGTGTCCACTTCATGAGTGCACCAGGTAGTCTGACTTGGAGTCAGTGAAAACATATGTCTGTATGCCTGCAGAACTTGTCTGCAGTCACTCTGCTGCTGGTAAGTTAGGCTGCCTGCCAAGGCTATACCATCAACTGACCCAATATCAGGGTTCTGAGAGAGCAGGTCTGAGAGAGGGTCACTCTCTTCCTCCTGTCCTTCATCAGTAGCCATGAGCAAGCACATGTCTGCCCGGTCAATATATTTTTTCAGTCTGTTGACATGAAGCACCCTAAGAGGGCTCTTGGTAGTTCCAAGATCTACCAAATAGGTAACCTCTCCCTTCTGTTCAACAATAGTGTGGGGTCCACTCGATTTGTCTTGGAGAGCTGCTGGGGCCTCTGGCTCCAACACCCACACTTTCTGCCCTGGCTGGTAAACAGTTCAAAACAACAGAAGAGTATCCAAAATTATAATATATACAAAGCTCTATAAGGGGGAAAGGGTAAGACAGCCCGTCCACCGCCACCTTTAAGTGCTTTATATCAGACAATGAACTGTGTCAAAGGAATAGTGACTTCCCAGTGTTGAAAAAAGGAACCCTCAGGCACCCACATGCAGTAGGTGGCCCTGTTTCTTCATCGGGTTCCTGTAGTTAGTAGTGTGGGGGTATAGTTAACCAAAAAAGTGTAGGTTAAAATGGGTGTAGACCACTCCCTCAACCAACACTTTTAATAGAGGGGTGATTCGAACCCAATTAAAAACAGTGTGAATGTAAGGACAGCCTGGGGTTAAGTGAATTTGAACCCCCTGTCCTAAGAGTAGGTCGACATGTTTCAGCTTTTGGGACCTGTTCGGCCCAGCATTCCCCAGGACCAATGGTAAATTCTCTCCCAAATGGGCACGGCCAACCCTAAGTAGCCTACTCACATTGGAAGGAAGATAATCAGCTTTACATATGTATTTTTACCAACTTGTAATCGCTGTTTTGATAAAAGCTTAGGTGCTCAACCTCCATTTTGTAAGGGGTAAGGAATTCGATTAATCCTAAATGTAAGGCTTCATGAGTCCGTGGTGGGGGAATTCTTCACGTCAGCACTTGCTAGCTGACGGCTCCCCACATGAAACCTACTCCGGTCTCTTACACGGCTTCGAGCCGTGGAAGAGACCGGAGTAGGTTTCATGTGGGGAGCCGTCAGCTAGCAAGTGCTGACGTGAAGAATTCCCCCACCACGGACTCATGAAGCCTTACATTTAGGATTAATCGAATTCCTTACCCCTTACAAAACGGAGGTTGAGCACCTAAGCTTTTATCAAAACAGCGATTACAAGTTGGTAAAAATACATATGTAAAGCTGATTATCTTCCTTCCAATGTGAGTAGGCTACTTAGGGTTGGCCGTGCCCATTTGGGAGAGAATTTACCATTGGTCCTGAGGAATGCTGGGCCGAACAGGTCCCAAAAGCTGAAACATGTCGACCTACTCTTAGGACAGGGGGTTCAAATTCACTTAACTCCAGGCTGTCCTTACATTCACACTGTTTTTAATTGGGTTCGAATCACCCCTCTATTAAAAGTGTTGGTTGAGGGAGTGGTCTACACCCATTTTAACCTACACTTTTTTGGTTAACTATACCCCCACACTACTAACTACAGGAACCCGATGAAGAAACAGTGCCACCTACTGCATGTGGGTGCCTGAGGGTTCCTTTTTTCAACACTGGGAAGTCACTATTCCTTTGACACAGTTCATTTTCTGATATAAAGCACTTAAAGGTGGCGGTGGACGGGCTGTCTTACCCTTTTCCCCTTATAGAGCTTTGTATATATTATAATTTTGGATACTCTTCTGTTGTTTTGAACTGATTATCGGCAGGGGTGTGAGAGTATTTTATTTCGCTCTTTCTCTCTTGTTGTTTATACACCTGGCTGGTAAACAGTCAGCACAGCCTTTTGGTCATACCAGGCCTTTTGCAATTCCTGGCTAGCCTCAAGGTTTTTGGATGCCTTTTTCATGTACTCAGTCATCCAGGAGAGGAGACCAAGTACATCGTCCACAATGTCTTGTTTGGGAAGTTTGAGAGGTAACTCCCATCCTTCCTTCACCAGACAAAGGGGTCCTCTTACAGGATGCCCAAACAAAAGTTCAAAAGGGCTGTAGCCAACCCCCTTTTGTGGGACCTTTCTGTAGGCAAATAAAAGGCAGGGCAGTAGGATGTCCCATCTCCGCCTGAGCTCTTAAGGGAGACCCTTAATCATGCCCTTTAAGGTCTTGTTGAATCTTTCAACTGGACCATTGCATTGTGGGTGATAGGGTGTGGTGAACTTATAGTTCACTCCCACTCCTTCCACATTGCAGTCAGATAACTAGACATAACGTTTGCACCTCTGTCTGAGATAACCACTCTTGAGAAAACTCCCAAAAGGGTTCTTGCCACAACAGGTGCTGTAGTGGTCCTAAGTGGTATAGCTTCTGGGTTACCGGTGGCATGATCCCTACCGCCAGGATCAACCTGTGCCCAGAGGCTGTTTGGTGATCCATTGGTCCAACAATGTCAATCCCTACTCTTTCAAAGGGAACCCCCACCACAGGTAGTGGTATAAGGGGGGCCTTTGTAGTGCTACCTGCTTTACTACTGGCTTGGCAGGTTACACAGGAGCGACAAAACTCATTGGTGTCTTCTGACATGTGAAGCCAGTGAAAGTGAGGGACAAGCCTGTCCCAAGTCTTGTTCTAGCCAAGATGTCCTGCTAAGGGAATATCATGGGCTAGTGTCAAAAGGAAGCCACTGAATGCCAAAGGTATACCCAACCTACTGGAAGCACCAGGCGAGGGGTCTCTAGCCTCTGAATACAGGAGCCCTTCATCCCATTAAACTTTATGGGTTCCACTAGCATTCCCAGCAGCCTCAGCAGCAGCTTGCTGTCTGAGGGGTTAAAGAGAAGGGCAGTCCAACTGCGCCTGCCTCAGATCTGCCCTTGAAGGTCCCCCTGTCCCAAGAAACCCAACCTGATCAGGTTCAAGCTCTTCTAGGACAGTTCCTTCTTCAGGCCCAAGATCAGCTTCCTCAGAAGGCTGATCCTCATCCTGAGGCAGGGGGTAAGGCACTGCCTTAACCCTACTGCTACTTTTCCTGGAAGGCAACTGGTCCACTATTCCAGAATCCAGGGCCTGTTCAGTGTTAGACTTTATGACCTGTGACCTAGTCACTGCAAGGATATGTGCTGAGATTCCTAACATTTCTGCATGAGTCCTGAACTCCACTTCAGACCAGGCTGAAGTCTGCAGGTCATTGCCAAGCAAACATTCTACAGGGAGGTCTCAACTAATAACAACGTTCTTGAGGCCAGTTAACCCTCCCCAGGAGAAATTAACAACTGCCATATCATGTGTGGTAGTGACATTGCTAGTATTGGTCTCAAGGTAAGTTTCACCTTGTATGATCTGTCCAGGGTCCATAAAGTTGGGTGTCACCATTGTGACACTGGCACATGTGTCCCTGTAGGCCTGAGCCACTTTATGATTGACTAAAGGAGTTTGTCTGTACTTGCCCAAGTTATTGGGACTCACAGTGAAGGACATATCCATGTCCCCATCACAGATCAAAACAGCTTGGGTTGGTAATCTGACTAGGCCAGAGTCCATCCCACTTTCCAGGGTTAACCCTACTACACCCTTCTGTTGAGAACCACCACTTGAAGCTGAACTAGGGGGAACAGTTGCCTTAGGGGTAATGGTGGTTGGAGCTGTCTCCTTCTTGGTGCATTCACTGGTCCAGTGACTAGTAACTTTACAAATCTTGCACCATGGTTTCTTAGGACCTTCTTTCGTTTTGGAAGATTGGGGACCCCACCAGTAGAAGTTTTTTGGGGACTTTGTGAAAACTTCTGGTCTTTACCTTTCTCCTCACCCTTTTGGTCTTGCTTCTTCTGATCACCACCTTGGTTCTGTACCTTCTGCTTCACCCTGGTTCTGACCCATTTGTCTGCCTTCTTACCCAATTCTTGGGGAGAGGTCAGATCAGAGTCAATCAGGTGCTGATGCAACAACAGGTTCTGACAGTTACTAAGAATCTGTTCCCTCATTATAAGGTTATACAATCCTGTATAGTCACTTACTTTACTGCCCAGTAACGAGCCTTCCAGAGCCTTAGTAGCACAATCTACAAAGTCAGTCCAGTTCTGAGTCTGTGTCTTCTGGGTATCTCTGAACAGCAACCTGTACAATTCAGTGGTTAGGCCAAACCCATCTATTAGAGCACTCTCCAGGACAGTGTAATTGTCAGCATACCCTTCTCTTACAGTGAGGAGCTTGTCTCTACCTTTGTCAGCAAAGGAGAGCCACAATATTGATGCCCACTGACTCTGGGGTACCCGCTGTACTTTGCAGTCCCGCGCCAAAGCCGTTATCCATTTGTGGATGTCATCCCCAGTCTGATAGGGAGGGACAATCTCTCTTAGGTTTTTATGCTCATGAGACCTTTCCCTACCACTAGGGTTGTTGCTGCCACCAGTGGGCTCTAGCCCACACAATTTCCCCTCTCTTTCAAGAGCCAGGGTCTCTTTTGCAAGGGCAACGTCTTGCCTCTTGATCCTAAGCTCGACTTATTTCATTCTAGCGTTATGCTCTCTTCTCTGAGGGGAAGTTCTTCTCTGAGCTGAAGCTGAGGACCCTGTTGATGATTCAGAATTTCCAGATTCTTCTGAAAGAGATCTGTGTCTTCTGGTTACACCATTAGGCCTACGTGGAGTAATAGAGGGAGGCCTTCCTAGGACATGTCTACCCTTTAGGTAGTCCTGTTAGGTCCAGGATAGGTTCAGCAACCTCATCCTGGCCTACATCCTCATCATCTTCAGATACCAGTGGGGCCGCCCCACTAGGATCTTCTTCTGATGAAGGATGCCCCCCCTACCTACTACCATGACTATCTGGATTTGATGTTCTAGCCACATCATCTATCACTAAGATATCTATCAGGTGTTGAAAGGTGTCCTTGCTTTAACTTTCTTATGGCACACAAGCTTCTTAATTCTTAGAAGATGAAGGTGTCATATCTAGTTGTCAGCACTAAGCTGTCAACTGGCAGAGCGGTACTACCTCCTGCTTTAAAGCCATGACTAGTGAGGTGTGGTGTGTGCACCTACCTACACTACTTGGTTTCCTACTAGAACCTCTGTAGGAGTTGTAGTCAGGGTGTGCTAAGCCCTTAACACCTACAGCTGCCAAGTTCAGTAGAACGTATGTATTATAAGACTTGATTTATATGTACCTACAGGTACCTTGATGTGATTTTTCAAATGATATTCTCAAGATTATTTGGTAAAAGAATGCAAGCTCTTATCCCATCCGCTGCATACCAATGTGAGAAGTTAGCCTGGCATACAATGTCCTCTAGTTCTAGTGGGCACCTTGCACCAGTCTAATCGACCCTTATTGATGGTGGTTGTAAAGTCAACCTTATAGAAAGCTATCCTAGGGGTAGCAATGGCGAGCTGTCTTCAGGCTAAGACTTCAGTAGGCAAATTAAGCTAGTTGTTTTACCAATTATAATCCCTTGAGTACCAAATGAAAGCACACCACACAAGGTATATATCAAATATATATGTATTTATTCTAAAAAAAACCTCTGCACTCTTTATGAGGTCAGAGGTAAAAGTACAATACAAGGAGCTCAATTAGCATACAATAAGTTGACAGTATACGTTTTGCCCTAGGGGTCTCACAAACCATATACTAATATAGTGGTATAAGAACCACGTCTGAGATAGAAAGCGGGCCTAGGGCCTGTGATCGCTGGGGCTTCTAGGAATATCCAAAGGTTTGGAAGTAGGAGGCCCACGAAAGAGCTGCAGTGTCTAAACACAGCCGCGGATTACCATTGACTTTCTATGGAAAACAAACAAGTTACAATTTTACAATTTAAGGACACTTCTAAAGGAAATACAATGGAACCCTTTTAGACTTATACACTAGGAGGGCCAATATCCTCGAGACTACCAAAGTACTCGTGTTACCTCACCCACGGAAACCGGTTGCATAGGTGTCTTTTGGGGTCGGGTTTCACCGTCGATTTCAATGGAGATCTGCAAAGAAGTGCCGCAGGCGACCAGAGGAAAAGTGTCCGTGTGGATCCAAGGGTGGATCGAAGATCTGTAGAACCTGAAAGCAGAAGGGACAGAGTCTGGTTCACTTGCCAGTGACCAGGATGGCGATGGAAAGCTGCCAGCCAATGTCGGGTGATTTCAGGTGAAAAGGTGAAGCTTGTCTCTTCAGCCACGTGGTTCAGGAGGTGTCGATGACAACCAGGAGCTGGATTTGAGTTGTCCCACAAAGGTTCTAGTAGACTGCTGTATTGGTATCCGGTTTGGACCGAACAAGCTTTGGCAAACGCAATCCACGCAGAATGTCAAGATTGGCTTCGGTGCAAACCAGCAAGGCCTGAGGAACTTCTCCTTTGTAGGGAAGTTGGAGCAAGCATGGAGCAACCAGATAAATAAGTTAGATTCAAAGAAAAGTCTTCGGGGGGCTCACTAGCCAACAGGTAAAGAACCGTAAAGATGCGTCAAGCTGAAATGCAAAAGCGGGGCCCACGGGACACTCGTGAAGTGTGGGCCTCTGAGCTTTGATGAAAATGGTGCTTGGGGCTGGGGCTTTAAGCACCCTAATGCACAACTTCAAGATACCTCAGGAAGTAGGTACAGCTTGCAAAATGCAGGATGTCCAGGAGTTCCAGTCCCACGTCTCTCACGTCCGCCACGGGTCTCAGCATTGCTGTGAACAAAGGTCGGGGTCAGAGATGTCTGGAAGTGCATGTCCTGTGTCGCAGATTCTTCGGGATCTGGCGGGAGCCTCAAAAATGCAGACCTGCAAAGTTGCTGTTGTTGCCTGTTTGAACAGGGTGGTCACTCCTTGACCACAAGGGAGATGTCTTCTGTCTTCCAGTTGAAATGGAACGTCGAAGGTTCAGGATATATGTTACAGAGTTTCGTCCAGGGTAGGAGATGGACTAACTTTATGGCCCCTCCTATGGGTGGACCTGGGGAGGGGGTGGTTACAACCCTTCCCCTTTGTTCAGTTTCACACCAGAGCTTGGGCGGAATGCCCCAGCAACCTTTTTGAACTGGGAAATGCATGGAGCACCTTGTGTGCCCCAGGCAGTGCCTGGAAAGCATTCACTGAATGCAGCCCTCCCTGCCCCAATAAACTAAAGCCTGTCTGAGGAGGTGCTAGCACCTCCCTGGACAGGAAACGTCTTGTCCAGGCCTCCCCTGCTGGAGTTTCATCCACCAGCAGGAGGGCAGACTCGTGTCTGTGGCAGCAGCATCCATTTTGTGATGCTGAGGCTCTGTTTAACTTTAACCGGGTTTTCCAGTAACTACATGTCTTCTCCCTCTAGAAGGGTGGAATGCTACCCCCACCTCCAGGACTGGTGGGGGTTAGTATTTCAAAGTGTTTGACACCTTACACGACATGTTTTGATAAAGCCAAGCCAAAGTTAGCATTAACCGCGAGGATTATAATGCACTTAAGAGTATATTGTATGGCTATATCATAGAACAGCTATAAGGAGATGGTCCCGAAAGCTGCAGAGGGGCTCAGCTCATGCTAGAGCACCCTCTCACATAAAACCAAGCTCTCTGCCTCCAGGATTGTCGAGGCCTGCCATAGGAGTGACTCATAGGTTATTATGTGCCTATATATATACATATATATATATATATTCACTTAAAAAACCATAGGTTTCAGGCCTTATACAGTTAGGAATTAGCATTTAAATAACCATTGAAATTGCTCCTATATAGTTAGTTGTACTAACTATATTTCGCGCACCCGCAATCCACTGCTGATGCTGTCACATATTACATCATTCATGACATGGTCAGTGACATCACTGATGACATCACTGATGACATCTCAAATGACATCACTGATGACATCACTGATGACATCTCATTTGACATCACTGATGACATCATCCAGTGACTGTGTGTTTCTGTAAAGTTTAAATATGTTTTACATATTGAAGAATTAGTGGATGTATAAGTGTCTGGATGAAGGATTTAGTAGGTGCGTGACTGACTGAATGAGTGAGTGATTAAATGTGTCTTACTAAAGGCATGGGTTAGTGACTAAACTGTCTGAATGTGTGCATCAGTATGTCTGTTGTTGTGTAAGCTGCTGCATGTGTTGATCAGTAGCTATATGA
Organism: Lissotriton vulgaris; assembly: GCF_964263255.1. Lineage (NCBI taxonomy): Eukaryota > Metazoa > Chordata > Amphibia > Caudata > Salamandridae > Lissotriton > Lissotriton vulgaris. The sequence goes on from NW_028249206.1 coordinate 56,425, forward strand.
GTGGCTATATGGGTTATTGATTGGTTGCCCAAGTATTTGAATGGGAGACTGAGTGTGTGTGTGGGTGGCTGGAAGGTGTGTGACTCTGTGCATAGATGTGTGAGAAGTTGATTCACTAGGTGTATGAGTTCAAGAGTGCATGTGGAAACAGCTATATGGGCGGTTGACTGTGTGCATGGGTGTGTTGGTGAGTGAATGGATATCTCAGTGCTACATGTGCAAGTAAGTACACATGTAAAACACAGTGCATGTGAGAGTTGGCTTATATAAATGACTGTACATGAGAGCCAGTGAATGTGCGAGTGGCTATATGGATCATTGTGTACTTGTATCAGTGATTGTATAAGAGCGTAAGTATGTGTTAGTATATGTTTGAATAAGTAAGGTGTTGTGTGTATAACTGTATAGCTGAGGAAATGGAAGTGTGATTGATTCTTTGCATGATTGACTAGGTGTGTGAGTAACTCCATGGATGAGTGGCAGTGTGTGAGTGTCTGTATAGGTGTATGAGTGCATATGATAGTGTTGTATTGATGAGTGACTGTATGTATGAGTGATTCTATGGGTGAATGAGGGTCCTTCTCAGGGGGTCCTTTTAGGACCCCCTGAGAAGGGCTAGAGGGTTGGGAGGTCTCTACCCTGCCCCCTTTTCGTGTTTTCCACTCTTCTTTTGGGCTCTCTTGTGCCTCAGTTCTCCTGAAAAACAAGATGGTGGTCAACTTTTCCTCGTTTGGACAGTTTGGAATGTTGATAGTCGACTGCCAGCCAATCAGAAACTCACTCGCGCACGTAAGGGTACGCGCACGTACGCGTACGGTACGCTTACGGTGCACGTACGGTGAGCGCATATAGATATAAAATGTGATCAAATACAATTTTCTCAACAACTACTGTAGCGATTTTCACCAATTATAGAAAAGGCACTACTGCATACCTGTCCCTACCATTTTGCCAAGTTTGGTGTAATTCCGTTCAGCCGTTCGGGCTGTAGCAGTGTCTAAAGGTCCCATAGAAAATGCCATTTGAAAAATTTCAAATTCAATTTTCTCAAGAACTACTGAAGGGATTTTCACCAAACATAGCAAAGGCACACCTGCATACCAGGCCCTACCATTTTGCCAAGTTTGGTGTAATTCCATTTAGCGGTTCGGGCTGTAGCCGTGTCTAAAGGTCCCTATGGAAATTAACATGGGGAAAACATGTTTTGGGACCCCCTTTCGGCCCCCGCTTGACGAATCCCCCCGAAACTTTCAGGGAAGGAGCGGAGTGGAGCTGGCCACAATTCTGGAAAATTACACACAGATTCCTCAATTGGCGCCAAAGTTATTCCCAATAGAATGTTGAGCGCATAAAGATATATAATTTGCTCAAATTCATTTTCTCAACAACTACTAGAGGGATTTTCACCAAATATAGAAAAGGCACTACTGCATACCTGTCCCTACCATTTTGCCAAGTTTGGTGTAATTCCGTCAGCCGTTCGGGCTGTAGCCGTGTCTAAAGGTCCCATAGAAAATGCCATTTGAAAAATTTCAAATTCAATTTTCTTAAGAACTACTGGAGGGATTTACACCAAACATACAAAAGGCACTGCTGCATACCAGTCCCTACCATTTTGCCAAATCTGGTATAATTCCGTTCAGCCGTTCGAGCTGTAGGCTTGTCAGAATGTCCCTATTGAAATTAACATGGGGAAAACACGTTTTGGGATCCCCCTTTTTTCTCGCACCCGCTTGACAAATCCCACCGAAATTTTCAGGGAAGGAGCGGAGCGCAGCAAGGCAAATTTAAGGAAAATTACAGGCAGATCCTTCAATCGGCACCAAAGTTATTCCCAATAGAATGTTCGGAATTTCCTATGGTAACTAGGTCCTAACTATATATACCTACTGGCAATCGCCAGTAGGTAATATATATATATATATATATATATATATATATATATATATATATATATATATATATATATATATATATATATATATATATATTACCTACTGGCGGTCGCCAGTAGGTAGTTATAGTTGGGATTTTTTTCAATGTTAAATCTCAAAATTCTATTTGGAATAACTTTGGCGCCGGTTGACGAATATGACTGAAAATGTCCTCAAAATGGCCTTGCGGCGTTCCGGTCCTTCCCTGAAAGTTTGGGGGGGATTCGTCAAGCGGGAGCAGAGATAAAAGGGGGGTCCCAAAACGCGTTTTCCCCATGTTAATTTCCATAGGGCGGTCGATTTCACTTTTAGCCCGAACGGCTGAATGGATTTCCACCAAACTTGGCAAAATTGTATGGACTGGTAGCCCGATGTGCCTTTGCTATGTCTCAAGATATGTGCTCCAGTGGATTTTGAGTAATTTAGGTTCAAAAATATATATATATCTATAGGCGCGCTCCGGTGCGCGCACCAGGGAGCGCACCAGGCGCGACACGCGTCTTGCGCGCGGAAAGCTGATTGGCTCACGGGTGTCTGTAAACATTCGAAACAGTCCGGAGCGGCCGCCATCTTGTGTCTCGGTAGGATCGAGACACAAGAAGTGACATAAAAAAAAGGGAGAAATGACTATAAGCGGCAGGGTAGACCCCCTCCTGACCCCCTAGGTTTGATGTGGGGGCTAAAATAGGGTCCCGCGGTGCATTTTCAAAGAATAATTTTTTTCGATTTGCGCGGGGATAGCGCCCGGTACGCGCACCGGGAAGCGCACCGGGAAGTGCACCGGGGAGCGAAGCACAGGGAAAATCCAGGGCCTTATTTATGAAGGCCTTGCGACAGTTTTGCGCCGCCTGTGCGTCACTTTTTGTGACGCACCAGCGGTGTAAAAAAAATCGCATCGTTGCGCTATATTTAAAAAGTGACGCATCTAGGTAGATGGGTCACTTTTTAAAACCCTGCGCCACATTATACCTGCGTCAGGTATAATGTATGCAGAGGGAGCGTTCCCCCGCAAAAAGCTTGGTAATAGCGACGCAGTGAAATCTATGAGATTTCACTGCGTCACTTTTAGGATGCTGTTGCATCAAAATCTTGCGCCTGCCTCACAGCAGGTGTAAGACTGACGCAAGACCTTTCACATGGGGCTTTCCCCATGTGAAAGGACGCATTACTGGAGCTGCGTCACTTTTGTGACGCACTCCAGCAATGCGTCACTTTTGTGTTTACAGATACGTCAGAAATACTGACGTATCTGTAACTCCTTGCGACATGATTCTTCATACATTAAATATGACACATCTGGAATGTCGTAAGGAGTGCGCACAGAAAAGTGACTCATCGCACCAGCGGTGTAAAAAAATGCGCCTCGTTGCGCTATATTTAAAAAGTGACCCATCTAGGAGATGGGTCACTTTTTAAAACCCTGCGCCACATTATACCTGCGTCAGGTATAATGTATGCAGAGGGGGTGTTCCCCCGCAAAAAGCTTCGTAATAGTGACGCAGTGAAATCTATGAGATTTCACTGCGTCACTTTTAGGACGCTGTTGCGTCAAAATCTTGCGCCTGCCTCACAGCAGGTGTAAGACTGATGCAAGACCTTTCACATGGTGCTTTCCCCATGTGAAAGGACGCATTACTGGAGTTGCATCACTTTTGTGACGCACTCCAGCAATGCGTCACTTTTGTGTTTACAGATACGTCAGAAATACTGACGTACTGTAACTCCTTGCGACATGATTCGTCATACATTAAATATGACACATCTGGAATGTCGTAAGGAGTGCGCACAGAAAAGTGAAGCATCGCACCAGCGGTGTAAAAAAATGCGCCTCGTTGCGCTATATTTAAAAAGTGACGCATCTAGGTAGATGGGTCACTTTTTAAAACCCTGCGCCACATTATACCTGCGTCAGGTATAATGTATGCAGAGGGGGCTTTCCCCCGCAAAAAGATTCGTAATAGCGACGCAGTGAAATCTATGAGATTTCACTGCGTCACTTTTAGGATGCTGTTGCGTCAAAATCTTGCGCCTGCCTCACAGCAGGTGTAAGACTGACGCAAGACCTTTCACATGGTGCTTTCCCCATGTGAAAGGACGCATTACTGGAGTTGCGTCACTTTTGTGACACACTCCAGCAATGCGTCACTTTTGTGTTTACAGATACGTCAGAAATACTGACGTATCTGTAACTCCTTGCGACATGATTCGTCATACATTAAATATGACACATCTGGAATGTCGTAAGGAGTGTGCACAGAAAAGTGACGCATCGCACCAGCGGTGTAAAAAAATGCGCCTCGTTGCGCTATATTTAAAAAGTGACGCATCTAGGTAGATGGGTCACTTTTTAAAACCCTGCGCCACATTATACCTGCGTCAGGTATAATGTATGCAGAGGGGGCGTTCCCCCGCAAAAAGCTTCGTAATAGCGACGCAGTGAAATCTATGAGATTTCACTGCGTCACTTTTAGGATGCTGTTGCGTCAAAATCTTGCGCCTGCCTCACAGCAGGTGTAAGACTGACGCAAGACCTTTCACATGGTGCTTTCCCCATGTGAAAGGACGCATTACTGGAGTTGCGTCTTTTTTGTGACGCACTCCAGCAATGCGTCACTTTTGTGTTTACAGATACGTCAGAAATACTGACGTATCTGTAACTCCTTGCGACATGATTTGTCATACATTAAATATGACACATCTGGAATGTCGTAAGGAGTGCGCACAGAAAAGTGACGCATCGCACCAGCGGTGTAAAAAAATGCGCCTCGTTGCGCTATATTTAAAAAGTGACGCATCTAGGTAGATGGGTCACTTTTTAAAACCCTGCGCCACATTATACCTGCATCAGGTATAATGTATGCAGAGGGGGCGTTCCCCCGCTAAAAGCTTCGTAATAGTGACGCAGTGAAATCTATGAGATTTCACTGCGTCACTTTTAGGATGCTGTTGCGTCAAAATCTTGCGCCTGCCTCACAGCAGGTGTAAAACTGACGCAAGACCTTTCACATGGTGCTTTCCCCATGTGAAAGGACGCATTACTGGAGTTGCGTCACTTTTGTGATGCACTCCAGCAATGCGTCACTTTTGTGTTTACAGATACGTCAGAAATACTGACGTATCTGTAACTCCTTGCGACATGATTCGTCATACATTAAATATGACACATCTGGAATGTCGTAAGGAGTGCGCACAGAAAAGTGACGCATAGCTGTTTTCACGCAGCGATGCGTCACTTTTCAGAAATGAGGCCTCCAGTTTATTCACTGTGTCACCTCTACGACCCTTTCTTGCGTCAATACGTCCCTTTTGCATACATTACACCTGACGTAGGAATAATGTGGCGCAGGTGCTTACAAAGTGATGCATGAGTGATGTCACTGACCATGTCATGAGTGATGTAATATGTGACGTCATCAGCAGTGCATTGCAGGCGCGCAAGTTATAGTGAGTCCAACTAACTATAACGTGGGAATTTCAATGGTTTTATGTCAATAAAATTTCCAGCTAACTATAACTGGTGTGAAACCTATGTTTTTTTCAGTGAATTTAATAGGTTTTTAAATGCTAATTCCTAACTATAACTGGTGTGAAACCTATGGTTTTTCCAGTGAATATATATATATATATATATCTATATATATATATATATATATATATATATATATATATATATATATATATATATATATATATATATATATATATATATAGATAGATAGATAGATATAGATATAGGTATACTATATCTTAAGTAAGGGGTGATTACACCACCTTACCCTGGTTGCAATTGCAAACCTGTGGTGTCAGTTTGGAGGGCCATCCAGGGGTGGCATATTACATGCTGCAGCCCCTGGTAGGCCTTGGATGCACCTATGCCCTGGGTACCTATGGTACACTCTACAGGGGCTCACAAGGGTGACCCAGTAACCAATCTGGTATGTACCTAAAGTACATGGTATGAAGTTAGAGAGAGTACAGCCAGGCTGTGGGCCTGATTCGCAGGACCACAGCCATACTAAAGTCGAAAAATCAGTGGAGCACAGCAAAAAGTGGGGGTAACCATAGGAAGCAGACCCTACTCTCCTACAGTCCCCATGTACAAACTCTATGGGAGAAGTCAACAACACACAAGCAGAGAGCACTAGGGAAAGAGATTATTTAAACACCCCAACCGGGAGGCTACATACCTTACAGAAGTGGAGCAACAAATGACCACTCTGGGATACACACTAGTGAAACGCGCAATTGTAATGAAGTGGGGGATGGAGGAGAAGCCATCACCAAAGGGTTGGGCTAAGGAATTAGACAAATGTATGATAGCCGAAAAAGAGGTGCTCAAATCCTGTGGTTGTCCTAAAAAATGGGATAAAAAGTGGAATAAGCGGAATGGGTACCAAGGTGAACTGTGTATCTCACCTACCAAGGAGATGAAGATGAGGAAAAGATTTGGAAATATTATGGGAATGAATGACTGATTTACTATTGATTCCTATTAAATGTACGGAGAATGTAATTGTACTGAAATGTATACAAACCTAGAAATTTGACTTATCTGTTTATTTCAACAAATAAAAAGTTTTTTCAAACAAAGTGAGGAGTACATAGAGGAAGCTGAGGGACGTTTCAGAAGAAACAACGTGTGCCTCATAGGATTCTCGGAACGTGCAGAAGATGTCTCAGTGGAGCTTTTCTTGGAGGACTGGATCGTTAGCACGCTAAAGCCCAAACGACTCACCAAATTCTTCACGATCGAATGTGGGCACAGAGCTTTGGCGGCTGCCCCATGACGGGGATTCCCGCGAGCTAATAGCCCGACTGTTTAATTACAGGGATTGGCATGTGATCCTACAACAGGTACGTACGCATTGATCTCCCAGATTTGAGGACATACAGGTACTCATTTTCCATGACTATACACAGAGGGTTCAGAATCTTCAAAAGAACTTTCTGCCGATTAAAAAATTGCTACAAGAACACAATATGGAATACTGTCTGATATTTCTGGCTAAACTCTGGATCCAAAATGAAGGTCAGGTTTAGTTTTATGAATCACCACAAGCAGCAGCGTACTGGCTCAAGTCCTTGGGCCTGAGTTGAGAACGTCAGGGTCTTGAGTGGTGTGAGCCCAGACAGCAAGGTGTGAGCTGCTCAAATAGAAACAAGGTGGGATCGGCAAACCTTTCTGAGACTCCTAATGCAGAGGGAGGTGGATGTGTCCTAGTCTGCCCAGATGGGAGATTTAAAAATTAACTGATGGATTTGGTAACTCAGAACTCCTTTTCCCAATTATGCATGGTACCAGATACCCTGAGTGATAGTACTGATACAGGGTAGACAAACGAGAGCCAGCTGTGACTGATGGGTTTGTAGTTATACCAGCTTAAGACTATATAGATGACTGTACAGTTTGTTGAGGAGGGGGGATCCACTGTCTCCTGTTTGTTGGGGCTCCTTTATTATTACTAATATTATTAAACTTATATGTGATCATTCTGTTAAAAATGTCTTTGAACTTCATGACTGGGAGAGGTCAAGAGCCCAACTTCCTCTGGATTGCTGAGTGCCTTCCCTAGTCTTGTGATTCGCAGAGTCTTGACGACTTTGGCAGTATCCACACCTAGGTTTGTAATAGTTTTTTAGTTGGTAGTGGGAGAGGCGGTGTTCAGGCCCCTTTGACCACAGGTTGAGTCGGGGGATACTGTATGTTCTGCCTAAGGGAGGATTTGGAGTGGAACCACTTGGGGAAATGTAGCAATGTGTTGTTCTGATCTGTTAGAGAGCTTCAATCACCTGCTGGTACTACGAGACAGAATACTGGTCACTGCCACGCTTGGGAAGGTCCAAACCACTTACACGGGCCTATATGACAAGCTTAGGGACTAAATACAAATTCCTAACCTGGAATGTGAGAGAGCTAACTAGACCTGGACGAGGGATAGGGTGCGTGCATACCTCAGGAGATATGGGGTGGCTATAGCATTTCTTCAGGAGACACATAGTGGGAAGATTGTATCAAACGCTTGAGGAGGAGGTGGCGGGGACAAGTGTATGCCGCATCCTATTCTGGTTATGCCCAAGGGACCCTGATTTGGGTTGCCCCAGGTGTCTTGTTCCAGAAGTTGCATGTACAGAACAGCGACACTGCAGCCCCACTGTAACAACTTGCGCGTTCTCTCACAGAGCAGCATGACTGGTGAATTCTACACCCACCCAAGACAGCATGCACTGTGATGGATGAGGTAGCTGATGACAGTAAATGGTGCCTTCTATCCTGATGAGGGCGCAAACTGTGTTAATTTGTGACCAGTGCCCCAAAGGCATGGCACATCACTGTGGCAGAGTTGATTGCTATTGGTAGTGTGGCTGTTCCTACAGCCTCACACGCCGCTACTGTTCATTAATGATGCCGCCAGGGCAGAACTCACAGCTGCGATTGGGCACTGGTTCCCCAGTGAGGCACACACTGCTTTGAGTTAGGACAGATGCCCATGGGGCAGCATGTACTGCCACTGCTGGTAGCTGCTGAGTTTGGAAATCATGGGCATTATTCGTGGGCGCTTGTTATTGAGACTGTGGTGGTAGCACTGATTTTGATTGTCTCATGACCAGGTTATGACATAACTGACGGGTGGAGGCACTTGTGCTACGATTGTTGGGAATATGTCTTCAAACGAATACCTCAGCGTATAACCAACCTACTCCATGTGACAGAGGGTATTGCTTTAACACAGGCGGGTGCCCCAAGTTGGCTTCCCCCGAGTGTATATAGCGTCAAAGGTTGTAGTGTACCTCATAGGTTTTGTGGTAGCTGTGAGAAGGTGGCCTGATATATGATGCTCACAAGTTCTAGTGATCACCTTGTATCAGTCCAAACAACCCTTATGGTGATTGGTTGTAAGTCAACCTTATAGACCAGCTATACTGATGGTAGCATGGACAAAACAGTCTTAGGCTAATCTCTTTTGGCATGTGAAGCCAGCTGTTTTACTACATATAACCCCTTGAATACCAGATGATAGGACACCACAAATATTGTTATGAAAATAAACAATATATTTATGACTAACAAACACCTCTGAACTCTTTATGAGATCAGAGGGCTAAGCACATAACAATACTCTTCAGAAAATTACAGTAAGTCGCACAAATTAATATGGTGCCCTAGGGGCACTGCAAACCATATACTAAGTAAATGGTATAAGTAAAACGATAGAAGAAATGAGGATGCCCAGAGGCTGTAGAATCGCTGGGGCTTTACTACCCTAACCTTAGGTAAGGAGCAGGAGGCCCACGGGACGTGTGTGCAGTGTTAGAACACACACGCGGGTTTCAATGCAAAGTCAATGGGCATGAACAAATTACGAAATAGGTAAGTAAGGACAGTTCCGACTGGTTGTGACTGAAACTACAGGATACCTGGACACTAGGAGAGTCAATCTACCTATGAGCACCGAAATGCTCTCGTTACCTCATCCACGGGCTGCGGGTGCATAGGTGTTAAAGTGTGTCGGGTTTCCGCGTTGAAGTCAATGGAGCCTTGGAGAAAGATGCTGCAGGCGACCAGGAGGAAGATGTCCGGAGTGATCCAAGGGCGGATCGAAGATGATGGAGACCTGAAAGCAGAGGGGACAATGTTCAAAGTCACTAGCCAGTGACCGGAGTGGAACCAGGAAGGAACCAGATGATGTCGTCGCGATCAGGTGAAGAGGTGACGCTTGACTCTGCAGCCACGTGAACCAGGAGGTGTCTTCGATGACCAGGATGGAGGCACGAGCTGTCGCACGCAGGCTCTTGCTGTCGGCGGTGTCTGTTCCGAGATCAAAGTCAACAGGCCTTGGCAAAGGCAGCCCACGCGGTGAGTGAAGATAGCGTCTGGTGCGGACCAGGAGGGTCCAAGGTACTTCTCTTTTGGAAGGAAGCAAGGGCCAGTCTGGAGCAACCAGACCAGTGGTGTAGATTTCAAGGATCGTCGTCTAGGAGGCCACTAGCCAGCCGGCAAGTGACCAGACAACGCGTCGAGTAGTCACCAGGCAGAAGGGCCCCCCGCAGATCTCGTGGAGGCTGGAGGGCTGGTCTTCGGTGCAGGAGCTGCTCGGGGCTTGGGATTCTCAATCCCCAAAGCACTTTCTTGAGGGTGCCTCAGAGGTCGTGCTTGAAGCGAAGTGCAGTTCTTCAAAGATGGCTGGTCCCACGTGTCTCGTAGCACCCACGGGTCTCAGCTGTGCTGCAGATGTGTAATAGAGGTCGGAGAGGTCTGGGAGTCTGGGTCTCGTCGAGCTCTGAGGTCTGGTTCCGGCAGGAAGGACGACAAAGTTAACCGCTAGGACGCTTGATGGTGCCTGCTTGTGCAGGGTGGTCACTCCTTGGTAAGCATGGGCGGAAAATCCGTTCCGCTCGCGGATTTCGCGGATTTTCGGTAAATTTGCAATCCGCGAGATTTCTCGAATTTCCCGCAAAATCCCCGAACGAAAATCCGCGAACGGAACGGATTGGGTCAAAAGTTCAAGCTGACTCTTGTAACTTTTAGAATGGCGCCAGCAAGCTGCCAGAGCCATTCTAAAATAGTTACAAAAGTCAGCTTCAACAGGAAGCTCTAATAGATAAAGTAAAGCAGGTGCTGCTCAAATTCAGTTACACAATCATTAATCACCCCAAACTTGGGGTGATTAATGATTGTGTAACTTAATTTGACCTTCAACTGGAGCACCTGCTTTACTTTATCTATTAGTGCTTCCTGTTGAATCTATTTCTAACTATTTTAGAATGGCGCTGGCAGCTTGCCGGTGCCATTATAAGTGGGGCTGAGGGCGGAAGGGCACAAAAGTGGGACAGAAGGGGAAAAAAAATGGGTGGGGCAGAGGGCAGAAGGGCACAGAAACAAGTGGTACAGAGGGCAGATGGGCATAAAAAACAAGAGGGTGGCAGTGATTAAGCAGGCAAAAAAAAAACCCCCGCGAAATTGCAAAGCGCCTCGCGAACACCCACGAACACGCAAAGCACCTCGCGAACACCCGCAAACACGCAAAAATTGCCAATTCGCAAAATTCGCCCATGCTTACTCATTGGCCACAAGGGAGATTTCTTCAGTCTTCTGTGGAGCAGAACATCGAAGTCCAGAGTTTCTTCTTGTAAAGTTGTTCAGGATAATCTAAGTAGGAATGGGACCAGCTCCTACCATTATAATGCTAAAGGGGGCTGTACTAGTGACTAGGTCCCTCCCATGGGTTGGACCCAGAAGGGGGGTGGTTACACCCCCTATCTTTTGTCTGGTTTCTCGCCAGAGCTGGGGCTGGAGTGCCCCAGCAACTGGTTTGAACCGGGGTATGCACAGGGACACCTTGTGTGCTCCAGGCATGTCTCATTCCTTTCAGCCCTGCCTATCTGGATACACAAAGTCCTGTCTGGGGTGGTGCTGGCACCTGCCCAGGCAGGAAACCCTTTGTCCAGGCCTCCGTTGCTGGAAGGACTCCCAGCAGCAGGAGGTCAGACTTGTGTCTGTGGCAGCAGCATCCATTTTGTGATGCTGAGGCTTGGGTTAAATTTAACCAGGGTTCTAGTTACATACATGTCTTATCCCTCTAGAAGGGGGGAATGCTACCCCCGTCGCCAGAACTGGTGAGGGGGTAGTATTCCAAAGCGTATGACACCTTACACAACATGTTTCGATAATGCCATGCCAAAGTTAGCAATAACCGCGTGGATTATAATGCACTTAAGAGTATATGGTATAGCGTTATCATGGACCAGCTATAAGGACATGGATCCGAAAGCTGCAGACAGGCTCAGCTCATGCTAGAGCACCATCTCACATAATTCCAAGCACTCTGCCTTCAGGATTGATAAGGCCTGCCATAGGAGTGACTTATAGGAGTATATGTGTCCATTTAGGTGTTTGATATAGGTATACTATATCTACAGCAAAGGGTGATTTCACCACCTTGCCCCAGCTGTGTTACCAGCCAGTTGTATCTGTTTAGATGGCCAGCCAGGGGTGGCATAATACATGCTGCAGCCCCTGGTAGGCATTGGGTACACTTATACCCTGGGTACCTATGGTACACTGTACAAGGACTTACAAGAGTGACCCAATACCAATTGGTAAATGCACCTAAAGTACTTGAGTGTCAATTTAGAGAGAGAGCAGCTAGGCTGTGGGCATGATTAGCAGGCCCACAGCCAAGGAAAGTCGTAAACCAGTGAAGCAAAAAGCAAAAATCTGGGGTGACCATAGGATTGCAGACCCTACTCTCCTACAGTAGCAAGAACTATGTTGTCTCTCAATCCAGGCATACACCTCTAAGCAGCTCACCTCATGCAATCCCTCTCAATTGCAGCCTTTCTAAAGTCAAGCAGATGTGCCTGGTATGGATCCATATAACTTGCAAAGGATCTAAACAAGCTATTTGGGATCCCTTTACAGGATAAAGAAAATTACAGCAGGACAGCCTGTGGCTTGAAAGCTGAGGCAAATGAACAAATGACTGAACTCAAGGGCCACTCCTGCAGACCAACACAAAGCTAATAGGTTCGCAGTCCACCAACCAATCCTGCATTCTGATCTGGCTAAAATGCAAGTGCCCAGCAGGAACTAATACCTGTGCAGTGTGACAAGATATGAGACTTGTATCTGTTGCCAGCCTGACTGCTGTGGCTTCAGAGTCTTATCAGATGGTTTGTTGTGTCTTCCCCAGCCTGGGAAACCACCAATGACTACGCCACACACAGAGCTTAGCATTACATGTCTTTACTCGTCTGTATGTATCTGCAAACTCAACATTCTAAATCAGCCTTCATTGCATTCCGCTCTAAAACTTATGTCACATCTCTAAGGAGTCCACCAGGAGTCAAAAGTGTTCCATCATTGTTAACTCGCAACATACCACGGGGCATATTTACAAGCCCCTATTGCAACCACAACGCCACTTTTCACGGCATTGTAGTAATGATAGGGACTTCACATTATTTACAAGGCAGTGTTCAGCCACTTAATGTGGCTTAACGCTGCCTTATAAATATGGCACCCTTTCACGCTATACTTAGCATAAAAGAGGTGGGCAATGGGTGTTGAGGTGCCCCATATTTACAAGGGTGGCGTAAATATGGGACAGCGCCAAAATTAAGACCAGGAAAAACCTGGTCTTATCCTGGTGCAACGAGGAGAAAATGTTAATTTCTCCTTGCTGTTTCCATGTGTGCTCCGTTGTGCCGCATACATAGAAAATTGCAAAAGCAACAGTTGATGGACAAAATGGAGAACAATGTCATACATTCACTCCAGTACAGACATCTGGGCCTAAATCCATCGTTTTTCTGCACTCCACACCACCCCAGCTCAGACATGGCCATATGCAAATCAGCCTTGACCCAGTGCCTCATGGGAACAGTCCAGCCCGAACTGCCAAGCCATGTCTTTTCTGGACCGAAATCAAGCATCCTAGGTACGGTTTCTGGCTTTCAGCCGTCTTCAGCCAGGATTGCTTGACTCCAGTGGTGTGGAGAGCATGGGACTCACGTCTGAGCATACCCATCCCACTCGGGGTGACAATTGCAAAAACAACAGTTGATGAACAGAATGGAGAACAATGTCATACATTCACCCCAGTACAGAGATCTGGGCCTAAATCCATCGGTTTTTTGCACTCCACACCACCCCAGTTTAGACATGGCCATATGCAAATCAGCCTTGACCCTGTGCCTCATGGGAACAGTCCAGCCTGAACTGCCAAGCCATGCCTTTCCTGGACCGGAATCAAGCAGCCTAGGGCCGGTTTCTGGCTATCAGCCGTCTTCAGCCAGGATAGCTTGACTCCAGTGGTGTGGAGAGCATGGGACTCACGTCTGAGCATACCCATCCCACTCGGGTGACAATTGCAAAAACAACAGTTGATGGAAAGAATGGAGAACAATGTCATACATTCACCCCAGTACAGAGATCTGGGCCAAAATCCATCGTTTTTTTGCACTCCACACCCCCCCAGGTCAGACATGGCCATATGCAAATCAGCCTTGACTCTGTGCCTCATGGGAACAGTCCAGCCCGAACTGCCAAGCCATGTCTTCCCTGGACTGGAATCAAGCATCCTAGGACCGGTTTCTGGCTATCAGCCGTCTTCAGCCAGGATAGCTTGACTCCAGTGGTGTGGAGAGCATGGGACTCACGTCTGAGCATACCCATCCCACTCGGGGTGACAGTTGCAAAAACAACCGTTGATGGACAGAATGGAGAACAATGTCATACATTCACCCCAGTACAGAGATCTGGGCTTAAATCCATCGTTTTTTTGCACTCCACAACACCCCAGTTCAGACATGGCCATATGCAAATCAGACTTGACCCTGCGCCTCATGGGAACAGTCCAGCCCGAACTGCCAAGCCAAGTCTTTCCTGGACCGGAATCAAGCACCCTAGGACCGGTTTCTGGCTATCAGCCGTCTTGAGCCAGGATAGCTTGACTCCAGTGGTATGGAGAGCATGGGACTCACGTCTGAGCATACCCATCCCACTCGGGGTGACAATTGCAAAACAACAGTTGATGGACAGAATGGAGAACAATGTCATACATTCACCCCAGTACAGAGATCTGGGTCTAAATCCATCGTTTTCTTGCACTCCACACCACCCCAGTGCAGACATGGCCATATGCAAATCAGCCTTGACCCTGTGCCTCATGGGGGGAACAGTCCAGCCCGAACTGCCAAGCCATGTCTTTCCTGGACTGGAATCAAGCATCCTAGGACCGGTTTCTGGCTATCAGCCGTCTTCAACCAGGATAGCTTGACTCCAGTGGTGTGGAGAGCATGGGACTCACGTCTGAGCATACCCATCCCACTCGGGGTGACAATTGCAAAAACAACAATTGATGGACAGAATGGAGAACAATGTCATACATTTACCCCTGTAAAGAGATCTGGGTCTAAATCCATCGGTTTTTTGCACTCCACACCCGCCCAGTTCAGACATGGCCATTTGCAAATAAGCCTTGACCCTGTGCCTCATGGGAACAGTCCAGCCCGAACTGCCAAGCCATGTCTTTCCTGGACCGGAATCAAGCATCCTAGGACCGGTTTCTGGCTATCAGCCGTCTTCAGCCAGGATAGCTTGCCAACAGTGGTGTGGAGAGAATGGGACTCATTTCTGAGCATACCCATCCCACTCGGGGTGACAATTGCAAAAACAACAGTTGATGGACAAAATGGAGAACAATGTCATACATTTACCCCTGTACAGAGATCTGCGCCTAAATTCATCAGTTTATTTCACTCCACACCACCCTAGTTCAGACATGGCCATATGCAAATCAGCCTTGACCCTGTGCCTCATGGGAACAGTCCAGCCCGAACTGCCAAGCCATGTCTTTCCTGGACCGGAATCAAGCATCCTAGGACCGGTTTCTGGCCATCAGCTGTCTTCAGCCAGGATAGCTTGACTCCAGTGGTGTGGAGAGCATGGGACTCACGTCTGAGCATACCCATCCCACTCAGGGTGACAATTGCAAAAACCACAGTTGATGGACAGAATGGAAAACAATGTCATACATTCACCCCAGTACAGAGATCTGGGCCTAAATCCATCATTTTTTTTGCACTCCACACCATCCCAGTTCAGACATGGCCATATGCAAATCAGCCTTGACCCTGTGCCTCATGGGAACAGTCCAGCCCGAACTGCCAAGCCATGTCTTTCCTGGACCGGAATCAAGCATCCTAGGACCGGTTTCTGACCATCAGCCGTCTTCAGCCAGGATAGCTTGACTCCATTGGTGTGGAGAGCAGGGGACTCACGTCTCAGCATACACATCCCACTCGGGGTGACATTTGCAAAAACAACAGTTGATGGACAGAATGTAGAACAATGTCATACATTCACCCCAGTACAGAGATCTGGGCCTAAATCCATCGGTTTTTTGCACTCCACACCACCCCATTTCAGACATGGCCATATGCAAATCAGCCTTGACCCTGTGCCTCATGGGAACAGTCCAGCTCGAACTGCCAAGCCATGTCTTTCCTGGACCGGAATCAAGCATCCTAGTACCGGTTTCTGGCTATCAGCCGTCTTCAGCCAGGATGGCTTGACTCCAGTAGTGTGGAGAGCATGAGACTCACGTCTGAGCATTCCCATCCCACTCGGGGTGACAATTGCAAAAACAACAGTTGATGGACAGAATGGAGAACAATGTCATACATTCACCCCAGTACAGAGATCTGGGCCTAAATCCATCGTTTTTTTGTACTCCACACCACCACAGTTCAGACATGGCCATATGCAAATCAGCCTTGACCCTGTGCCTCATGGGAACAGTCCAGCCCGAACTGCCAAGCCATGTCTTTCCTGGACCGGAATCAAGCATCCTAGGACCGGTTTCTGGCTATCAGCCGTCTTCAGTCAGGATAGCTTGACTCCAGTGGTGTGGAGAGCATGGGACTCACGTCTGAGCATACAAATCCCATTAGGGGTGACAATTGCAAAAACAACAGTTGATGGACAGAATGGAGAACAATGTCATACATTCACCCCAGTACAGAGATCTGGGCCTAAATCCATCGTTTTTTTGCACTCCACACCACCCCAGTTCAGACATGGCCATATGCAAATCAGCCTTGACCCTATGCCTCAGGGGAGCCGTCAAGCCCGAACTGCCAAGCCATGTCTTTCCTGGACCGGAATCAAGCATCCTAGGACTGGTTTCTGACTATCAGCCGTCTTCAACCAGGATAGCTTGACTCCAGTGGTGTGGAGAGCATGGGACTCACGTCTGAGCATACCCATCCCACTCGGGGTGACAATTGCAAAAACAAAAGTTGATGGACAGAATGGAGACCGATGTCATACATTCACCCCTGTACAGAGATCTAGACCTAAATCCATCGGTTTTTTGTATTCCACACCACCCCAGTTCAGACATGGCCATATGCAAATCAGCCTTGACCCTGTGCCTCATGGGAACAGTCCAGCCCGAACTGCCAAGCCATGTCTTTCCTGGACTGGAATCAAGCATCCTAGGACCGGTTTCTGGCTATCAGCCGTCTTCAGCCAGGATAGCTTGACTCCAGTGGTGTGGAGAGCATGGGACTCACGTCTGAGCATACCCATCCCATTAGGGGTGACAATTGCAAAAACAACAGTTGGTGGATAGAAAGGAGAACAATGTCATACATTCACCCCGGTACAGAGATCTGGGCCTAAATCAATTGTTTTTTTGCACTCCACACCACCCCAGTTAAGACATGGCCATATGGAAATCAGCTTGACCCTGTGCCTGATGGGAGCAGTCAAGCCCGAACTGCCAAGCAATGTCTTTCCTGGACCGGAATCAAGCATCCTAGGACCGGTTTCTGGCTATCAGCCGTCTTCAGCCAGAATAGCTTGACTCCAGTGGTGTGGAGAGCATGGGACTCACGTCTGAGCATACCCATCCCACTCGGGGTGACATTTGCAAAAACAACAGTTGATGGACAGAATGGAGAACAATGTCATACATTCACCCCAGTACAGAGATCTGGGCCTAAATTTATCAGTTCTTTGCACTCCACACCACCCCAGTTCAGACATGGCCATATGCAAATCAGCCTTGACCCTGTGCCTCATGGGAACAGTCCAGCCCGAACTGCCAAGCCATGTCTTTCCTGGACCGGAATCAAGCATCCTAGGACCGGTTTCTGGCTATCAGCCCTCTTAGCTTGACTCCAGTGGTGTGGAGAGCATGGGACTCAGGTCTGAGCATACCCATCCCACTCGGGGTGACAATTGCAAAAACAGCAGTTGATGGACAGAATGGAGAACAATGTCATACATTCACCCCAGTACAGAGATCTGGGTCTAAATCCATCGTTTTTTTGCATCCCACACCACCCCAGTTCAGACATGGGCATATGCAAATCAGCCTTGACCCTGTGCCTCATGGGAACAGTCCAGCCCGAACTGCCAAGCCATGTCTTTCCTGGACCGGAATCAAGCAACCTAGGACCGGTTTCTGGCTATCAGCCGTCTTCAGCCAGGGTAGCTTGACTCCAGTGGTGTGGAGAGCATGGGACTCACGTCTGAGCATACCCATCCCACTCGGGGTGACAATTGCAAAAACAGCAGTTGATGAACAGAATGGAGAACAATGTCATACATTCACCCGAGTACAGAGATCTGGGCCTAAATCCATCGGTTTTTTTGCACTCCACACCACCCCAGTTCAGACATGGCCATATGCAAATCAGCCTTGACCCTGTGCCTCATGGGAACAGTCCAGCCCGAACTGCCAAGCCATGTCTTTCCTGGACCGGAAACAGCAAAACACCATTGATTGTTTGTGGGCAGGGAGGTGTCTTTTCCTATACATAAACAATCATTAAAAAATGATGTTTTGCAACTTCTATGTTTCCTGCATTAAGCAGTACACATAGAAGTTACAAAACAGAATTTAAAGATTGTTTATCTGCAGAAAGGACACCTTCCTGCACATAAACAATCTTCCCCTGCAGCAAAGACACCCTTGCATTACGGTGCAAGGGTGCATACCCTGGCACTAGGCTGCTAAACTTAGCGCCAGCGCAGGGGGAAACAAAGGGCTGCACCATATATTTGTAAATATGTTTAAGTAGTGGTGAAGTGCTGCGTTAAGCCAGGTAGGCTAAGGCCGCACTCCGCCGCTTCTTTTGTAAATATGCCCCATCATCTCCCCCTCTTTTAAATGAAAAATGTTAAATGTGCACAAAATATATGTTTATATATGAAATAAAATCTCTTCAATCAATCTTTTTGTCCCTTCAATTGTTTGACCTGTTCTTGTTATTTGAAACTGGGAACTGTCACCCTCAATATCCAGGATCTGTGTTGATGGTGGAGAGTCAACAGCAGTCACAGGTGCTCAAGGACCAGTCTCTCCATCAACATGTTGCTCTAATGACCAATGAGATAAACCCTGAAAATGAGAAAAGTCTCTGGTAATAGACTTCACAGGGTGCTGGGTAGTCACCATGTATCCCTTAGTAGACACCACTTGAAAAGCTTCTGCATCGAATAGAGCATCAGATTTTCTTTTCCGCATCTGGAGGGCGAGCATTCAATCCCTGTTATGGTTACTGTCTCTTTAATGGAACACTGTGTACTTTACATCATTGATGGAATGATTACATTCTAAATACTGAGTCAGTTGCTGTGGCTTGCTGTTGATGATTTTACCAATAAACCAGCTCTTCCAATCTACCCTGTTTAAGAGCTTTTATCACTGGCGACGAGGGTCAAGGCTTGATTGGGGACAAGCATTTACAACCATCAATTCCCCTACATTTTGAATTGGACTTGATTTGGACTTGGCTTGGACAATTTTGGATTTTTGATTCATCTTGGACTAACTACCGTACTGGAACACTGTACAGATTCTTCTTACTATTTGGATTTGGATTACTACTGTACTTCTTTTTTGGACTTGGATTTGGATGTTTGAACTGTCCATTTTGCCTTCATCTTCCTCTGGATTGACTGTTTACTTTTGTGAAAATCGGCAATTTCACAATAAATTAGGAAATATTCCTTAATTGCTATCCTGCAAGGACTACTGGATTGTTTGCGTGAATATTTCTTAAACAGGTAACTTTCTCTGGCTTTCGTTTACCTGTTCATAAGTTACAGTTGCTTCTCGAGACTTTGTTTTGATTTGAAACCAGCTCCGCGTGTGGCATTGCGTGTAACTTACCAGTTTCCTCAGCGAGTTCCCTGGCTTCTCCGGCATCTTCATTCTAAGAGCCCCTCCTGAACGCGATACGACGATGGAAACGCTGGAAACGCGAAACGACGCTTGAAATGGAACTTTGACCTTGACGCCTAACTCACGCAACGTCACAGCGGCCATTTTGGATCACCGTTACCTTAGCAACCAACAACGCAAATAGTATTGGAAACACGCCGATGCGCACGGCAGCGCATTTTAGATCTCATAGTAACTGATCACGCCGATGCGCACGACAGCGCATTTTGGGATTGTCACGGTAATTAATCTCGCAGATGGGCACGGCAGCGCATTGATGCTTACTAAATAATTATCTTTAATTTACGTCGATGTGCACGACAGCACATTGACTTTTCATGATTTTGTCTGGGAAGTGAAACTTTTTTAATGATTTTGAGTGGGATGTGAGGTTTTTTTTTCTCTCTTCTATTCTTATTTGATTTCATTTCACTTTTTACAACATTATGGCTACTACTTCCAGCATGTCACAACCCCCACCATTTCTTTCTGAGGAAGGGGAACCTATACTTCCTTGGAAGAGATGGCGAAATCTTTTTGATTCGTATTTGGTGGTGATCGTGAGGAAAAATTTTCTGCCGCTAGAAAGTAGGCAATTTTATTGCATAATTTAGGAGTTGAAGGTAGGCACACATATGATAGCATGGATACCATACCTGTAGGTGGAGCTGATGGGGAACCTTCAGATATCTTTGAAATGTCTATGTCTATGTTGGAAAGTTATTTTGTCCCTAGAATTAATGTTGTCTTAGAATGCCATAGATTTTTCACTCGTGTACAAGGTCCTATTGAACGTGTAGGTACTTATGTAGCTGTTCTAAAAACTCTTGCACGCACGTGTGATTTTGGAGAATTATCAGAATCACTTGTTAGAGATCAGCTTGTGAGGTGCACGAACAGCACAAGAGTCCAAGAAAAATTGTTATCCAAAAACCCTACCCTGAAAGAGGCTATGGCTATTGTTGAGGGTATGGAGAATACTTCCACTTGGGTTAAAGAGATTAGAAAAAATAAAAAGGAAGCGGATCACACTTTGCTTGATGTAAAAAAGAAAAATCAAGATGTAGTACATAGACTGGAAGAAGAGGAATTTTTGGAAGAAGCTCCTGATGGTATTGCCAAGGTTTCAGTTAATTCAAGAAACAAACTGTCTCAAAACATCTTATTAGCTCAGAAAAGTTTTCAAGAAAGTCGTCCCTCTTTTAGTAAAGAGTCTGCTTTACCTAAAGAACGAGATTTTACGTCGACAACGCTCATATACTAATCAGTGATTGCGTTGTTTCAGATGTGGGAGTTTTTCACACACCTCGAATTTTCCCAATTGTTTTGCAAGAGATAGAATTTGCAATAATTGTGGAGGTAAAGGTCACTATGCTCGTGTTTGTAAGTCTAACAAAAAGAAAGAGTCTAATGAAAATATGTCTGACATTGTATGCACTGTGGTTGTGTCAAATGTAAAAGATATTGGAGAGAGTATTGATTCTGAACGAATTACTATGCCATTCTGTGATTGAAAGGGATGGTTTTTCAGGTAGCTTAGAATGTGTAAATTGGGTACTGGAATCATCTTTGTCTAAGGATGAATGGTTAAGTTGTATTGTGAATGCTGTTGCTTTTCAATATTTGAGGGATGTCATCAGAAATGGTTGGCCTAGGTATGATCAACTGGATAATGAATTAAAGCCATATTGGACGGTTAGAAATGATTTGACGTTTTGTCAGGAAAACGTATTGAGAGGGGACAGACTGGTACCTCCAGGTGGTTTGCGAGAGAAAGTTGTCAATTTGGCTCATGAGGGCCATCTGGGGAGGAATCTCACTAAGGCTCCCATCAGAGAGAGATACTGGTGGCCTGGATTGGATCGGATGGTGGAAGTTGTTGTAAAGGATTGTCATTTGTGTGCTGCTAATGACAAATCACACACCACTAGCCAATCTCCTCTTTCTCCAGTAGAAGTTCCTGTTACAGTTTGGACTAAAGTGGGGTTGGACATAGCGGGTTCTTTTGAGCTCATGCCCTCACATGAGAGGTTTGTGGTATTGCTGGTGGATTACACTTCAATGTGGGTGATTTCAAAATGCATGGGTATGGTGAATTCTAGAGCCATAATTGAGTTTCTTAAGGATGTATTTGTGTCAGAAGGGGTGCCTAAGTATGTGCTCACTGACAATGGGGTCCAATTTACCTCCAATGAGATGGATTGTTTTCTTAAAGATCTTGGGATTGTTCACCAGAAGACAGCTCTTTATTCGCCACAAGCGAATGGACTTACTGAGCGAATGAATAGGGTTGTAAAGAGTTGTGCGCAAAGGGCTTTGCAGTCTAAGGTTTCTTTCAGTAGTGTGTTGAGGGAGACCTGGTGGGCACATCACACAGTTCCCAATGCTATCATGCAAAAGTCTCCTTTTGCAGCATTGAGGGGGAGAATGGCTAATTCCAAGCTCAACCCAGCTTGGCTTCCTGAGAGAGTTTGTGATGATAGTGTTGAGAATGAGCTGAGAAAGAGAGAAGCACTGGCTAAATATCAATGGAAGTATAAACAACGTCATGATGATAGGATGGCTATCAAATTTAGAAAATGGAATGTGGGTGATAGTGTTCTTGTGAAGAAGCCAAAATATGGACACAAGGGTACTTCCAATTTCAGTGGTCCTTTCATGATTACTGCTATTAGGAAACATTTTGTTACGTTAGACAATGGGTGCACTTGGAACATGTCTAGATTGGCAAAGTCTACCGAGTTTAAAAATCATCTTAATAGTGGTTCTGGGCCTGTTGATAATTCCAGTCATACTTGCACTACTTCTAGTCATAGCCAAGATAATGTTCTTGGTAGTTCAAGACTAGTTCCTAGGCCAAGACAGGCTCCTAGGAAGTTTAAGGATTATGTTCTGTATTAAGTTATTTTTATACAGTTTATTTTAATGCCGTTTTTGTCCTTAAATCTCATTCTTTTTTCTTTTTTATTTTGGTTAGGGGATGTGTTATGGTTACTGTCTCTTTAATGGAACACTGTGTACTTTACATCATTGATGGAATGATTACATTCTAAATACTGAGTCAGTTGCTGTGGCTTGCTGTTGATGGTTGTACCAATAAACCAGGTCTTCCAATCTACCCTGTTTAAGAGCTTTTATCAATCCCCTTTCTTGAAGATGATGTTCTTCGCATGTCGCCTTTTGTCAGCATACTCTTTCATGTTTTGTTTATGAACCAAGTCCTTCTCACGGGTTGCGTTCTTGTCTTTTTGCATCTGATTGATCCACTGAGCTATCTTGGTTATCATTGCTTTCCTGAACATCAATGTTCCAGGACTTTCAACTGTGGTCTAGTGATGTTTTGAAAGGTAAACTCTTAAAGTAGAATTTAACACAGTTTTTTAATCGAGCTTTTCAAGGGTAGCATGCTGCACTGCTTACTTTAGCGTACTCGTAAAGCACACAAGAAGTCCGTTTGCCTGCAGCCGCAGAGGTGAGCTTTTATGATGCTTTATATTCAGATAATCTAAGAATTCTATAACCTCTCGACTGCTAAGCTGCAGTCCATTGGCAGATTCAATATGGCTGGAACACCCCATTTCACAAAGATGCCATCTAGTCTCTCAATGACTCTGGGCCTGCTTTAGATCTTGGCGGACAGTTTACTCTGCCACAATGGTGACGGATATCCCGTCCGCCAAAATATAAAACCCATAGGACATAATAGGATTTATATATCGGTGGGCGGGATTTCTTTCATTGTTGTGATGAAGTAACCTGTCTGCCAAGATCTAAATCAGGCCATCTGTCTTGAGTGGTAGATGAGAGATCCTCAACCAATGGAAATAGCGAGTATTCATCCAAAATCATCATCAGGGGATGCCCATTGTCAAGTGTAGGAAGGTAGGATCTGCTTTCATGATCGCCCCCACTTTTTGCTGGTGTCTTTATGTTTTATTGACTAGTCTGACTGAGACCCTGCTAATCAGGACCCAGTCCCTGTGCTTCTCCCTTAAATTGGACTTGGTGAGTACCTAGTTTCACACCAGATTGGCTACTGGTGTACCCTTATAAGTCCCTAGTATATGGTATATGGTACAGTGGTACCCAGGGCATAGGTACACCAGGAGTCCACCATAGGCTAAAGCATGCATTATCCCACCCATGAGAGACCCCTCGAATTGGGACTGCCATTGCAGTCTGTAAAATCTGGTGCTAGCAGGCGAGTTAGGGGACATGTGTAGTCTAAATGTGACCTAGACTCCTACAATAGATGGTGCAATCTAGTGTTATAACAAAGGAGAACTTTACAGCATATCCCTCTGTATATAAGCATTTATTCTCACTATAGATATGTACCTATCTTTGTGTATTGCTTTGTATAAACATGTAGAATAATTATGTTGTAAATAAAAAGCTTTGGACTACATGTTCTTGCTTCCTCTGTGCATCTTTGTACCTTCCATGTACTTGGATCTTGGAGGAAAGGATTATGCTTGTTTGAAGCTGAGACACTACCACAGAAGCAACATCCACAATAGGAGTATAATAAAATGATTAAAACATAGATTTTAATGACCAATCAGCCACTTTGAGAATATCCTTTAAACGAGAAGCCAGAAGCAAATGATTTTGAAACCATTGGTCCTCTAGATGAGTGGAAGTCAAACACAGAGGTATAACTACCAGCTTCACTCAGAAGACACCACCAGACTCCACCAGACGAAAAGACTTTTGCAAAGTAATCAACCATTGACCCCCCACATATCTGAACAAAATGTAGTGGTAGTCACCTCATACATTTTCAGACAATGCACCAGGCAAAATTTTGAATTATCCGGGAAAGCCGGCTAAGATACTGATCTTCAATTACATTTGGCCTGTCGTGAAATAGAAAAAGTAACACCCTAAGGAGAGAAAACATTACCCACCAGATCTAAAACTCGTACGTCAGACATACACTTACATGAGATCAGGCACAAAAGCATGGTCAATATGGCTGAGAGTTACTTCAAAGAGAGATATTTGTTTTCGGACCAAGAATCGAAAAATCGCAGGACTGTGTTAACGTCCTATGAAACAGAATATTTAGACTGAGTGGGCTTTGCCATGTGAATACCTTTCAATTTATATACTATAAAATGTTTGCCAATGGTTTTACCATCATCCAGACAATAACCTGACGAAGTAGCAGACCTAAAATTATTCCCTGAATGATACGCCATTCCCGCAAAGGCCCAGGAGGATAATAAATGTCTGACCAAAGTACAATCCACTCCAACGGGATCTGCACGGCATCAATTACACCATCATCTCCAAGCTGATGTGTATTGTTTCTGCGTGCCTAATGACCAGTTTGACAGATGAAAGCATTAGCCTCTTGAGAAAGGCCCGGGAGACTCTTTCTTTCCTAGAAACCCTCCAAGCCACTAGAGGAGATGGTCTGACAGGATCAATGGATGTGGAAGGACCGCTGGTTCCAGAAAAGGGTTCCAACGGGATGAAATCAGAATCGGACAGGCACAAGTCAGTCCCAAAATTACCAGAAACCTCCATTGCACTCTCCAAAGCAGAGTTACCAAGATCAACTCTGCCCCCTGTCGTCTCAACTGCGCCAACACCCCGAGAATCATCATGAATGGGGAAAAAGTGTAACCCAGGAAGGGTGACCAATCCTGAAGAAACGCATTTGTGGCCTGGGCTTCCGGATCCAGACGCTAACTGAAAACATTAGGGAGCTGCTGGTTGAGGCAAGATGCACAAAGGTCTACCAAATGAGGGCCCCACAGACTTTGAAGTGCATGGAATACTTTGGGATGAAGTCTCCAAACGCTAAAGACCCAAAGATGACAAGACTGCCAGTCTATGGGCCTCATTTATGAGGCCCCATGCGCCATCGGAACATCACTTTTCATGAAGTTCCGTGGCACAGAAGCCTGCGTGATATTTATCAGGCAGCACTAAGCCACTTTTTTTGGCGTACTGCTGCCTGATAAATATCAGTCCCTTTAAGTGGAGAAGCGTGGCTCAGTGGTTAGAGGCGGCAGACCCGGAAGCTGAGATCGACCGTGGACCAGGGTTCGATTCCCCGCCTCGGCGGGTCTCGGGCTCAAAATTCCACAGACTCGACAATTCTCGCTCTGGTGCCTACTCAACTCACGGGGTCACACTCTGCGACTCTGGGCAATAGCTTGCTTAATCTCCACTACGGCCCCTCGCGGCGGGATGCCTGGCTTTCACCTTGTGGACACCCTGCCGTGGTTTCTCACAGGGGAATACCAGGACGGGTTCCCTAAGCAAGCGCCGGGACGCTTACGGGCAGCTGTGTGCTTTACAAGTCCAGCATATTTACATTTACATTTACATTTAATGCAGTGTTCTGCGTTAAAGGGGGTGCAATGGGTGTTGCTGGGTGCGTTCCCAGCAACATCCATGGCCTTTTGACACTGCCACAGATTTACCTGAAATCGTAAATCTGAGGCAGTGCCAAAAGCTTACGCCTCCCCAGGGGAGGCGTAAGGGAGGTGCAACAGAGAGAAATATCTTTATTTCTCCTCGTTTTTCCTCTTCCTATGTGTGCTGCATTCTACAACACACATAGAAAGAGGAAAAGCCTCTTGGGATTATTTTTGTACAGAGAGATACGGCGCATTCCTGCCCCTTTCTTTTGCCGTAGGACAGTGCAGCAGGAAGGCCTGCTGCGCTTCCCTATGGCAAAACCTAATAAATGAGGCCCTATGGGGCATATTAACAACGATTAGCGATATTTATCACTAACGATGCTTAGCAACAAATTTTTTAACGTTGAGCATCGCCGGAAATTATCGCAGAGATAACTTGCTATTAGCTATTTGGCGCTGACTGCCAAATGAGAGATTATCGCTGGAAAACCAATGATAATCTCTCGAAGTTTGGCGTTAGCTTGATGATAGGGGCTCAGAAACGTAGCCATGATATCCACCTTCCATAGGATATCATGGCTAAGTCAGGAAAATACCAGTTGTAAAAAAAGCAGTGCTAACCGTGGTTAGCGCTGCTTTTTTTTTAATCACTAACAGGGTTAGCGAAATCCTTGATAATAGAAGAAATGTCGCTTAACAACATTTCTCCTATTATTTTTCTCTGGAATGCCCCCTTTGCATCTATGCAAGGGGAAGCATAGAGAAAAAGGGTGCTAACATGCGAATTTGCTTGTTAGCACCCTGTTGCTGATAGGGAGATCATTTTATCTCCGCTTTCTTGGCTTTTAAAGCCAAAAAAGCGGAGATAAATCCCTTGATAATATGCCCCTATGTGTTTTAACCAGCACACTGTCTTTTGTATTTATTAACTAAAATAGCAAATGTATGCCAACCAAATTTTTGTTTTTAACGTGCTTCTGCGTGAAGGGGTGTGGCCCTAACACCAGTATATTAATTGCAAATTTGAGGACCCGGGGGAATCTGAACCTGCGCAGTGCACAGCAATGTCCCTAAGGCTTCTACTGTTATCATTTGTTGTCTCATTCACCCAATAAACATATCTTTCAAACATGAGGAAGGTTCAATATCACTTTCTATTGAACTTGTTGCATAACAAAAGCATAAATCAGTTTCAAGTTGCGAATGCCATGACAATCTTCAAAACAATGTTTCAACTTGATAAATCTCAAGGTATGTGAACAACAATGACATACTTTATGATATAAAGCAAGAAATGACCCAATGCATTTCGGGTTGTGAAACCCTTCTTCAGTGGTGCAAGTGACAGAATTACTTTGAAGTTATACACATGGTGGGCAACTGATAGCTGCCTCCATTCGGAACTCCAAAGTATGGGAGAACAAAGAAATAAAACCACTGTCAGTATTTGTATTTAACAAAGAGTCACAAGATCAGCAAGAATAGAATTTGCACTCACAGATCCCAACGCGAGGAGCAAAAAATGAGATAACAGTATAGATCAATGGAATTAAGAAACTCGTGCGGTACTCTCCTGAGCAGATGCATAAAGCCAGATGTTATCTCAACCATTTTGCATTTTAAGGTTAAACAATAATGTGGGCCCCTAGTGCAAAATACATGCATAGACCACTTCCATCAAAGCCTAATGTGTTGAAGGGCCTTCCAAACACACCCGACCATGCGCAGCTGTAGAAACGAGACCGGAATGAGTGAGAGAAGTGAAACCAAGACGTGAGCTTCAATGCTTACCCGGAAGTATACCGTCAGAAGGGGTCTGCAGAACAAAGAGGAAACGACATCTGTGTAAAACACAACGCGAGCGTACCCGTGTGCCCCACACCCATCGAAAAATATGTAAACACAATGGGGCATATCAGCAGGGATGCGACAGTAATTGTGTGCCATGCCTCCGTCACCCATGATGCACCGCATTTACAATGCAGCGCACCATGGGGCAAAAACGGCACAGATGTGTCACGCATCTGTGCCGTAAAGGCGTCGCATTGCTGGAGTTGCGTCGCAGGCACGACGCAGCTCCAGCAATGCTCTGGGGGGCCCATTCTACTAATGCTGCGTCAAGCCTTACGCCTGCTTCAAACAGGCGCAGGGTTTTGATGTAGCATTGGCCTAAAAGTGACTGAGTGAATCATTTAGATTTCACTCAGCCACATTTAGGAGGCGTACAAGCACAGGAACGCCCCCCCTCCCGCCCCCAGTGCCGGAAAGCCTCCTTAAGGCACAGGGCTTTACAACGTGACGCATCTCCCAGATGTGTCACGTTGTAAATACCCCGCACCATGGCGCATCTTTTGCGCCGTTGCTGCGTCACAAAAGTGACGCAACGGCGGCGCAAAAGAGGCGCAAGGTGCTTGTAAATCGGCCCCAATGTCTCACCAATAAGCAGTTGCGTCATGTATCAATTCTAAGAAGGCAAAATATGAGGACGCACAATGAGTGACTGCGCGTGACTTTTAACCACAACCTGTTGAAACCCAGTGCAAAATGCATGCAGATAGTGTAATACCCATATACAGATATGCCACATTTTCAACTCTAGAAAACGAAATCCGGGGGCAATCGTAAACATTAACTCGTGGCTGTAGGAAAGTCGGGTCTGCTTACTATGGTTACCCCCACTTTTTGTTGGGTTTCACTGATTTATCAACTTCAGTCTGGCTGTGGCCCTGCTAACCAGAACCTCAGCCTAGCTGCTTCCTCTCTAAACTGATTGCATGTACATTAGGTACACTCAAAATTGGTTACTGGACTACCCTTGTGAGTCCCTAGTATATGGTACCTTAGGTACCAAGGTCATATGTACCCCAGAGGCCTACCAGGGGCTGAAGCATGTATTATGCCATCCCTGGGAAGCCTTCCAAAATGACACCACAGGTCTGCTACAGGTGGTACTTGTATCCCTTACTTAGATGTAATATCCCTATATCTACCTATAAATATATAGACACATAAACTTATAAATCACTCCTATGGCAGGCCTTGACAATCCTGGAGGCAGAGTGCTTGGTTTTGTGTGAGAGGGTTCCCAAGCATGAGCTGAGCCCCTTGCAGCTTTCGGAATCCCTTCCTTATAGCTGTTCTATGATACAGCCATACCATATACTCTTAAGTGCATTATAACCTTGCGGTAAATGCTAACTTTGGGATGGCTGCGTCTAAACATGTTGTGTTAGGTGTCAAACACTTTGAAATCCTACCCCCCCCCCCGCCAGTCCTGGTGGCGGGGTTAGAAATCCACCCATCTACGGGAGAAGACATGTACACACTTACTTACCCGGTAATAGACACAAGTCTGCCCTCCTGCTTCTGGATGAAACAGCAGGGGAGGTCTGGACAATAGGTCTCCTTTCCAGGGAGGTGCCAGCACCTCCCCAGACAGGCTTGGGGCAGGGTGGGTGCATTCAGTGAATGCTTTTCAGACAGTTCATTTCCCAGTTCAAACCGGTTGCTGGGGCAGCTCTAGCATAAAACTGGACAAAGAGGAAGGGGTGTAACCACCCGCCCCCAGTTCCTCCCATAGGTGGGACCTTACAGTTAGTCCATCCCCTAAACTTGGTATAAGTATAGGACCCCAGTCCCTAGGACTTTAGATTACCCTGGATGAAACTCTGAAACATATAGCTTGGACCTTCGACATTCCATTTCGACTGGAAGATGGAAGAAATCTCCCTTGGGGTCAAGGAGTGACTCCCCTGTTCAAACAGGCACCAAAGAAGCATCTTGCCGGTCTGCATTTTTGAGGCCTCCGCTGGATCCCGAAGAATTTGCGACACAAGACATAGATTTCCAGACATCTCTGAGGCAGACAAGCAAAGTTTTGAGAAACTATTGACAGCACTCCTGTAGACAAGTAATTCTAACAGTTGGGGCATAAGTTATAAGCCCTGCTTATCTCCAATATATCAAGCTCTACTCATTATAGAGTGTTACAGAAAGGGAAACTGATGACAAAATAATATTCAAATGAGTGTTGTCAACACAGGGGGTTCAAAAATATAGTCCACTTATTTCGATTTCTTCAATCTTTATTCTTTCAATTTTCATAAAAACAGATATTCCCAGCAATAAGTAAAGATCACCAACACGTGTTTCGTCCTACACAAGGACTTTTTCAAGGCATAAGTAAGGCAACCTGGGATGAGTGCGCGGCATCAAAGTAGGGCAGAACCAATCGTAGATTTTAAATGAAGCGTAGTATCCGAGATGGAAATGTATAACAGGGTGAAGAATACGGCACGTAGTGGAAATGGGGGAAGTCTTCCGGATTGTGGCACCTTTCCCAGAGGTGAGGAGGCGTCCCAGCAAAATAAGCTGGTTACAAATTATGTTGTTCGGTGGATAGTAGTGTGTAATTTACAGTCGGGTTCGAGAATACGAACACTCGAAAACGGACCAGTATAAATCACGAAGTCGAATTTACAACCATGATACGTTGAACAGCATAATAGCTGCTATCACATCTCTTCACCCAAATCGTCTCAATGTCGCGACACGAGTCCCCAGCAAAGTTGAGACCTGTAGCCATCACGAGAGACGTGGGACTGGAACTCCTGGACATCAAGCACATTTGCTAGTGCATCAATTTCCCAAGCTTTCCCGAAGTTGTGCATTGAGCTACTTGTAGTCCATGCCCTGAGCACCTTTTGCATTGAATATTGTGGGCCTACACTCCACGAGTGTTCCGTGGGGCCGTTTTTGGCATTTCTGCTCGAGGCTCCTTCGCGATCCCTGGGCCTTTGACTGGTGGGTCCCCACGAAGGTAAATCCTTTGTTTCTTGGACTTTCCTGGATGCTCCAGATGTGCCCTGACTCCCCTTCAAAGGGTGAGTCCCTCCGATTTTGCTGGTTTGCACTGAAGCTAATCTTTCCATTCTGCGTGGGTTGCTGTTGCCAAGGCTTGTTGGGTCCAATCCGGATACCGACGCTGCAGCACTCGACATCCGATGTGGGCATCTCGAATCCAGCTCCTGGCTGTCATCGACACCTCCTGGTCCTCGTGGCTGCAGAGTCAAGCTTCCCCTACATCACCTGAAATCACCTGACATTGGCTGGCATCTGTTTGTCGCCTTCCTGGTCAGTGGCTAGTGACCCAGACTGTGGCCCCTCTGCTTTCAAGTTCTTCAGATCTCCAATCCACCCTTGGATCCATCCAGACACTCTTCACCTGGTTGCCTGCAGCACTTCTTTGCAGCCCTCCTTCGAAACAACGACAAAACCCGACACGAAAGGACACCTATGCACCCGGCTTCCCTGGGTGAGGTAACACGAGTACTTCGGTGCTCCCGTGGGTCTTGACTCTCAAAGTGTCCAGTACTGAAGGGGATTTACCGTAGTCCACTTCCAAGTGTACTTATTCTTTAAAATTGTAACTCTAACTTTCGCCATAGAAGTCAATGGTGATTCGCAACTGTGTTTAGACACTGCACGCATCCCCTGTGGGTCTCCTGCGTCCCTATCTTGGGTAGTTCCTGGTTGCCCCAGCGGTTCTACAGGCTCTAGGCCTTGCTTCTATCTCTCTTGTGGTTCTTATACCACTTTCTTAGTATATGGTTTGTGAGGCCCCGAGGGCAAAACGTATACTGTTTACTTCTAGCTTCATAAAGAGACTAGAGGGGTATGTTTAGAATAAATACATATATTTTATATATATACCTGGTGTGGTTCTCTTTTCATTTCATTTGCGATTATAGACTGGTAAAAAACTGCTTTATATTCCTTCAAGACGTAGGCCGAAGGCTGCTCTCCACAGCTACCACTAGGATAGCTTTCTAAAAAAGGTTGTCTAAACCTACCATCAATAAGGTTCGTTTGGACTGGTGCAAGGTGCCAACTAGAATAGTGGACATCATATGCCAGGCCAACTTCTCACATTGGTGTGCAGCGTGTGGGATTCCAGCTTGCATTGTTTTACCAGATAATCTTAAGCATTGATCATTTGATAAAAACACTAAAGGTACCACAGGTACATATAATACAAGCTTATAATACAGTAAGTTCTACTGAACTTAGAGTTGTGTGTCAAGGGCTTAGCACACCATTTCTACAACTCAAGAGAGGTTTAGTAGGTAAACAAATAGTGTAGGTAGTGCATACACCACACCTCACTAGTCATGTCTTCAAAGGAAGGACCTAGTGGGTCTCTTCCAGATTTCAGTCAAGCACAGACATCTAAGTATGACACATTCCCTTTCCAAGAGCTAAGGGCTCTGTGTGCCATGAGAAAATTGAAGCCAGGACAGAATCCTAGTAGGGTTAAGGCAGTGCCTCCCCCCCTGACTCAGAGTGATGATCAGTCTTTTGAGGAAGATGATTGTGAGCCTGAAGTGTGCTTTTGCCGTAGGATTCTGAACGAGAAAAGGCCTAGATATCTTTAGCCCCTACTAACCCCCTACAGACCTATTTGGAATATTACGTCTGCGGATACTGCAAAGCTGACAGTGCCAAAAATTCAAAAGGCACGCTTGGGAGGCAGATCTTTTAGCATTTTTTCAGCGAAAGCTTGGAACCAAGTGCCGTTGGAGCTAAGGATGCAGCCCTCAGTAGCGCTGTTTTGTAGAAACATAAAAACATGGTTCTTTAGATCATCTACAGTAGAATGGTGCTAAGTTAACTTTTAATTTGTATAGGGGCCCACTTCACAGAGAGAAGGAACTCTTAGCGCTGGGACACTTCGTTGGAGTAATCTAACCCAAAACATTTACATCAATTCCATGAACATTCACTTAAATAGACAAATGATATTAAGTTTAATTACTGATAACGAGGTAACATTGGGTGGGTTCGAAAATCATTTCATGATGTCCCTGGGTGGGATAATCCTCGCCTCCTTGTCTTTAATAGAAATGAAATTTTTCTTCTCGTTAGCTAGGAAATCTTTCATTCTGTGAGGACCTGAGGCGAGGATTATGCATATTCAAAGCTTACTTACGACCAGAGTGGCGGCCTCCGAAATGGTTTGAAGTAAAACTTTTTGAAGGTTCACTCGGATGGCCATGAAATACTCAAGTTTGCCACCTGTATGGCTTTGGATGCCTGACCCCTCTTGAGGGTTGGGCCCCAAATGTATGCACGTCCACACCGGCCTTGGTTGTGATCCACCTTACCCACCTGGCAATAGAATGAATGGCTTTTGTGTGGCAATTAGAAGTTGCCTCTCACATGTTGGTCTGATATCCTCTGTAATTTCTTCATATACCTTAATGCATCTGACTACACATAGTTTGGGGCATTACAAAAGGTAGAGTAAGATACCGACATGGTATTTTTCTTAGTTCTCCTACATATGGTAAACGTGACTCCTCCTGCCGTGACAACCCTAGCAGAGGTATCCAAAGTACTCAATCGGACACCCTTTTACATGAAATGAGGTATAGGAATATGGGCAGTTTTGCTGAGAGTTCCTTTCGTGACAGGCACTGGTTATCCTGCCAACTAAGAATTAGTTGTAAGACATCATTAACGTCCCATATGTCTGACTATCTGAGCTCCGAGGGGTTAGAGAGTCTAATACCCTTCATTATTTTACAGACCTAAGGCTTTTCTCCAGGAGGTTTGTTATCAGTAATGTTATGTCCGGATGATATGGCTGACCTAAAGGAATTGACTGTGTGGTATGCCAGCCCTGACTGTGCCAATTCTGCCAAAAAATGTGATTGTCAGTAACTTCTGCCCACAAGGGATCCAGATGTCTGTCCAAATATCAACTATTCCATTGTCTCAAAGACGAGCAATATCTCTTGATGGTGCCTGATGCCCACGCCTGCTGGATAAAGGTTTCAGCATCTGCTGAAACTTGGTTGTCTTTTCAGGGTCCCAGGAAACCTTCCATGCCATGAGGGAGAGGTGTCCCTGTAGGACCAGAGGGTGCAGGCAACCCTGCGGGTCTCTGCGTACCAAGGGAATGAGGGCAGTTTTTTCAGTAGGTCCCACGACAGCTCCATCAGCGTTGAGAATCATGTCTGCGACTTCCAGAACAGTGTGACCAACACCAGAGATGGTATCTGCCGTCTGACTTGAGCCGCTACCCTGAGAGTCATTATGAATGGTGGAAAGGCTTGCGGAAGATCCTTTGCCCAGTCTTTGAGGAAGGCATCCACTGCTATGATTTCCAGATCCGGTCTCCAGTTCACATATTGTGGAAGTTGATGGTATACCCCTGATGCATAAATGTCCAAATGGCAAGGACCCAATCTGTCCATCAGTGCTAGGAAGATCTTGTGATCCAGATGTCAGATGCTGCTGTCCGAATAGTTCCTGAAATTCCAGTCCGCCACCATTTTCTGTACTCCTCTGAAGTACTCTGTCAACACCAGAATCTGATTCTATTGACAGTAGTTCCAGAAATTTTTTGTTAAATTTGATAGTGTCTTTGTGGGGGTCCCCCCCCCCCAGACTCCGTCTCTGGTAAGGGATTTGACCGCAAAGGATGCAGGAAGGAGTTCCAAGCCGTTGATGTGTATCTGCAGCTCCGCCTCTGACCATTTTCCCCCCTTTGACACATTTCCACATCTGGCTCCCCAGCCGGCTGGCGTCTGAATTCATGACTATGCCACTCGCAAGCCACAACGCAGACAAGGAAAACCTACCTCCTGACTCCCTCAGTCTTGGGACATCGTCAGGGCTTTTTGCAGCACTTTTGGAGGCTCAGGACGGGCGCGGGACTGCGAGGTCCAGCAACTTCAGCGGCTTGAGATTCGCCACAGCTGGAGCCTCTTCCCGCCCCGCCTCCTCCGCACCCTTCTACTTAGCCCCACTCATATCCGCGCACCGCGGGGCGCGCGCGGGCCCGTTTAAGCCCGTTATAGACCGTGTAAGACCGGACCGGGCCCACTATCTAAGCCTGTCTACTATACGTTTCATTAACGAACAGTATGTATGCTCTATCTTTTGACATATTTTTAATTTGTTTATGAATACAAGTGTACCCTAGCATCATGACTACACGAGGAAGCAGGAACAAAACAGCTGCAGAAGGGGTTCAGATAGTAGGCCCCAAAGATAACTTTCTCATATTGGTGAACTCCTTCATAGATCAAGGTATTTCCGACCTGGAACGCAGAGTGTCCCAAGACCTAGCTTTGGCTTTGGCAAACAGATCTACCTTGGGCTACTTTGCGACCGTCAGAACCCCTGAGCAGGTCAGGAAGCCCTCCCCGATAGAAGTCCGTGCCGATGTGCATAGCCTACCAAATGTGGTGGACTTATCGGCATCAAAACTTCTGTCTGACTCCCAAATAAGTCTGGAACTGGAAAGAACCCCAGATTTATCCATGCTCACCACACCAGAGCTAACGAGACAGCTGAGGGGAAAGAGGGAGGGCGCTGTAAGGAAAAAAAGGGACAAACAAAAAACCACAAGGGCCAAGAAGACACACGAGTTACCCCAAAACCAGGGGGAGAATTCAAACCAAACTACACAGAAAGGGAAAAAAAACAGGAACATTGAGCCACTAAATCCTGTAACAAGCGAGTTCTTTGGAAACGAAAGCACTAAGGCATTGACTAAAACGGTAGGGGGAGAAATGATAAAGTGGTAGATAATCAACTTTTAATAAAAATGGGGGAGTTACTTAAATCTTATCTTTCCCCAATAGAAACCAGATTACAGCACATCGAAAAACAGTTAGCTGAATTAATTACCCTCTCAAAATAAAATTCCTCAACTCCTGGGATACCAAAGACAGGGGGAAATAATAAACTAATGTCCGATAAATCAGCGGGTCTACAAGTAACAAAAACTGTGGCTGCAGGGCTAAATGTAACATTGAAAACCCCTGCAGCAGCAGAGTAGAAAACTGGAGATAACCCCAAAGAATCCACTGCGCAGGTCAGGATGGTTAGTAACTCCCCCAAAGTACCTGCTACAGATGTTAATAGGGATTCTCATTGGGGAGCCCCCAATAGTAGACTCGCCGTTAACCTCCCCCCTGAGGCTAGTCCCTTCGTGGTGGTGATGACTGGCGTTCCGGAGTTGCTAAACATCAAAGAGGAACCTACCTGGGCATTAAAGTAAAAGGACCAATATTGGCTTAATAAGAACCGACCATTACCACTCTACTGGTCGAGTAAGATCCTAATGGTTCGCAGGGCTCCCTGGGTGGAGCATTGAAGGATATCAATTCAGGGTGACTGCGTTCTAGTTAACTTTAAGGATCCACGCCCACTGAATTACATCTGTTCATGGGGAACCCAAGATAACAACGAAGGCATAGACACAAAACAACTCTCTTTTTTCTTTCCCCCTGGGACCCGTAATGATCCAGTCAATGAAGAAAACTGGCCTAGAGTGGGCCATCGAGACCTAGGAAGAGAGTGGGAGGACTGGGGAGGTAATCCTACTAGGGAGCCAGTATACAGGGATATTTGGAGAGGAATCCCAACTATGAACAGGTATAGCTGTCTGGAGATGGTTGATTGACCACCAACATCAAAGGGGCCTTTGAATGGTGGTCGGGCATTTCACCACAGGGTGGGAGAATTAATACCAGACAGGTAGAATCAGTCCCATTGGTTGCAGACACTAGCTCAATAGTAGCATTTCCAAGCGAGAGTGACACGACCCAGTTGAAAGTAACAATTCCCCTGGGGGAAGTTGATAGTCTGGCTGAGGGTTACCCTTTCCGCCTGATTTCATGGAATATAGCTGGTCTCTCACGGAGGTTAGAGGATCCGGTATGGTTAAAATTTGTTGAATCCTACGATATAATCTGCCTCCAGGAGACTTGGAGCAGAGGGGACCTTGGCCTGGATGGATACCAAATCTTCAATGTTTGTGCCGAGCCCTCACTTGCTGGAACAGCCAAGGGTGGACTCATGACAGCTATTTCCGTAAAGCATAATATGATAAAAACTGTTACACTGGT
Source organism: Lissotriton vulgaris (assembly GCF_964263255.1). NCBI lineage: Eukaryota > Metazoa > Chordata > Amphibia > Caudata > Salamandridae > Lissotriton > Lissotriton vulgaris. The sequence continues at coordinate 93,399 of NW_028249206.1, forward strand.
GGAATCTCCCTGGTACCAAATGCTTATTATTAAGGACTTTTTTCTAGTGCCTTTGCTTTTAATAAATTGGTACTATAACATATTCGATGCCCATGTTACAGCGGTTATTGAAAAATTACAGGATGAGATTGTTAAAGTAACCAATACTATATTTCCTCTTTTTATCATGTGGGTAGGAAATTTTAATTGTAGTTTGTGTAAATGTAGTGGTTCCAGAGTCTGTGGTTTAGTAGATCTAAGTGACCAGCCATTGGCACATTTTAAGCACTCAAAACAAGGAGAGGCTTTAAATAATATCATAATGATTAATGACCTTTGTGTCCTGGATATGTCCAACTTTTCAAGACTTTTGAGCATACCTACTTTCCATGGTACAGGAGATGAGCGTAATTGATTTTGCTCTGGTCTCTAGAAATTATATTCATCTTATCAATGGTTTTCAGATTGAGGCAAACCCAGCTAGTTATCATAACCCACTAATTCTGAGTCTGTGTCCCGTTTTTAAGAGAGCTCAGACCCTGGCCCATCCAATCAAATTCAGCCAGAGCCAGGGGGTCACCCTAAAGTGGGATAAGGTAGATGCAAGCCATCTAGAGGTGGAGATTTTTAAAACAAACAAAGAAAAGATAGATGCTTGCTTAACCCCCTCTAATGAGCCGGATGTAATAATTAAGAACTTTGAGACTCTTCTAGGAAATGTGGCTTCTTACCTCCTAAAAACTGTGGGAGGGGAAAAAGGAAATGCTAGTAATTGGTTTGATGCAGAATGTTCTAGAGCACAAACTAGACTAACGAAGGCACTACACCAAGTTCCACGGGATAGGGAGTTAGTTAGAAGGTCAAGAAAAATATACAGAGATGCTATTATTAAGTGTAAATTAGACTTAAAGAAAAAGGCATGGGATGATTTCGGAAAAGCCTCAGAACTAAAGGACAGCCGACCCTTTTGGGAGGTAATAAACCTTCCTTTTTTAAGAAGCGAAGAAAAGGATAACATGCTGGTCCATATCCCAGGGGACACCTGGGAAGCACATTATGGGAAAATTTTTAATCCAAAAGGGGCGACCCTCCCAACTGCTAATAAGGGGATCTGTGATTTCAATTTGGAGTCAGCGAATACGCTTAGCCTCTCATTGACCCTTTCAGCGGTAGAGGCTGCATTAAGAAAAGGCACTCTATTAAAGGCCCCAGGGCCGGACTCAGTCCCCTTGGACCTCTTTAAACATAATATTCAGGTGTGGGCGCAACTCCTATTACTCTTGTTCAGAGCAGTTGTGGTAGGACGCATTCCAACTTCCTGGCAAGAGGCGGTAATGGTCCTGATATTTAAAAAGGGCAACAAATGCGACCCCTGTTGTTACAGACCAATATTGCTAACAGATGCGTCTTGTAAGCTGATGGGTAGGGTGATTTTGGCTCGCCTGGAAACCTGGGCTGAGTCAACAGGTATTATTGTGGATTCCCAGTACGGGTTTAGGCGGGGAAAAGGAACCACTGAGCAGTGCCTACATTTGGCTCTAATCATGGGTAAGTACATGAGGGCCAAGCGTGGTTGTATCCACTTGGCCTTCATGGACTTATCCAGTGCCTTTGACACTGTATGTAGAAATAAAGTGTGCCAAATGATGGAGTCCATGGGGTTTGAAGAACCATTGCTCACCCGCCTCAGCAGACTGCATGCTGCCACAACAGTAAGGATCAGATTTGCCCCTCCCGGGGAGAAGACAAAGTCCATTCCCTCGACTGAAGGTGTCCGCCAGGGGTGTATATTGGCCCCTTTCCTGTTCCTGGTGTACACCAATGGTCTGGAAGCTTTTCTGTTGGAAAGTTGTTTAGATTTCCCCCAGGTTAACGGTAAACGGATGCCGATGTTAGCTTATGCAGATGACAGGTGCTAATGACCCTAACTGCCAACAGCATGCAAACCTGTTTGAATGCTTTTGAAACTTTTATGCAAGGATTAGATCTAAGGGTCAACTTCACAAAGTCCTTTACCATGGTCTGCGGCCCAAAAGGGGTAAAATCTCGCAGGCTTATGGTGAAGGACTCAATTATTGTGAAAGTTGATAGTTTCAATTACCTGGGGAATCTATTTAATAAAACCTTGAGCTGGGATCCTCTAATATCAGCCCGTGTGCAAAAGGCTACCCAATCCATAGAGGCCATTTTCCGTTTCTCAAGTAAATTGGGTCAGAAGCCAGTTGCAGAACTAAAATCCTTATATAAAGCAAAATGCATCCCTGTTGCAACATACGGCGTGGGCGTGTGGGGTACACAAACCTGTAATAAAATCCAAATCATGGAAAATAAGTTTATAAAGCGCCTCTTATCTGTCCCATCTGGTACCTCAAACATCTTCTGCCATACTGAGTTGGGTCTCGAATTTGTGACTGACATTATCCATGTCTCCCCCTTGCTGCTTTGGAGCAAGGTTAGGAGTTCTGAAGAATTGAAACTCACAAAGGAAATATTGCAAGATTGCATTAAGCTTGAGTATTCTGCGAAGATTGCATGGTTATTATATGTTAGGGAAACCTTTTTTAAGATAGGCTTGGGTCATATTTATTTAAACACAGAAACTGTTGGTAGGGAGACCAAGTTAATAATTAAAGAGGCCTTTCGCACCAGGTTAGACATGTTGAGAAACACCGATAGCGTGGTATATGATAGGGGAAGGTTGCAGCGGCAGCCTTACCTTTCATATATTGCGCATATCCAATGGCGCTTTTATTTGACTAGGTTTCGCCTTAACACACTGCATTTCCTATTTGCTTTTCCAAAGCAAGTGGGTGGTGTGAGAGACTACCCCCTATCCCCTGTAACAACAAAGTTTCACAAAACACTGTGCATCTTATTCTTTTTTGTACTTAGTACAAAGATCCAAGAAATCGATTTATTAGGCCTGTTTTGTTAACCCTTGGATCCCGCTATTACAAAGAGGGATACGAATATTTACTCTCACTATCAACTCCAGCCATATCTAGTGCTGTGCTTAGTTTTATTAGACTGGCGCTCACCATCAGAAATCGATATTGACTATCATCATGGAATATTCTTTGATTTATATCTATGAGACCAGTGTGTAGATTGGTATCTTTATGGATTGCACATGCACTTTACAAAATCGCTTTTTTAATATATGTGATCTTTTAACTTACATGTATCCCAAATGTATTGCAAATCAACTTTTGGATATATAATATGTTTATGGATGTCAACATAACTGTATGGTCTTTTTAAATTACTAGCAGCCCATCCCGACGTTGTCCGGGTATGAATTGCTGCCGGCCAGTAGTATATTGTTTCGTAGGATTTCAATTTGAAAGCATTTCTTATCTGTGACAGGCCTGTGAAACGCTCCGATTCACAGTGCACTGCTGATGCACTTAAGAGTGCGCGTTCAGTAGTGTGTGAACTCGAGTTTCCCTACTTTATTTTTCCTTGCAATATTATATAGCGCGAACTCGACAACATGGCATGAGCACAATTTACATTACAGAAGAACACATTCATTTGTGGTAGGCACGGAGAGACAAAGCGGTTTGCCTGGAATCACAGGATGTTGAGCTTATGCCGAGATTCGAACGTAGCTCCCCAGCTCTAAAGTTCGCAATTCTGGAACTTGTGGCGGGAGGTGTGTCTAAAAGTGTAGGTCGGTGCTGGCCATCAATGATAGAGACCTGTGCATTTTTCAAATCGGTGGTGAAAAAATATGAGTTTGTTGCTGGAGATGTGGGCCGCCGTGCCACCAATGTACCTACCGGGGAGGGTAAATACCCATTATTCCGCAACTTTCTTTCCACATACCATCACTCCGCATACTTTCATTACGAAAGTACCATGACTCCGCAATGTCATTATAAAGCATGGCATTACATTTTATATGCATTTACCACGCATACATTTACAACAAAATTTGTTGTAAATGCATGAATGGTAAAAGCATGTTTTTTTTATATTTGGATAAGGTCAGTATGGGTATAGGGGTATCTGTTTTGGGGTACTGAGGTATATGATTTGGGGTGTTTGGGTATTTTAAGGGTTCAGATATAGTTTTGGGTTATGGGGTACAGGGGTAGTTTTAGGGTTTAGGGATAGGTATGGGTTTTGGGGTACAGGGGTATTTTTAGGGTTCAGGGCTAGGTTTGGGTTTTGGGGTATAGGGGTATTTTTAGGGTTCAGGGGTAGGTTGTGGTTTTGAGGTACAGGGGTATTTTAAGGGTTCAGGGCTAGGTTTGGGTTTTGGGGTACAGGGGTATTTTTAGGGTTTAGGGATAGGTTGGGGTTTTGTGGTACAGGGTATATTTATATGGTTAAGATGGGTTAGTGTTTAAGTGTGTTGGGATGCAGCAGCATGGCCGGCTAGGACTTGCCTTGCCGGAGCTCCGGCCAGGCTGCTCAATAATCCGATGATAATAGACACCCCGGAGAGCACACCCTTCATCATGTGGTGTGTGACAGCTGCAGGCATCTAGTGAGCGCACTGAGGGGACGACATCCGAGCGGGGCTTCCTGAAACTTGGAAGACCGGCGGCAGAGCCGGGAGCGATCGTTGAGAGCAAAATGGCGGCAGTGGGATAGGCGGCAGCGGAGACGGAGCGGAGCGAGCCCGTGACCCAGACGGAACAACGAGGCAAGGTCGGAGCTACAACACCACCCGGGCCTGGCCTGAGCCCCGGTAGAACCGCAACAGTGGTGCCTGGTCCGGAGCAGGAGGTGCCTTTTGAGGTCCGGCCGCCTTTACCAAGATGGCGGCCGGCTGATTGTTGGCCCGGTACCCGGGAAGCTGAGGCGGGAAGCAGAGGCGGAGAGCGGCCGTACCCCACACTGCAAAGTGGTGGGAAACGGGGGAGGACGAGAGCGGTGCTCTGGAGGGGCTGCCCCTGTGGAAGGGAAGAAGCGGACGAGCACCGGTGACGGAATTGTCAGGGTGCGCCTACGGAGGCTGAGCTGGTGTGGCGACGGCGGAGGAGGTGAGCCCGAAGGGAAACGCACCAGCGGCGGGGCTGCCTGGTGAGGAACCTCGTCGTGACAGTCAGGTTCGCCCACACCGCCCCGCGCCCGCTTCCAAACCCCCCCACCGGCCGCATCCACCGCCCCCCCGCCCACCCCGGCACAAAACGGAGCGAGTGAGGTGCCCTGGGACCTGTAGTAGCAGGTAGCGGGGGGCAGCGACAAACGGAGTCACCACCGGGGGCGGCCCCCACTGGGCGGCCCGGTGTGCTAAGGACTGAGCGGTCGGGGGGTGCGAGGAGGGGCGGGGCCAGGCCACCATCTACGGGACTGTTGATGAGAAGGCGTTACGACCAACAACACAGGGGCAAAGGATCATGAAGGCACTGTGGGGGAAACAAGACCCGAGAGTGGAGGCGGTATCCCCTCGGCGACTATAAGGCCGGGGTGGACGAAGTGGAAGGGACGGCGGTGCCCGGGAGACGGCCGGAGGGGCACACGGCAACTGGCAAAGGCCGACGAAACTGGGACGCCCTCTCCGCCCGCCCTTACACCGGCGCCCCCCCCCCCTGCTGGCTGAGCGATAAGGACAGTGAGCCTCCGGCTAAGGGGACGCTCCTGGGCGCGGAGCGAGGGGCAGATCTTGGCGCGCCTGGGTGCCTGGCACTGGGAGAGAAGAGTTATTGGTGGCACGGAAGGAGGCAGCCAGGACAGACCACACAGAGCTCGGACTCGGGTGAGAGCCCACGACACCGAGGAGTGGCGCCCGGGGGGGCCTGGCGGTGAGGGGGCCCGAGAGATATTTCCGCACAGGCAGCTGAAGCTGGAGTTAGGATGAACTTGGATGCGATGGCCTCCAGAGTGAACTTTCCCCAAGGCTCGTGCGTTTTAAACGTTGAAGACAGACCGCCTAAAGCGCCAATCTGCCTGAGACGAGGATCACCATGGGGAAGAGAGACCCGGTCCCTAAGCCCACTAAACAGGGCCCCATTGACAATTATGCGACATCAAGACAGGCCATAGAGCACCGGCCGGAGACTTCCGGATCACAATCGGAAACGGCGATGCTGCTGGCGGCCATCCAGGCCTCCAGGAGTGACATCCAGGAATCCTGGGCGGCCCTGGAGGTGAAGATTGGAGAAGTGGGCTCCGAGATAACGTTGCTGCGACAGGACGTTCGAAATCTAACGGATAGGGTGGCAGCGGCCGAAACTAGAGTCACTGACAATGATGCATCGATTACAGCCCTAAAAAAAAACATGGCAGAGCTCCAGGCCTCACATCGTCACTTGCAATGGAAGGTGGACGATGCAGAAAATAGATCGAGGCGCAACAACCTCCGCTTTGTGGGCTTTAGAGAAGGAATTGAAGGGAGGGATATGGCCTCCTTCCTCCATGCCTGGCTAAAAACTACCTTCCCGGCAGCACAGTTCTCGGCGTGCTTCGTCATTGAGAGAGCACACAGGGCGCTCCTGGCCAAGCCCCCAGAAGGGGCAAGACCGAGACCAGTCATAGCGAGATTCCTGAACTATGCAGATAGGGATCTGATTCTACGAGAAGCCAGGAAGCTGGGAGAAATCCGCTTCGAGAATGCTACCATAATGATTTTCCCGGACTACTGCCAGGAGGTGTCGAAACAGCGCCGCTCCTTCGATGCTGTAAAGACGAAATTAATATCCTTGAACATTGCTTACAAGCTCCTTTTTCCCGCAAAACTCAAAGTGATCTACAAAGATAAGTCCATTTTCTTTACGTGCCCGGAGGACGCCTGGCAATGGCTTGAAGAACGCCCTATCCTGAACAGTAGAGGCGGCCGGGCGAGAAGCCATGGACAGGTCAATAAGAGAAAGGACACGCTGGGAGCTGCCGAAACCGCAGCGTAGACGATCAGCAAGTTGAGGAAACGTAAGCCGGCGACGCCCTATCAGACCCGTGGTGCCAGTGAAAGAAGGGGGGGCAGATCAACGTCTCCGGGAAACGAATCAGTAGTGGGCTCCAGGTTTAGCTGCCTGCAGAATGGCATCCGTTCTGAAGGGGACGAGGAGGAGGACTCGGAAGGTCATGTCTCAGGAGGAGGTGAAGACGACGGTCTTGGAGACTCAGTCCACCCGTTAGTCAAAGAAATACAGCAATTGGAGCAGGACTCGTCGGGGCAGGGGCCCACAACAGACACTCAGGATTCACACTCATGAATGTAGATGCCCAGGGACCAGTGAGATTGCAGCCCGGCCACCGGGAGCATGCAAGTTGCCACGCCCTTCAATGTTGTTTGAGTTGCTTATACAGTTATTTGGTGCGTGATGGGAGGGATGTGTGGGAGGGCGACAGGCCTTCTCCCGTGGATAGTTTGGTCCCAGGTTGGGATGCGACTGGAAGGGGAGGGAGGTGGGGAGGGGGTTAAAGGGGGGGGGATGGTTTCTTTATTCCCTCAAGTTGGGGTCCAAGAGGGTTGTGGGGGGGAGGGGGCGGTCAGTTGAGAAGCAGCAGCGACACACCATGCCACACCTTGAGCCACCCCTAATCCAGGGACCTACTTGGGAAGGGGATTGTAATGCACAATGGCAGATACACTAGATGCTCCACACATAGGTGATGCAGGGGTCACCGTATTAACATGGAATGTGAATGGCCTTGGGTCCAAGATTAAGAGAAGCCTGGTAAACGCCTACCTCAAGAGACTAGCGCCTGATATCATCCTTCTTCAGGAAACTCACCTTAGAGGCAATAAGTGCGCGTTTATAGCGAGAGGCCAACATGTAGTGCTGGCGCATGCAGGGTACACAACAGACTCCAGGGGTGTAGCGATCCTCATTAAAAAACGGCGCCATTCACTATCACTCGTACCTGGCTGGACCCACAGGGGATCTACGCGGGAGTACAAGGGGTCTGGAAGAGGCGTAGGTACACGATCCTCTCAGTGTATGCCCCCCCAAAGCTACAGGCACGTACCCTCAAGGCGATCACCGCTATACTCATAGACACGGCTGACACGATACAAATAGTGGGGGGTGATTTTAATGATGTTATGTGTGCTACACGGGATCGGTCGGGGACACCACATACAGTAGGGTCCAGTTCGGCCCTAGCACGGCAGATGAATATCATAGGCCTCACCGATGTTTGGAGATGGCTTCACCCTACACAGGAGGTCTACTCCTTTTACTCAGGGGCCCACAGGGTCTTTTCAAGACTAGACTATATCTTCGTGTCCAGGCAGGATGTTTCATTTGAGGGATTTAGCAGAATACAAAGCAAGATGAATCTCACATCACTCCCCGCTGTATGCGCAGATGGGGCGGGGGAGAGGAGTGAGGAAGGCAGAATGGCGCCTAGCGGCCTGGGACATCCAAACGCCGGAAATACTGTGGGGCATTAGAGCGGACATAAGGGTGTGCATGGCCAAAAATGAGGGTACGGTGGACTCAGGGATTACTCTTTGGGAGGCGATGAAGCCGGTCCTGAGGGATCGCATACAAAGTAGGCTGGGAGAGGTAAGGCGGAAGCAGCAGGACAAGGTAGCTAGTGAAGAGGTGTCTATCTTAGCCCTAGAAGCGGAATACCACCAACGGAAGGAAGAGGCACTACTTAGGAAACTGTTAGACACGCAAAGACACTATAGGGAAAGGGTCACTGATGAGGCACGTACTCAGGCGTTGGCGACACTCCACCGATTGTATGACGTGGGAGATAAGTCCGGCAAACTCCTGGCATGGCTGAGCAGGAAAGAAAGAGCAGCTAGGTGGGTGGATCAGATTACGTTAACGGAGGACAGACTGCTATGCACGGACGAGGCCATAGCGGATGCCTTTGCGACATATTATGAGAACTTCTATAGGGCCAGAGATCTGGGTGACAGGGAGGACGCGCAACACTACATGTGCGACATGGGGGTGCCGACTCTGTCCCCTGAGGCCAGCACGGCCTTAGAGGCAGAGGTGACACTGGAGGAAATATCGGAAGCTATAGCCTCACTGAAACCGGGTAATACACCGGGGCCAAACGGCTTTCCGGTGGAATTCTTCAAGCGGACGGCTGACCTGTTACAACGACATATAAAAACTTAAATTGGTAGAGGCATATCAGGCGGAGAGCCTGCCACCAGACCTCGCCTTGGCCACTATTGTCCCGATATACAAGGAGGGCAAGCCCAGGGACGATTGTGCCTCCTACCGCCCTATTTCCCTCCTCAATATGGAGACAAAGATTTTGGCCACTGTTCTAGCTAAACGTCTGCGACAGGTAATTACGGATCTGGTGCATATGGACCAGTCCGGTTTCCTCCCGGACAGGGCGACCAAATTGAACCTCCGCCGCACTCATAATTGGCTACAGGAGGTTAGAGGGAGAAGTGAACCCCACTGGTTCCTCTCCCTGGACGCGGAGAAGCCCTTTGACGCAGTCCTTTCCTGATGGAGACACTGCAGAGATTTGGCTTTGGCCCCAAGTTTCTGAAGTGGGTTCGGCTCCTATACTCAGCCCCGAGGGCGCGAGTGCGGGTCAATGGGAGGTTGTCCTGCGAATTTCAAATCGGCAGGGGAACGCGCCAGGGATGCCCACTGTCCCCCCTTCTCTTTACCCTCACAATAGAAATATTAGCAATAAGGATTAGACAAAACCAGGGGATTAGGGGCTTCACATGGGGGCACTTTGACGCCGCACAGGAGAAAATATCTTTATATGCCGACGACGTCCTATTGTTTGTAACCGACCCAGACACGACAATTCCGGAACTGTTCAGGGAACTAGCCGGTTTCGGTGCAAGGGCAGGCCACACTATAAACTGGCACAAATCAGTCCTATATGACCCGCAGGGTCTGGAGCGGAGGGAGTGCCTGCCAGGGCTACTCATTCATACCAAGGAGGGCTTTCAATACTTAGGAGTATATATAACTCTAGACAGGGAACTTTCCTTTGCCAACAATGTGGCCCGAGTTATGGTATGCGCAACGACTGAGATGGATAGGTGGTGACAGCTCCCACTCACCCTACTAGGCCGCGCGGCACTCTACAAAATGGTTCTACTCCCGAAGTTTCTATACGCACTTCAAAACGAATATTATCCGGTGCCAGCCAAAACTATGAATAAAATTCATGCGGATCTGCGGGCATTCCTGTGGCTGGGGAAACAGCCGAGGGTGGCTTTATCCACACTACAGCGCCACCAATACAGTGGAGGGATTTCTCTTCCCAACCTGGAGGCGTATTACTGGGCGGAGCATCTCGCCCCGATTAATGAGTGGTTATATGCAGCAGCAGATCACCCCACCTACGCACTAGAACGGTCTAAGTGGGCTAACAAAAACATACTGTACTATCTATATGGAGGGACAGTGGGAAAGCAGTTTCTACCGGCCACGAGGATCACGCTGGCGGCGTGGCATAAGGCGACAAAACGTATGGGATGGGACAAGCGGCCTACCCGACAGACGCCATTATGGCACTGTACGTAGCTGGGAGAACTCAACAAACTGAGAGGCTTCAGACGGTGGGATGATATAGGTATTTCAACAGTGGGAAACGTGATCGCGAGGGGGGAACTGAAAACCTTTCAGGCGCTTAGGGAAGAATTTGGTTTGCACAACACCCAGTACTATAAGTATGCACAGCTGAGACACGCATGGAGGGCACAAAACATCACACTTACGGACATTCCAGAGTACGCACCACTGGAGGGTAGGTTACTACAGGAACAGATACTGGGTGGGGCGATATCCCTCACGTATAAAACATTGACCAACAATATGTTAGGGGACCTACAGGACCTTCGGAACAAGTGGGAGGCAGACGTGGGAGGCATGGAAGATCTGGATTGGGAGATTGTTCTCATGCACCCACGCGAGGTGGCGATTAAGTCGAGGCTTCGACTCATACAATTGAAGGTGCTCCACAGAACCTATTTTGACAGGGTGCGACTTTTTAAAATGGGGAGGATAACTGACACAGCATGCCTTAGGTGTCACCAACAAAGTGGCGACTTTTTTCACACACTTTGGGGATGCGAAGTCATACAAGTATACTGGGAAGGCATATTCACAGAATTGGATGAGGTATTGGGAGTGACACTACCGCGCGACCCTAGATTGGCTTTGCTGGGCATGACAACAGAAGTAGACCTGGCTCGCCCTTTGATCATCTTTCTGGTACTTGCTTTGGTGGTGGCGAAAAGGGATATTGCAAGATACTGGGGGGCGCCCGAACTGCCAGATTTAGAGGAATGGAGGAGGGGGCTGGACTTGTATATGGCTGCCGAGAGAGTGACTTACAAAGCCAGGGGATGCCCGAAAAAGTTTCGGAGAGTGTGGGCAAAGTGAAGACAATACCATGGGCTGGAGTGAGTCCGCAAGGAAGAAGAGTAGGAGGTTAGGGGAGCCCCCAACGCAGCAGAACGAACGGCAGTGACTTTGGGAGGCCATGTACATACTTAAAGGTTCAGATTATGTGTGAGCGGTGGGGGAGAGTTCAATAGGGGGAGCGGGGTGGGTATGTAGGTTGCTGTTCTGGGGATTGCTTTATTCTACTATGTTCTCTTTATGTTTCTGTTAAAGATCTAAGTGTTCTGTTGATACCTGTGGAATCCGAAAAAAAGAAAAGTTGCGCAACTAACGGACAAAGGCGGAATGTTGACGCCCTGCCGTGTGATAACTTTTTCATTTGTGATGCTCTCGATGCAACAATAAAAAGAATTAAAAAAAATAAAAAGTGTGTTGGGGTATTTTAAGGAGTAAGGGTGGGTTATGAATATGGGGTGCAGGGGTGTTTAAAGAGAGCAAGGTGGAACCCGGAGCTGGAATGTAAAGAACCTGGGAAGAAAAAACAATGAAATATTTTTTTTCCGTAATCCTGCGCCCCGCATACGCCCATGCCCCCAGCACATGCCCACAGCACACGATATGAGACATGGCATGAAGGGCGGAATGTACCACACGCCCCTAGCGTTTGTCATGCCCCCAGCACACGCCCACAGCACAACGCAGACACGCCCACAAGGGACTACTTTGCTGGCACGGTTCTTTTACCTTTTAAACTTATATGGTGGGCATCTGCATAGCCTATGTCCTTCTGCTGCAACTGCCCTTTCCAACGCTGTATTGGGTGTTGTGATTGGTGCTGTGGTTCCTGGGATTACCCGCCTCAAACGTTTGGGCTCTCTCTTCATTATATTAGTATAGATTTGTGTAATGTGTAATGTTTCTTTTAATCTGTTTATACTTTTATGATTCTGCTTTTGAATCGAAATAAAGTTTAATAAACGTAACGAAACGACTATGTCTGGTGTCATCCCAAAGGTTGCTCCCCTGTTCCAAGCATCCAATGGCTGACCACTGAAGTTCTGTTCTGGCTTCTTGTGTCAGGGATATTAGTTCCAAATAAGTTAACTCTCTTCATAGGTGTATCGTCTTCAGTCTCTGTAGAGCTCAGTATTGCAGGGGACCGGGTATATTGATTGGCTTCTATGGATGACAAGAGAAGTCCTACAATCTGGGCCCATTGCCGCAGGGAGGTCCTGTCCCATTTTAGGACTTTTCTGAGTTGCTTCTGGATTATGGATACCTTTGAGGATGGTAGGCTCAGCGAAGCCAAAGTCAATTTAAGGAGAAACCCCAAGAAGGCCATGTGTTATGCGGGTATCAGTTCGGACTTCCGCTTGTTGATGACGAAGCCTGGATCCTGAAGTGGTGCAATAGTCATGTTCAGATTGCGTCTGAGTTGCATCGGAAACTGGTTAATGAGTATGATGTTGCCCAGTTAAATAATCATTTGTACTCCTTTTGTGCAGAGGGTTGCTACCACTGGCCGCAGTAACTAGGTGAAGCACCAAGGGTCAGATGAGGGGCTGAATGGAAAAGCCCAAAACTCATAAATTTGTCCTCTCCATATGAAGTGGCAGAATCTCCGGTGTGGTAGGTAAATGGGAACTGAAAGGTAGGCATCCTTAATATCCAGTCCCCTGTAAGGAGAATATCCTTGAGCCAATGGATACCCTCCACGTTTAAGTGGTGATATACCAGTAACTCATTAAACTCTTTTAAGTTTATGATGGTGATGGGCCTGAAGCCCTTTTCTTTTTTCTCCACGAGGAATATGTTGATCATAAAACGGTTTGGGTGAAGTACTGACCTGTAAAAGGCACCTTTTTGCAGAAGTTCTGCTAACTCAGAGTCTATTGGCTGCATGCCCTCCGTTAAGAGAACCAGTGATCCTGGACGTAAAGCCTGAACAGGGGATTCATAACATTCTATGTGGAATCCTCTCACTGTTTGTTGGACCCAAGGGTCCTCTGTAATCTTCCCCCAATTCTGTGCATACTGCAGAAGTCTCCCCCATAGATCTTGAGGGGATGAAGGCATAATGCTTACCAGAGTTTCCTCCTAGGATGTCATTGGCTGCTCTGCCAGCTCGGCTGCTCTCTCGACTTTTGGTGCCGGTGCTGGGGTATAAGGTCCCCTGTCGGCCTTCATTCCAGCCATTGTTCCTCTTGAACTGACCTCTAGAGGAACCTCTGTAGTATGGTCAGCTGGAGGAGCGGCCTCTGTCTCTTTCTAGCCCCTGCAAATACCTTCCCGGAAAAAATATTTATGGAGGCTTGCACCTTGGTGAGGGCAGAGAAGGTTGTTACAAAAGTATTTTGCTCCCTGATGAAAGGGTCCCCAAATAGGTCACCTTGTGCTATGGCCCCGCCCCAGACTTAACCAGTTTCCCCAGCTTAGGGTTGATCTTAATGAGAAGAGATGTCCTTCTTTCAACCGTCAGTGCGCAGTTTGCGTTACCAAGCAGGCATATAGCCCTCAGTGCCCAGCCAGCCACTATCTCTGTGGGCATAAGAACCCCAAATTGCTAAGAAAGCTCTGCTATTTGAATGATTTGGGTGATAGGTCCAATTACATCTAAGAGTTTGTCCTGGCAGGCCCTCCAAGATCGATCAATGCCCTTCTTAGGGTCTCTCATATGTTTACTAAAAAAGGTGCATAGTTCATCGTCTATGTCAGGGGTGGCCACTACCTTCCCTTACAGTGATAGTCTTGGACACTCTCCTCCTGAGACTCACCCTGACATCCTTCTCCAAAAGATGGTGGATTTCGCTGGCGACATACTCTACAACTTTTTGGTCTGAGGTCCACTCGTCTGACCTAGGATGATACATGTCAGACTGGTCAAACATGTCTGAATGCCCACTGTCTCCTTCTGGGGACTCAGAGGAATTGTATCCCGAGCGCCATGGTCAGCACCACTTCTTTTCAGGTGTATATAAAACTTCGCAGAAGCAGTGTTTGGCGGAAAGGCAATATGCAAATGTGGTCTACATTTTTTTATCATGCCCGGGCCGATTTCTAGTTCTAATCCAACCTTGCATTGGGTCTCGCATTACTGAATGTTTGAGCTATTGGCATTGCATTATTGTGTGCAACACCAAAAGGTCAAAACAAAGGGGGATATTCTCAAAAACGTATGATAATTATCGCATAATTCGCTTAAAATGCAACTCTTCACATCGCAGTCTATCGTGGGAAAATATCACTGTGTTAACGTTGCATTCTAAACACGGCGGTACCATGCGATACTCTCCCGACAACCGTACGCGATAAGGTCACCGGGATGGCAATAAAAAAGTAAACCCCAATGAGAAAAAAGTTGCGATGGTCCCAACCGGGATAAAAAAAATTGCGATAATCTTCCCCAAGCCTACAACTCACATATGTCAGGTGGGAAAATCACTGTAAAAGTTGAAAAAAACATACAAACAAAAGCCAAACAACAACGAAGCACAATGGAGGGAGCCGGAGCAACAGGACAACCAGAACCCCACAAGCCCCCCGGAGGACCAGCCTAGGACGTCGGGGTCAGGGAAGGGCAAGGACAATAAGAGTTGGATGATGCAGTTCAGTCCGCAGGAAAACAGGATCCTGATAACGGAGGTGGTAGAACACCATCAACTACTGTTCGTCACCTCCACTGTATCATTGGCAATAAAAAACAGGATATGGCAATCCATCATGGACAAGATGAATGCAGTTGGAGTGCTGAAGAGGACAATGGAAGAGGTCAAGAAGAAACTCGCCAACAACCAGAAGGCAGCAATGCAGACTGGAGGTGGGAGTCCAGCACCACAGGAGTAGCTGGACGAGAAGGAGGAAATGGTGTCCACAGTCATCAGTGGGGAGACGGTGGTGTGGAGTTGGGGGACCGGACACTGCTCAATATGACTGGACACAACAGCACTAGGGTGAGTAATGGCCAAGAATTGAGGGTACAGGGGGGAGATGGGCACAATGGCACACATGCACAATTAAGGGCTGAATCCGATCTCGGTCGGAAGGGCACCAAATCGGGTTTGGCATTAGCGGATCGGATTCAGAAGCTGAATTTCCATCCGGTTCGTACACGGGTCCGGACGTCGAAGTACGGTGCGAACAAGCGCGGAATCTCCGTCCAAATAGTTTCCAGGTCCGAACCGCTCCGTACGTCTCGGCCGTAAGCTTACCATGGCGCGCAGTGGAGGCTAAATCCGACCGAGCCAGTACGATGCTCGATTCAGAGAGCCGGATCGGGTCTGAGCTTGCGGCTCGCAATAGCTCCCAGAGTTGGGCTTTAGGGGTACGCATCGGACCCCCTGTTACCCGCAGCCTTATGACTCAGACAAAGGGGGAGACCCATGGGTCTCCCCAACACTGGCAGGTATGGTGTGGATGGCACCAACTCGTACCCACTGTAGGGGTGCACTTGTCAGCAACATACCCATTCAGTCAATAGGAGCCCATGTATGCATCGTACGATCAGCTCCCATTGACTTCTATGGGGATCTTACCGAACCGAGTCCGACAGCATACGGCCACAGCGTACTCGCTCGGTCGGACTGCAGGAGTCCGGATCGGTGGGAAAACACCCCAGATCCGGCTCAGTCGGAATGCTTTTCAATCGAGATTGGAATCGGACCCTACGTAGAGCACATCTTCGGACAAACCATGCTCCAGACCCCCAAATCCCACCAAGAGACCAATGTACCCAAGTATGCAACATCTCAGCACTGTATAAGCACAGAAGTCAAAGGCACACCGCATGAAAGGGAGAAGGGGCAACAAAATCAGAGTTGCAAGGGTGACTCCCCCAAAATACAGCACACAGACATTACATGCAGAGCACCTCAACATTGACAACAAAGTGGTACAAACAGCAACACGGCCACAGCAGAACAGAGGACACAACTGGTGCTGCTTGTGTGTAGAAACAGTACATAGAAGGGGGTCCCAGTTGGTACAGTGTAAGAGACACAAAACCACAGTTCAAATAATGTAGAACAATGAAGAACTTCCTGAGAAAAATACTTTGAGAAATGTTATTTAATACACATCCTCAATTGTAAATTAATTACAAATGCTTTACAAAATACACAAAGTTAAACGTATTCATATTGCCCATGAGAAATGGGGCGTGGGAAGGAAAGGAAAGGTGAGAGGAGGGAGTGTGTTCAGGGTAGTGCAGAAATTAGATCAGTTTCAAAAGGAAACAACAAGTGGTCTCATATACATTCAGAGTTAAGTACCACATGGACGTATACACATTGTCATTCTCGTATTATTATACAGTAAGAATATTCCTATCCCATTATAGGATAACACAGCCAATCATGGTCTGTTGTTGATGGGTAGGGCAAGCGAAGGGTGTGTTGACGTTTCGACCCCAGGGGTGCAGGCCAAGTTATGCCCTACTGCGGGGTCTTCATCAGGACAGGTGGACGTGGGGTGTCGGGGTAGTGAAGAAGGGCACCTGTAAAGACAGACTATTCAGTGGGGGATTCTTGCATTTCTATTCCAAAAAGGTCTGATAGTCACACCAAATTACCTAAAAAGGCACGCCGAATCGCGTGACTCCGTCTAGGATTGGTAGTTGGCCCAAAAGGCTAAAAAATTCAAGAGAGCGTAAACCTAAAAAGAAATTAGGCTTAAATCAGATTATGGGCAATCGTACCGTAAATCCCATAACACCAAAATTCGCTATTGTCAGTTAGTGCTTCCATTTAAAAGCATCATAGGCAACCCAGCCGGGTTAAAAACACATACACTGTCTCACACTGGGGGATGAACCAACCAAACAAACATCGGGATAGACCCAAAACATCTAATTATTTAAAGTGTGGGCGGCTAAACAAAACACTCCTGGCTAGTACAAAATTAGCTAAGGTTACGTGTCCCAGGTCTTCCCTGTGGTGATCTGCTGATCACAGGTCTAGATGTCAGCATGCCACAGCCATTCCCTCATGGCTAGCTTACACCCACACCACACCCATCCAGCACACGCATCACAAGACATGTGACCCTGCCAATAAAATGGGCCGGGGGCACAAGCTGGACGCCATTTCCACTCTCTATCTGGGTGTATCTGTGTGGGTATTATTTATTCATGAGGGCCTATGGCCCTGTCACTACACATTCCCCAGTTCCGGAGGTGACATGATGGCGTCCGCACCACGGGACTCAATCCTAAAGGGTCCATGATTTGCGGGGCACAGACTTGGTGGCACTGGATACACTGTGGCCGGCACAGGCACACAGCCACAGGACAGTGACTTTCGTTGCACTGAGGTAGGGGCATGTAATCGGGTGAATGTTCCTCTTTTTACACTGCACTCTCTTTTCCCTTGGTGTTCAGCCTGAGTATGTATGGAATGTTGAGTATGTCATGGAATGTTGATTGTCTGATGTGAGTCAGTTGTGTCAGAAGGCTGAGCAGCTAGGTGGCTGCTCCTGGTGGGGCGTACTTACAGGCCTTCTTACCATCTTAGCTATACTTAATGCTTCTGTAACTTGTACCTGAATAAAGTTGCATCTTGGAACCACAACCTAGCCACCTGTGGACTTTCATACAATGACATTTTGGCAACGATCTGGTCTTCAAATTTGAATGCGTGGATCCAAAGTCTATGGACTTACATTCAAGACATCTTCCTACAGCAACTAAGAAACCTATAAAATACTTGTTACAAAAAAGGAGATTCCACAAAAGTAGAAGTATATCCAGAAAGGTAAGTTTATTTCAGTATACAGCTCCACCCAGTTCGCGATGTGTCCAGTCAGCGAACAGCCCAACGGTGACTGAAGAAACGATGAAGGCCCTCCGCTGAGTGGACACACAGCACGAGAACAATACATTCAAGAAACAACATGTATGTATGCAGCACGAGAACAATACATTCAAAAGGAAACACCTTGTGCATGCATCGCGCGGAGCCCCACGCGATGCACACACGATGCACAATGACAACTCACTGCCACACCACCTTCCCCCTTACAATAACAAAATACAAATGAACACAGAAAAACCTAAGATCCTTGGAATCTTACAATATCCTCAAATTTCTTAGGAACTCTAATGTTTCTGCCACGAGAAGAACATAAAGCAACATTTTGTACATTAGAGTGGACATTAGAATGAGTCTGAGACCCCACAGCTGGAATAGGAGCAGAGCAATTCACTGTAGCGTCCAGCCAAGGACTCCAATCCAAATCTTCATAAGCTTCACCCCGCCTATCCTGCATGATTCCTACTTGACGTTGAAAAACTTTTGCTAGATGACGCTTGTTTCACCAACCCTTTCCATCAACAATTGTAGCCCCTTTACTGACTTTGAGAACTTGGACTGGTACATAGAAATTTGACACCCCTTTTTTTACTCTATCAGTTTTTTTTTATTAAAACCCAGTCCCCAACAACAATGTCCACATGCATAGAACTGGATTTCTTATCAAAATTCTTTTTCATATGAATTTGCTTGTCCTCCACCTTCTTCCGCACGGCACTCAAATCAATACTGTTTTCACTAGGCATATTTCTCAGCCAAACAGGCAACAAATTCGAATGAACTTCCCTGTTCCTCAACAAAGAAAATGGAGGTACACCTGTAGTACAGTGTGGTGCTGTGTTATAATGCCAAACGTTGTCCCTAATAAACTCCACCACGTTAAGCCTGCATATTAAAGCTGTTTGGATACCTTCCTTAATCACTTTATTCCCTCTCTCCACCAATCCATTAGACAAGGGGGAGTACAAAGCAACTTTTAATTGTTTAATATTCAAATCTTTTAAGAATTTGCACATTTTATCTGATGTGAAATGTGGACCATTATCAGTAACAATCACACTCGGGGCACCTTCCACATCAAAAATGTTCTTTAAGAAAGAGATTGTAGAATCAGAATCAGGAGCCTTAACAAATTCATGGTACATCCATTTTGAATAATAATCAACTAGCAAAATTACATGGGCCTCATTTATGAGGCTGTACGTCACTTTTACGCCGCCGGTGCGTCACTTTTTGTGACGCACCAGTGGCGTAAAAAATGCGCCTTGTTGCGCCATATTTACAAATTGACGCATCTCGGTAGATACGTCACTTTGTAAACTCCTGCGCCACATTATACCTGCGCCAGGTATAATATATGCAAGGGGGGCGTATTGACGCAAGGAAGGGTCGTACAAGTGACGCAGTGAAATCTATGAGATTTCAATGCGTCACTTTTAGGACACCGTTGCGTCAAAATCTTGCGCCTGCCTCACAGCAGGCGTAAGACTGACGCAGACCCTTTCACATGGGGCTTGCCCCATGTGAAAGGACGCATTGCTGGAGTTGCGTCACTTTTGTGACACATTCCAGCAATGCGTCACTTTTGCGCTTACAGATACGTCAGAAATACTGACGTATCTGTAACTCCTTGCGACATGATGCGTCATACATTAAAAATGACGCATCAGGAATGTCGCAAGGAGTACGCACTGAGAAGTGACGCATCGCTGCTTTCACGCATGGATGCGTCATTTCTCATAAATGAGGCCCCTTATCTATTATCTTGATCCAACACAGAATATGGCCCTGAAAAGTCTATACCAACTTTCTCCCATGCCTTATTGGGAAATTCAGTTGGGTGCAAGGGAACTTTCAACGTACACCAATGCTTCTCTGACAAAAGACATTCAGGACAAGAATCAATTAGTCTTCTAACCTGTTCTTCTAAAAAGGGCCACCAGTAATGAAGTTTGATTCTCATGACAGTTTTGGTAACTCCTAAATGTCCCTGGTGAGCCTTGTTAATGATCGCGCTACGTAAATCGAAAGGAGGAATACATTTGTCCCCTCTGCGAACAATTCCATTCTCAACAGAAAGTTCTTCCGATACTTGAGCAAATATACATAACTCACCCTCTAAAGTCCTAGGCTCAGGCCAGCAACGAGTTAAAAAATCAATATTCATAACAGAATCCCTCTCACTAGCGGATTTCCACTCCGATTCAGACACAACTGAACTCACTTCATACACTGCGTCAATCACAGCAGCACATTCAATATCCTCTGTAGAGATATCCTCCTCATCATCTTTTACCATAGATAGCCTAGAAAGGCAGTTGGCATGGACATTTTTCCCACCCTGGATATGTTTGACTTCGAAATGAAATTCTTGTAATTTGGAAACAAGCATCATTAACCTAGCTGACATACAAGAAGAGCCTACCTTATTAAAAATGTAAATCAAGGGCTTGTGGTCAATAACTAGTTCAAATCTCAGACCCCAAATATATGTTCTGAACTTCTGTACAGCCCAAGTGCAAGCTAATGCTTCTCGCTCGCGGCCCTCCACCCTTTGAGTAAGCACTGCCCCAAGTCCAGACATACTGGCATCAACCATTATGATTGAAATACAATCATCTCTAAAGGCATGAAGAGCCTTAGCGGACACAATCATCTCCTTTACCTCGCAAAAGACGTTATCCATTTCAGGAGACCAAACAAAACTACAACCCTTTTTCAATAGCATACATAGAGGTTTGAATAGCTGGGAATAAGAAGGAACAAACCTAGCGTAGTATTCCGCCAAACCAAGGAAAGAGCAGAGAGAATCTTTATCAGTAGGGTGCTTAGCATCTACAATGGCCCTGATTACCGAAAAGTTTGGTTTAATTCCTTCGTGAGAAACGGTGTGACCCAAGTATTCTAACTCGCTAACCGCAAACTTGCACTTATCACTGCGAACAGTCATATCTTTAGACATCAGAATATCAAGCACACGCCTCAAAATTACATTATGTTCATCCGAAGATTTTGCAAAAATTAAAATGTCGTCATGGTATGCTTGAACACCCCTAACCCCCCGAAAAAGAGAATCCATGAGTTTCTGGAAAACACTTCCAGCCACCCAGATTCGCGAAAAGCTCCTGAATTTTTGGCAGGGGGTGACAATCTATGATAATATTCTTGTTGAAAGCGCGCAAGTCCGCGCAAAGCCTAATCTCACCAGACTTCTTGCGCCCGACTACGATGGGAGTGAGCCATTGAGAAGAGTCAACAGGTTCTATGATGCCCTGATTACATAGATCTTTCAATGAACTTTCCAATTCCCCTCGAACACTCAGGGTAACGGATCAAACCTTATGTGCAACGGGTTGAGCATCTGGAACTAACCTGATTTTATGCTCAAAACCTCTCACGCTGCCGACATTGTTACCGAACACAGGCTTGAACTCATCAATATTCTTTTTTAAAGCAAGAGAATCCGAGTCACAATCAATACTAGATACAAGTAGTTCTCTAACCTTGATGGGATTATCATCGCCGGGAACTAGATGCAAGCCCATGCGAGCGAGATCCACCCAACAATATTTTTCCCTTTCTCAGCAACATAAATCTTCGTAGTGGTTTCTCTACCCAAACATTGAACGGGACCTGTAAAATACCCAATCATGTTAATATCCTTTTCACCAAAGGCTTTTGGGTAAATATCAGACTGAAATAAATCAACCTTCCTCTTCCACAACTGATAAAAGGTTGAATCCCTCAAAATTGTGAATGGTGATCCTGAATCGGCCATAACCTGTAAAGGAACATTATCAATTATTGCTGAACATAATGGGCCTTTGATATCATCGACTTCACCATCACAGTCTAAAGTAACAACTATGTTGCTGATAGAGTTACTGCAATACTCCACTTCTGAATCAATATAATTCACATTAGGTGGTTTTTTCACATTTCTACAAACCCCTTGGAAATGTCCCACTTTTTTACAAATAACACAACGTTTGTTGATAGCAGGATAACCTTGGAAATTCCCAATATGGGTTTTAGATCCACACCAACAACAAAATGTATTTTGTGTCTTTTGAGTAAACCTTACATTTTTGTTTTTAACACTCACTGAACAGATAAGGTTGTCTTGGTAACAGTCTGTAGAATTAATCAAATGAATTTCGCTCTTCACAGAATCAGACATGACCTTGCTGATGAGTGTAGAACGTTCAATACTCAAGGCAAGATCAATTACTTCATTTAATGAAGGATTCTTGCATCCCAAAATACGTTCTTTGATCTTTCTAGAAGAACAATTAAAAACAAACTTGTCCCTAATATAGTTATCAGACAATGGACCAAAATCACATGTTGTAGCTAAAACTTTAAGAGCAGAAATATACCCTTCAACTTTCTCCTCCGCTTTCTGCTTTCTAGCGTAAAAATTATGACGCTCTAACATAATGTTTGTATCTTCTGAGAACAGTTTTTTTAAACGAGCAACTGCTTGCTGATAAACATTCCAACGTTGATCCCCAGATTGAGAAGTAGGAGGAGGAATGGGAGTAACACTTTTAAAAATCCTTTGAGCAGCTTGACTTGACCAAGATATCCAAATAAAATTGCCAATTTACATTCAGGAGTGTAAGCAACAGCGTCAATGGCCACAAGATGGTTTTCAAAAAGTGCAAACCACTCTTTCCAGATTATCTCAGGACTACCTAGTTTACTTAAAAATGGTGGTGGTTGTGTAATTTATTGTAATTGCAAATTAGCCATAATCCAACAAATTAAACTAAAGCACAATGTTCAACTATAAAGAAAACCACCTCAATACTGATGTGTATTCTAATGACACAAAATAATACTGATAACGCAGTACAAGGAACTATAGGGTCAGACTGTCAGACTGTCTCACCAAATTATTGATAGTTACAAACATTGAGGTATCGATATATTAGAAATCCAAATAACATGTACTTGAAAAGATAGATACCTGAAGCCAACTTGCTGTACCTTGTTGTATGCTGCAATACCTTAAAAGTAAACAGATAGGAGTGTGTAAAGTATTAAAATAGACATTAAATTAAAGTGCAGTTGTAAATACGCACAGCAAAATGTCAACAGTAAACAAATTAAAGCGTGCGCCTCGCTGTAGAGATGCGCAGGAAAATGCCAACAGCGTCAATCAAATCGTGCGCGTCATTGTAGCAATGCGCTGAGAAATGTTGACAGAAATTAAATTAAAGCGTGCACGTCGCTGTAACAACGCGCTGGTGAGGCTCAATTTATGGAAAAATCCTCTTCTGCAAAGGTCAGAGCGGAGCACACCAAAGTAGTTGAAGCGTGTGCATCGCTCAGGTAACGCCGAGAATGGGTCCCAAACACAGATTGAGTTGGTTGGCTCATCAAATACTCGGAACCAATGGTGAAATGACAATCCAACATCCAATCACAGACAGGTTGGCTGATGAAATACCCGGAACCAATGACGAAATGACAATCCAACATCCAATCACAGGCAGGTTGAGTCACAAGCAAATTTCAATGACCAATAGTCTAGAAGACTCCAACGACCAAACGGAAAATGAAAACCAAATATCTTGATAAAAAGGCTTCAGCCCGGACCAATCGCGCTTCATCAATCATTTAAACGTACCTTTGACAAACCTACCGGAATACTCTTTGAGAAGAAAATAAATGGAAAGAGACCGGAGGCAGGAACGTCTTCACGAAGTATTACAATGATGGAATTCACAAAGCCTCTTGCGTGGGTGTGGGTGGAGACTCCCGATCGTCGCCAAATGTTACAAAGAAGGAGATTCCACAAAAGTAGAAGTATATCCAGAAAGGTAAGTTTATTTCAGTATACAGCTCCACCCAGTTCGCGATGCGTCCAGTCAGCAGACAGCCCAACGGTGACTGAAGAAACGTTAAAGGCCCTCTGCTGAGTGGACACACAGCACGAGAACAACACATTCAAAAGGAAACACCATGTGCGTGCATCGCGCTGAGCCCCACGCAATGCACACACGATGCACAATGACAACTCACTGCCACAATACTGCAACTACATCAAAGAAACCAAGCTTGTTACATACACCTGTTACTACTGGGAAGCCCCAGCCCCACCAGTGACCATTTGACACCGGTCAGCCTCAACTCGGGCATGCCAGTTTTCACTTCTCTCTTGCTTGGTGAGTCCTGTATTTTTTGCGCTGTCTGCTATCTCTACAGCCTGCTTAGAGTGTTTTCCTTTATTACGTACTTACATCTTTTCAGCTTTAACCTATACATGCCAGATTCTACTTTACTTCAACTGGTATTCTTCAGTCATTTACAGAAACCTGTCATCTTTCATGGCTGTGTTTGTGTTATGAACGAGCATTTTGTGAGCAGCAGCGTTTAATTTAACTGGGCTGGCCCCATTTATTCATTTCAAAATTCAACGTGGGATACCCATACTGGCATCTTGAGGTGTGCAAGAGTTTATTTCACTCAAGCTTGGTGAGTTTGTAATTTTCGTTTTTCTGGCTTTCCTGCGTTGCATTTATGTGAGGCTATCATACTACGACAGAGGACCTTAAGTGCTGAGCGGGTGTGCAGCCTGTGATGATGCCCCGTCCTAGCGGTCCAGACTGGTGATGATTTATGTGAGACAATGCTATAAATTTCCCTTGCAGACCATCATATTTTTATCATTAGACATAGTTCATATACATTTCATTAAACATCAAGGATGCAACAGTGACAACTCAAATCATCTTATTATTTTTTTATTTTATCAAAATATTTCATATTCATTTTTCATCTACTTTTTAATATTTTTATGTTTTAGCAAAAAACTTAATTTT
The DNA here is from genome assembly GCF_964263255.1 of Lissotriton vulgaris. Lineage (NCBI taxonomy): Eukaryota > Metazoa > Chordata > Amphibia > Caudata > Salamandridae > Lissotriton > Lissotriton vulgaris. Next base: position 118,257 of record NW_028249206.1, read on the forward strand.
TGTAGACTGCTGTTTATCATATTTTCTTATAAAAAACACAGTAATATATTATTCTGGGTTTGTAAATTTACAAGTACATTTCTTTCATCACAGTGATTATTCACAATCCAAAAAAGAAGAGAACAAGTTCTGAGACAATTGTCTTTAAGCAAATTCCCCTTGTTAGGAATAAATACATACATTCATACTACAATCACACCAGTTCATACAATCTCACCCCAACTACACTCATACAATATCTGTACACAGTTGAGTTTTTACTGGCAAGAGAATGTTCCTGCCAACATCGGAATCTCAATGTGGAACACGAGACTGAGCACTAGGTCGACGTGCGTTTCGGTGGATGTATAACATTACAACGCATGCTTTTACCACGCATGGCTTTACATCGCAGGTTTTACAACGCATGCTGTTACAACGCATAGTGTAGAGGGGTGCTGGATAGTGAATAGTTTAATTTACTATTCCAACTCCAGTCCCTGTGGATAGTAGGGAAGGTGTTGGATACTAAATTAAATCTATTCCCTATCCTAGAACGCCCCCCAGCGCAATGCCTTGTAATGCATGCATTGTAAAAGTTGCGTCGTAAAGGCACTGCGTGGTAAAAGTTGCGTTGTAAAGGATGTCAGGTTCTCCAGCCTTCAAACAAAATGTAATATACCGTTGTCTGACCTTTTTAAATATATTCAAATAAACACCATACTATCAACAAAACTCCCAAACATCTTAATGTCGAATATTCCCATTTTTGAGCTCATAGGGGGCAAACAAATCTCTAGGATAGGCGCACTTTATGAATTAATGCTTGAACAACAACATGATGATCTGGAGATAACTGAATCACTCTGGTCATCAAAATTGAACAACCTGAATGTCGACATTGATAAAGTCCTTTTGCTCCCTGCCAGGGTATTCTTAACATCAACCCTTAAGTCCCAACTCTATAAGACTATATATAGCTTATACTTTACACCGGCAAAACTGCATACATGGGGAAAAAGAATAGATGACAACTGTCCCAGGTGCGGTATAGGTCCGGCCCATCTAATACACATGTTTGTGGAATGTAGTAAATTGATCACCCTTAAATTAAAAATTTCGGAATACTGGGAAGAGGTCTTCGGACACAGAGTCTCTGCGTCCCCAACTCTTTTCCTGTTAGGACATGACAATACCCTTGGGCATAGCAAAGAAGAAGAAATATGCTTGTTCCTAGGTATAGCTGTATATAGGCTAATTCTGGCTACCCGATGGAAAGATCCCGATCCTCCTAATTTCCAAGTTTGGATAACCCGTTTTTTGGGGAAATTCAATCAAGAAATGCCAATTTATACAGCTAAGGGTAAAAAGGCTAGACAGCGTGAGTCACAAATTTGGCACCCTATTACCACCTGGAAAGATAGGTTTTAGCCGTACTCAAGGTGTAAAGTTTATTTATTTAAACAAATGTAAATAAATATGTTTATGTGATATATCCCTGTGGCAAGAATCTATAGTTCTTTTATGCATCAATATGTTTCTACTGTATTATGTATCTCTTAATGGATTTAAATATATTATTGAACATTTTTTATAATCTTTTTTATATTCTTGTATGCATTGAAGTTGCCAAATAAAAATTTTAAAAAATAAATAAATAAAGGATGTTTCCCATTTCGGTGGGTTAACCGCTTTGCTGCTGATGACGAGCTCAGCTCGTCATCAGCTCCGGCGCTTGTATGCTGATGACGAGCTGAGCTCGTCATGTAACGCAGTGTTTTGAAAATTGCCGCACACAGCGGGAAAAGCCGCCGCAGTGATGCGGTTAAAAATGTACAGACCACCTTCCCCAGGACCTTTCCAGATATCTAGCAATCAATTTCCTGGGGACATAATGCTGCAAAGCTAATATGTATGCAGCTTAATACTGTAAATCCAGACAATAAGGATCCACTTAACATGAGTCTCAGCAGACCTCCAAGGATAGTTTTATCAAGATCCCAAAAACTTGTTTGTATATATGAGCATCGTTTACTCTAATTAGAAAAAAAAAATCTTAGGTTACAAATCACCACGTCCAAATTTCAACAGGTAGGCTGATATATACGTTTTTTAAAGTCACAAATATGAATCCTTTTCGGGCTATTTTTTGCTTTCTCTCTTTGAATCTAAAACGCTTTATGTTGATACCTTCTGATTCCTTTAGGTGTACTGCTGTGTCGGCTGCCCCATGACACCACACAAAAAAACGTACCACAATTACGTATGTCCGTAAACGGTTTAAATAGTCTTAATTCCCGCGCTCGAGCTCACCACTGCCGTATCTCGCGATCATTGAAACGCCATGATTTATGTGAGGCCTGGTGGGCAAGCGATGATGGCATGTGCAATTGTATGGACTCTGCCATTCATAAATCTGGACTCTGTTTCAGATAAGGGACCTGGTGGACCGCAGTGTATACCGGAACGTGGTTGGAGACACAGAGGTGGCAGCAGATGAGCATCGAGACCTGGGTCCGCAGTGTCAGCACTCTCTCTCCCTTTCTTCTTTTCACTGTCTCTCTCCCTCTCTTTCTCTCTATCTCTCTCCCTCTCTTTCCCTCTTCTATCTCTCTCTTCCTCTTTCTCTCTCTTTCTCTCTCCCTCTCTTTCTCTCTCTCTCTCTCTCTCTCTCTTTCTCTCTCTCTCTCTCTCTCTTTCGCTCACTCTCTCTGTTCTTTGATGAGCGCAGGACACACATTCTTATCTAGAATTTTGTCTTGCAGGCTGTGACCTACAAATTGTCCTGAGAAGACCCACAATGACTCTTTATAATAGTTGTTTTGAGTTTTTTTGAATGAAATGTTTTGTCTCGTTATTCAAATATGAATGAGTGATTCTCCTTTTTCTGAACACACATAGATGCTGATTGTTGTAATTGTGCAACGTCAGGCGAATTGTTTTGTGCATGAATTTGTGGAGTTGATGTAACATATCTTTGTCCATGGGGCGGGAGGGGGTGCCCGGGGAGGAGGGGGGTCCATGGGGGTGGTGGTGGTGGGCGTTGTGGCCCTCTTGGGGCTCCAGGCTGCATGTTCAGTATCTCCATGGCATCTGTTGTTCTTCAGGTGACTCTGGGCTGGGCTCCCTTTTCTGGGGCAGGTTGCCGTGCGACTTTACACCAGGTCAGAGCAGGTGTTAAATCCCTGCTGCTAACGCTCCTTGTCACCTGTTTTGGGATCTTATCACCAAACTGGCTGGCCGTAGGGAATGTTGCGGAGTGGTGTAGCCGCGGCTTTTTGCACGGGAATGCAATCACTGCATCACTTACCGATAGTTGCCTGGGTCAGCTGTGGCAATGTTTTTTGAGGTTGCTATCGCAGGTAAACTGGTTGTTAGCACCAGCTTCTGAAAGGGGCGATAAAATGATCGCCACTTTGGTTGCGATAAAGTGTTGATAACTCGGCGATAAATCCTTGAGAATATGACCCAAAGAATAAAACATTTTACCAAGGTAAATTTTATTTTCAGCTGCCCAGTGTTATTTTTCATCCTCCTCTTTTTACTCACAAAAAGGTGGGAAGGCAACTCCCATTTTGACCATTAATGCAGCCTGCCCCCTTTCCTGGCACCCTGTGCATGGATGGGGGAGGGGATCTTAGCAGATGCTCTCTGGGCTGGAGGTTCGTCCTCCCCTGGAGTGGGCGGGGCTCCAGAGGAGACGTCACAGCTGTCAGATGAGGCAAAGTTCAAAGATAGCCTTGGATCAGGGTTGACAATGTAAACCCGAGCGCGGCCCTATGTCGGCAGTCAGTAGAATTGCAGTCTTTAATCTGATCAAAATCTCCTACGAGGCCATGGTGTAGGAGAGATGGCAAATCTGGTATACCCACAATGCATCTGTATAAACATAGTGCTGTCGCAGCAGCGAAAGACCATTATCGATAACTATTGGACATTGACTCTAAAACTGTTTTGTAACATAGGAGCTGATTCTTTTGGTTATATTGAAGGACTATAGGGTGATACCGCCCTAACAGTATAATGTATAAAAATATATAGTATCCGTGTTCAGTGCACCATGTGCTCAGCAATTAATCAATCAATCAATCAATTTTTGGAGGATCTCTACGCCGATGATGAGATCTGACAATATGGTTCTAACAATAGTGAGCTAACTACGTGTGTGAGTCGTGATTTGATCTGATTTGGTTCACTCCATTGAACGTAAATGTTTGGACTGCAATTCCCTTACTTGTTCTTTGTTCCAGAGCATTGCTTCCCTGTAGGCCATTCGTTAACGTGAGGACGTAACACCCCTGAGGACCTCTGTTGGCCGCCAGTGGCATTGCAGTCTTTCGTCTCCATTGATCTCGAGTAGTGGACTTTGCAAACAAGCACTGGTAAATCCATCTTACTCATAATGCATTGCAAGCACTGATCAGCCATTGGGCATTCATTTTATGTTTATCCTTTAAATGATCTCTATTTAATGACCATATTTAGTGTGAAAAATCAATATTACACGTTGTTCACTTGCTAGTTCAATGCTGCCTACAATCAATCAATCAATCAATCAATAGAATTTGTATAGCGCGCTACTCACCCATTAGGGTCTCAAGGCTCTGAGGTGGGGTGGTGCTACTGCTCCAACAGCAAGGTCTTGCGTTGTTTCCTGAAGGAGAGATGATCCAGGGTCAGCCGTAGGTGAGTGGGGAGGGAGTTCCATGTCTTGGCTGCCAGGTAGGAGAAGGATCTTCCTCCGACGGTGGATTTGCGGATTCGTGGGAAGGAGGCGAGGCTGGCGGAGCGGAGCTGGCGGTGGGTGTGTAGAATGTGAGTCGGCTGTTGAGCTACTTCAGGCCCGTGTCGTGGAGAGCCTTGTGTACGTGGGTGTGGAGCCTGAACGTGATCCTCTTGTTGACGGGGAGCCAGTACAGGTCCCTCAGGTGGGCCGAGATGTGGCTGTGGCGAGGGACGTCGAGGATGAGTTGCGCCTCACAGACAAAACATGTGTGGTGTAATTAGTCCACAGTTTGATGTGAACCTGAAGGATCTGGTAAACCTGGCAGAACAATCTGTTGACATCCTGTCACTTTTGGTAGGTACAAAATTGAACTAACGTTTCTGAGTAGAAGGCATCCATGGTCCTCTTTTACATATTTTTCTAATTTAATCGCTGGCTGCATTTTGTTTCACTTCATTGTTTCGTCACTTCATCTCCCATTCTGCATTTTCTGTTTTCAGCACCTTTTGCACATTTCTTTACTTTCATAGGGGCATATTTACAAGGGCTCTATCTCCGCTTTTTTGGCTTACAAAGCCAAACAAGCATTTACAATGCAACGGTCTCGCCCTTGCAAAAGTTAGAGCTATTGGCATTGTAAATGAACATTTTTTTGTTTATGTGTTTTTTTGAAAAGAAATAAATAAATGGCATTGTCATTTGCAATGTCAATAGCTCAAACTCGCGTAAATAACCAAGAGGCACAATAAAAATGCATATGTTCCCTAGTAATTGCCGTATAACATGCGATAATATAACATTATGAGACATAACAAAGAGTCCAGTTCTATTAAAAAGCATCAGAAAGCACTATAACAAATGACACACCATCATAGCACATAACATCACAGCAGCATACAAAATAGTATAGCATAGCTTAACAGGGTGACATTATAACAGCACAACTGAACATATAAGACGGCAAAAACAAAATCATTGCATTCTAAACCAAAGCATAACAGGTTGACATTATAACTTGACAACTGAGAACATGTTATAAGACGGCAAAAAAAATATTTGAATTCTAAAGCAAAGCATAACAAGGATTAACAAGCAATGACTGGGAAGGGGAGGAGTGGTGGACATGAGGGAGGATGAGTGAAGTAGCAGCGAGAGACAGCATGGGTGCGTACTTGGCGTTCCGGTCTTGCCGCTAAAACGGATGTACGTTGTTACAACGCATGTTGTAACAACGCATGCCTTTAACACGCAAGTCTTACAACGCAAGTCGTTACAACGACTTGCGTTGTAGGGCGTGGATTTAGGAATCTTATAATTTTATATTCTAACACCAGTCCCCGTAACAGTAGGGAAGGTGTTGGAATATAAAATTGCAAGATTCCTTATCCCACAGCGCCATCCAGCACAAGTCGTAGTAACAACTTGCGTTGTAATAGCTGCGGGGTAAAGGCACTGCGTTGGTAAAACCGCGTCGTAAACGATGTTCCCCCGCTAAAACTGATGTGTCAATTACAAAGCACCCCTAGAGCTCTCTTGAACCAAATAAACTTCTCAATTCCAGGATCCCTTCAACCGCCAAGCGTGTCAGCACTATAACAATCCAAACACTACTTCCTAGGGTGTATCCCACCCGAACAAGCTCCTGGAACATTAGGCTGTGCCACTTTCAAATCATCCAAGGACCCTGTACCCGCCACAGAACATTACGATGTGCTTACCCGCCCTCCATCCATGATCCATACACCCTGCGGGCTGTGACATGACATCCCTGCACCCCATCGAGACACCCTGCAGGCAGGCACCCTCCCTGGACCGCACGGGCTGTGATGACACCTCCTTGCACCCCCCACCCCCATGCTGGCTGTAGACTGGCCCCCTGCGCAGGACACGCACAGTGCAGTTAGGCACAAGGACCAGGACACCATGATGTCTTATCTTACCATGCACGGAGGCTGCCTGCGTCTTTTTACCGCCTGCACCCCGTCCACTCACCGGGCCTAAACTACAGCATCCCTCTGCACCCTGCCTACCCCCTGCAGGCTGTTACTCTGCCCTCCACAGCCGCTGCCCCTCACTTGAATCTCTTGCTCGCAGAAAGTGTTTCTGGTCCGGGAATGGCTGCACGGATGGCTGAAAATCCTGCTCGCCCTCCTCCTGGAGGTCCCGGGAAGCTGCCTCATCCTCGTCCGTGGGATCCTCCCCCAGCGCTGCGACAGCACAGCTTTTGCCCAGCAGCTTCTTGGCGGCCTCATCCTGGCCCAGCTTTACAGTCATTTTGAGAAAGAGAGAGCATCGGCGTGAGCTGGGGGCGGGTGACTGGGGTCAGGGCTGACAAGGGTTAGGAGTTGAGATTCCCTCAGCATCCAACCCAGTCAAGTTTGATGAGGGCTCTTCCCAATATGGCGGATGTTGTTTAAGACAATCCCCGCCGCTGTCTCGGGCGGGCTGAGTGTAGAAACTGGGGTGCGGGTGCAGAACTGGTTGTCCACGGGCGTATCTGAACCCCGTCTGGAGAATTACAACCCACAAGAAACGGGACATCGCTGAAGGGAAAGGCGCAGGGACGTGAAGCCTGGTGGCTACCATGGTGTGTTAAATGTCTAACTGCAATTATGGCTCTGGGACGCACCCCCAATGTCCCTGCTCCGCTCAAGCCCCTGACCCTATCAACAGGGAATGCCCGCCACCCCCGAACCGTACTCACAAGGGCCCCGCCCTGCTCCTATTCAGGCAGGGACACTGCATGGCCCTGGTTCCCCTCTGTGCACTCCCTCGCCAGGGCTCCCTATTCGAGCGTTCGCGGGCCCTTGAGTCCCTCAGCCAATGACCTTGGGACCCTCTCTGTCCATCTTGGATTGCCCCTTGAGTGTTCCCTGCAAAGCCTTCCACTACGGGCGACTCCTCTGCGCAACTCCGACTACGCCATCAACCTGCACGGTCCAAAAAGTGCCAAAGCATGGCACCGCAAAGATGGGCTTGGGAGGAGCAGGAGCCACTGAAAGAGTCTGGCTAAGCAATTCGGCATTTGCCCCGCTCGCCAGGCAGCTGCAGCACCCGCGCTTTACTTCTAACATTTTAACAGTAAAGCGTGGGTGCCGTGATTATACTAAAATGAAAGAAATAGATTTTTTTCCCATATTTCTTTCATTTTAGTATAATTGCTTTGGAGGGCTGTAAACAGCACAGAGACTGGTGTTTTAAAAAAAAATTGTAAACTCTTTTTATTGACAAAACAACAAAAGAAATACAAACAAAAAACGAAAATAAACATCAGGTGATGCAGTACATTTTCCCTCACATGGGTCCTTATGCACAAAAACAGAATACAATTTTCAATGTTTCACACTTGGATCATAGGGATTCCTGCTCCTCCATTTCCGTAGGTGGCATCGGTGGTTCACAAATTTCTCCTTGGTGATCATTCCACGCCCCCCCGAACTTCCCCCATTTCTCCGGGCAACCCCTGGCTACATATACTGATTTCTTCCTAAACATACACGAGTCCAGGTCTTCAGCCCACTTAGAGACTCGGGCGGCTGACTTGCACCCCAAAGCTGAGCAATATTTTGTTTAGCCACCATATACGCCAGCGTCACCCATTGCTTCCGATATACATTCAAATCTGTAGGTTCCCATACATTCAACAGACACCTTCGAGCCTCTGGTCGTATCTCCCCACCTAATACCTCTTTTAGTTCATCATGTAACTTCGTCCAAAATGTCTGTATCGCCACACAGTGCCAAAGAATATGTATAAAGGTTCCAGGTTCTCCACACTCTCTTCTACACACTCCACTCCCCCCTTGCCTAGGCCCGGTTATATATGACCTATGCAGTATCTTCATTTGCACCAGCCGGAGCCTCATCTGAATCGCCACTACTTTCGGGGAGGAAATTGCCTCCACCCAATCCTCGTCGTCCAATTCCAGACCATCTGCGCACCATTGTGTTCTAATTCGTACCAACAGGCTCTCCGTATTATTTACCAGCTTCCTATATATCAGAGCAATAGTTTTCTCGGGAATGTGCCCATCTAGCACACGGTCTTCAAGAGGCAACGCCTCCGGGAGCACCGTTCCCCTAGGTATGTAAGTGAGGAGAGCGTGTCTCACCTGCCGATATCGGAAGTGTTCGTTATCATGCAAACTATACTGCTCTTACAGAGACCGGTGTTAAACATAATCAAACCTTTGTTCCTGGAAACACAAACCTGGGTGCAGTGTGACGAAAACATTGTTATTTGTGTAGAAATCACAATCTAAAGCCAGACACCCATAACCCACATCATGTGACATTGTACAGCCACAATATACAGTAAAGCACATGACATCACATCAATATACCCTGTCAGACCCCTGGAAACACTTGTGCAGAAATACAGAGCCCACGATGTATATGTCAGACACCCAGCCTCAGATTACATACATGGCACCTGGAAAACACATCCTGTTCCCGTTTTGGCGAGCCCAGTGGTATGTCACAGATAACGAACCTCGGTCTGTCAGACACCCACAATGATAACATTATGTGAGGCAAACACACCCACGCCTATCAAATGCAAACTCACTAACGCAGCGTGCTACCAGGCACCCAATTGTAACATTGAGGCAGACACCTGTAGACATGACAGTGTGGCAGACACCTGCAGCCACAACAGTGTGGCAGACTCCTGCAGCCACAACTGTGTGGCAGACTCCCAATTACAACATTCTGGTAGACACCGCAATCACAACAGTGCGTCAGACACCGCAATCAAAATAATCTGGCAGACACAGGCAGTCACAATAGTGTGGCAGAAACCTACAGCCACAACAGTGTGGCAGACACCTGCAGCCACAACAGTGTGGCAGACACCACATTCACAATATTCTGGCAGACAACTGCAGCCACAACAGTGTGGTAGACACCGCTATCACAAAATTCAGGCAGACACCTTTAGCCACAACAGTGTGGCAGACAACGCAATTACAACATTCAGTCAGACACCTGTAGCCACAACAGTGGCAGACACCCGCAGCCACAACAGTGTGGCAGAACCGCAATTACAACATTCAGGCAGACACCTGTAGCCACAACAGTGTGGCAGACACCCGCTGCCACAACAGTGTGGCAGACACCGCCATCACAACTTTGCGTCAGAAACCAGCAAACACAACCTTTGTTACACATGCGCAAACACACAGTTATGTCAAACACCCACAATTATAAAATTCTGGCTGACACCCGTAATCACAGTATTCGACACCCAAATCTGTCAGACACCTAAACCCAGAGCATGCAGGCGGACATGACCACAGAGCCCTGTCACACGGCGCTATTGAGGGCGGGGGCCCATAGTCGGCGCTATGAAATACAGAGCCTTTTATGTCTAGAAAAGAGCTACAACCTCGTGCAAAGCGCTGCTGTCAGCTGGGGGCACATGGAGCTCACGTCATAGTTTATGTTTAGGGCTCCCGGTTCTATGGTATTTATTTTTTGGCCATTTCCATCTGTAGTTATCCATATTTATTTTTTGGCCATTTTATCTGTATTTATCCATATTTATTTTGAGTTTGCATATCAATAAAGCTGTAAAACTGGACATTGCCATATCTATTTAACTGACAGACGCGCACTCATACTTTGATGTCTGTCGTGTTTTAGCTATTTAAGCTGCCAAATATTACACAATACATACACTGGTAGATATTAGCACTATACCATCAATACATGTTATCATATTCCATTATTTAAAGACATTTCATCCTGATTTTTTATTTTCCATGCTGTCCACATGCTCAGCTGCTAGCCTATAATTCATGAAAGAAAGCACGGAGAGTCCCTTGAAAGAAGCACAATTTTCTGTATTTATCCACTTTTAAAGATAAATGCAGACCGAAAACAAATTGTTTTCTGTCTGTATTTATCTGTAAAAATCCGTAAAAACGGAAAACCGAGAGACTTATTTATTTTACATTGCAAACTTGTTTTAAAGTTGCAAACTTTCAATGTCGAACCCCCTTATGGGGAAGTTGGGGGCAAAAGACACATGTCTTATAAGTGCTATTACTGACTCAGCAACAGTGAGTAGTGAATAGCTGAATAGCACGTGAAAGGGAAAGTGTGAGAACCACGTGCAAGAGGAAAGGCGTGAACGCATGTCTAATGTATCTTAATATAAATATCCCCTCCTATCCCAGCACTCAGGGCGATCAGCTATTCATTATTTTAATGAACTCGATGACAAAAAAACACTTACAAAAATACGCGTTTCGACCAGAGTATGTATTTATATATCTGTTTATCAGCAAGCCTGTGTTATGTTGCTTACATTGTCTCTTTAATTGCTTGTGTATTAGAATGTAGGAATGTTAGGTCATGTATGATTCTAGCTGAAGCTGTCAGTTATTGAGCTGCCTGAGGACTGGATACATCGTTTCCCTGGCGCTCACCTGGTGTTAATTTTATAAATCTTATTCTGTACAAATAAAGTACTTTAACTATATTTATCGTGTGACTACTACACTACAAATTGGCGACGAGGGAAACTGGCACTATTTCAGAAGATTTGTGCTCTCTGTGATTTACAGTAGTGCTTTGGACGCACAACATTGACTGTCTGAATCCTTGGAAGGAACCTTCGTGAGTGGATCTGTTATAATTTCTGTTGAAGGAGAAAGACTTTTGGCGACATTCCTAGCATTTATCGTGTGAGTTTTACCTTGTGAGATTGCAGGGTGACCGTTTGAGCGTGCGCCTCCGGCTGCATTATTCGAGCAGCGACGACATTCTTGTTTCCTGAACGCGGAGCGGGTGATGCGGTGATTATCCTTGTGCGCCACCAGGCATGAGCAGAAGCATACGTTCTAGGGGAAGCGGAGTGACGTCAACAGGTGGGGTCCTGCTATGTGACCTTGCGTGACGGTCATTTTGAGTGCATCATTCAAGATCTTCACAGAGAGATCGGTTACACAGAAACTTAGTGAAGATTTTGTCGGGATTAATGCAGAAACAGTTTAATATCGTTATTTACAAGTATTGACATTAAACAACAACAGGTGAGGAAGTCGGGAGAAAGATTTTTTTTTTGAGGAACTCCTTATTTTACACTATTTATGTTAGATTGTGCATGGAAGAAGGAGATTGTACAGTAAGCACTGCAAGCAGGGCTTAATTTGTAAAATATGAAGTGCAGGTGCTGATATATTTTTCGGAGGCCGCACCCACTTTTTTCATAACTCGTATAAATGCGACACCTAATTGCATTGCAAATTCTTGTTTTTTTTATAGCTGCTTCCACCATGTTGCCAGACCTCATGCATCAAGTCCATATGGTAAACCACAAACAACACTCTTTAAACCATGCTCTACAAGGGGGGGGGTCAAGGGCCGGATGCAAACTAAAGTACTTCACAACCTCCCTCGTGGTATGAAAAGCAATATAAATATTACGTGTGAATCACACAGAGAGCACTTCATCACAATACTTATGCATTGCATTCACCAATGGTTGTTACACTTTGTATAAAGCCGTATATTGAACATCTTCTGCCATCTTGTATACACCCTGGGAGTTCTTAGACTTTCTACATAAGCGTTAATGCCTCGAATGCCTTTTTAATAAAAAATAATGCCCCCTTCCCTTGTGATCTTTATTCAGTAATAATACCGTCTAGTTCAGTTTGTTCATTTTACCGTTTGTTTCGCTTTTACACAAAAGCTTAGCAATACTTATTGAAATTAAAAAAGATACCAGTTAACCCTCAGAAGCGCTGCGGTAAGTAAGCGCTATGTAAATACTGTTGAACTAAATTGTTGTGCAGCAGTCACAGTGTCCTCCTGGTGCTTGGAAAGGCAGGGCCCTATTTGTAAATAATGTTGGGAATAATTCTATATTGTAGGAGAAGCAAGCGAGGCGGGCCCTACAAAAAGGGGCAATCGTGAGTGAGAAGAGGGGAGGAGGAGACAGTGTAAACTTATGGGAGGGATGCCATGCCAATCAAGGAAAGAGCGGCAAGAGGAGTAAAGTAATAAGGAAGGAGGGGCAAAAGCTTAAGAGCCCGGGCCCCCCACTCGTCCTCAACTGCACACTAGTCCTGATCGGAGAGAGCCACTCAGCCACTGTGTATGGTGAAGGAAGCAGCTGCCCTGCGCTGCGTCTGTGGGTGCGCGGCCCCGGAATTTGGAAAGGTTCTGAGTCCGACTCTCTGACTGACTGTGCATGCAGCATTTCTGATATATATATAATCATACAAGGCCTGTTGTGGAGGTTTAATAAAAATACATTTCCTGGGGCTGGGGAACAGTTTTTAAAAGAGATACAGATACTGCTTTCATACATACAGAGACTTTGAGGCATAGCCCTTGGTGGCGGTGCATACACCGGTGGCGTAACGTTAAAGGATTCCCCCCCTGGGCCGGTGGGCCCCCGACAGAGCTGTAAATTGGAATGTAATGCTGCCTGAGCCCTGCCCCCTTATCATTGAAATGAAACTTATATTCGGCACCTGCCTCCACCTCAACCTCCCCCCACCCTTCCGTCGTCCACCGGCATAAAACAAAGTGTGGGAGATGAGATCAGTCAGCTGACCGACTGGGTCAGCTAAACTTAACTTAAAGTTTAGTGCCTCTGTAACTTCTTTGCTTAATTTTTAGCTTTTATTACCGTTAGAATGGTGGGGGCGGTCGGCAAGCCAGGACACACACTGAGTACTGGTGGCTGCAGTGCCACGACCAGTGCGACGCCACCAGGCACGATGACCGTCACACCACCACAGTGCACAAGACAGCACACAACAGCCCAGGCCAGCTCTGCCTCTGCCCAAGTTCGGCTTTGTCGATGCCGGTCGTCGTACTCGTTGGTCGGGCCGGGGCCGCCGGGCTAACTTAGGGGGTCATTATGATTGCGGTTTTTCTGCATCCTCGGGGCCGGCGGAAGCCACCGCCGTCCCAGAGGATGCGGAAAAACCGCAGCGGACTGACCAAAGAACCACCGCCACATTAGGATGGCTGGTGGGTCCTGGTTTCCGTCCGCAGCTTTTCCGCCGCGGTCGGCTTACAACCGCGGCGGAAAAGCTCTAATATGGTGACGGCTTCCAGACACCGTCCACCATATTAGGATGGCCTGTAAATTATGCTTTTCCGCCGTGGAAAAGCATACGGAACTTCACTGCGGGGGCCCGTTGCCGGCCCCCTAGGTGAAGGGGGGGGTGCACATGGGGGGGTACCCTGCATTTGCATGCAGAAAGCGGCAGGCACCGCGCGGTGCCTGCCTCTTACTGCATGCAAATGCAATGCGTGCATTTTTAACATTGCCGCGGGTGCAGCTTGAAGCCGCACCCGCCGCAATGTTAAAAATAGAGGATGTGACCGCCAGGGTGGCGGTCACATCCTAATTGCACAGGAGGGAACTCCGAATGCCATACCGAGGTTCCCTCTTGCTCTGGGGTCGCGGACGGACGCAAGTCCGTCCGCGATCCTAATGAGGCCCTTAATGTGGAGGATGACATGTGGTGGCGTGGGGAGCTGCCGCTGTAACTGTGCAGCACGGTTATGCTGGGGCGTGGCTCACAGCTGCAACTGGTGGCCGAGGCAGAGCCAAAGTGAAAATAATCTGCGCACGCACAGCCCCCGACTGGCCCCAACCCCTATGAGAACCTCCAGGGCAGCTCCAGACCGGCCTCACCAACTTCCGCGGCCCGCCCACCCAAAACAGAAACTATCAACAACTCTGTGGCCGCGCCGCCTTGATGATGAAAAACGAAACGCACATTATATTTTAATTATATACATTTTATTTATTATTCAATATATTATTTATATTCTCTCTTGGACTTGGCGTTGGGGCTCAGTCCAACTGTCCCAACAACTTGCAAGTGTGAAGAGAAGACGCCGGTGAGTGTTGATTGAGAGACTGAGTCTGTTTGACACAGTATGATGAGACTCGGGCTCGCCTCGGCGGCCGCAGGATACATTTACTTATGTACCTAGTGATCCATGTATGAACACAACACCACACGCACGCTACGGGTGGGCCTTTGGCTGCACAAAGACAGAGAGAGTACAATAAAGAAGCAAGCAGGTATATTTATGAACAAAACACATCATCAATGTGGGTGTGTGGCGTGCGCACAGCAGATGATTCATAGACCCGGCCCTGAGATTTAAGTGCCGGTGCTAAGCACCCGATAGCACCGGCACAAATTAAGCACTGGAGTGGGCTGCATTCTGTAAACATGGCGCACACCTGCATTGCACCATCAGGATTCAAGCAAGCCGGGCCGAAGACGGCTGAAATGCCAGAAACCGGTCCCCGGTAGCTTGTTTCCTTCCAAGTGTAAGAATTGGCTTTTGTAGTTTGGTTTGCCCTGTTCCCATCATGCACTGGGACAGGAACTGACTAATTTGCATACAGCCAGGTTCTGAAACTGGGATGGTGCAGTGAGCTAAAAAACGGTGTTGGATCTAGCCCTGATCTCTTGACTGGGTGAGAGTATTCTGTTTAA
Source organism: Lissotriton vulgaris (assembly GCF_964263255.1). Classification (NCBI taxonomy): domain Eukaryota; kingdom Metazoa; phylum Chordata; class Amphibia; order Caudata; family Salamandridae; genus Lissotriton; species Lissotriton vulgaris. The sequence continues at coordinate 133,446 of NW_028249206.1, forward strand.
TTCAGAGACTCTGTCCCTCACCACCCCTTGTTGTAAATATTTTTGTCCACCCTAAGCGTGGAAGGGTATACTCAGATGTGAGTCCCTTGCTCATTGCACCATCAGGATTCAAGCAAGCCGGGCCGAAGACGGCTGAAATGCCAGAAACCGGTCCCCGGTAGCTTGTTTCCTTCCCAGTGTAAGAATTGTGCTTTTGTAGTTTGGTTTGCCCTGTTCCCATCATGCACTGGGACAGGAACAGACTAATTTGCATACAGCCAGGTTCTGAAACTGGGATGGTGCAGTGAGCTAAAAAACGGTGTTGGATCTAGTCCTGATCTCTTGACTGGGTGAGAGTATTCTGTTTAATTCAGAGACTCTGTCCCTCACCACCCCTTGTTGTAAATATTTTTGTCCACCCTAAGCGTGGAAGGGTATACTCAGATGTGAGTCCCTTGCTCATTGCACCATCAGGATTCAAGCAAGCCGGGCCGAAGACGGCTGAAATGCCAGAAACCGGTCCCCGGTAGCTTGTTTCCTTCCCAGTGTAAGAATTGGCTTTTGTAGTTTGGTTTGCCCTGTTCCCATCATGCACTGGGACAGGAACAGACTAATTTGCATACAGCCAGGTTCTGAAACTGGGATGGTGCAGTGAGCTAAAAAACGGTGTTGGATCTAGCCCTGATCTCTTGACTGGGTGAGAGTATTCTGTTTAATTCAGAGACTCTGTCCCTCACCACCCCTTGTTGTAAATATTTTTGTCCACCCTAAGCGTGGAAGGGTATACTCAGATGTGAGTCCCTTGCTCATTGCACCATCAGGATTCAAGCAAGCCGGGCCGAAGACGGCTGAAATGCCAGAAACCGGTCCCCGGTAGCTTGTTTCCTTCCCAGTGTAAGAATTGGCTTTTGTAGTTTGGTTTGCCCTGTTCCCATCATGCACTGGGACAGGAACAGACTAATTTGCATACAGCCAGGTTCTGAAACTGGGATGGTGCAGTGAGCTAAAAAACGGTGTTGGATCTAGCCCTGATCTCTTGACTGGGTGAGAGTATTCTGTTTAATTCAGAGACTCTGTCCCTCACCACCCCTTGTTGTAAATATTTTTGTCCACCCTAAGCGTGGAAGGGTATACTCAGATGTGAGTCCCTTGCTCATTGCACCATCAGGATTCAAGCAAGCCGGGCCGAAGACGGCTGAAATGCCAGAAACCAGTCCCCGGTAGCTTGTTTCCTTCCCAGTGTAAGAATTGGCTTTTGTAGTTTGGTTTGCCCTGTTCCCATCATGCACTGGGACAGGAACAGACTAATTTGCATACAGCCAGGTTCTGAAACTGGGATGGTGCAGTGAGCTAAAAAACGGTGTTGGATTTAGCCCTGATCTCTTGACTGGGTGAGAGTATTCTGTTTAATTCAGAGACTCTGTCCCTCACCACCCCTTGTTGTAAATATTTTTGTCCACCCTAAGCGTGGAAGGGTATACTCAGATGTGAGTCCCTTGCTCATTGCACCGTCAGGATTCAAGCAAGCCGGGCCGAAGACGGCTGAAATGCCAGAAACCGGTCCCCGGTAGCTTGTTTCCTTCCCAGTGTAAGAATTGGCTTTTGTAGTTTGGTTTGCCCTGTTCCCATCATGCACTGGGACAGGAACAGACTAATTTGCATACAGCCAGGTTCTGAAACTGGGATGGTGCAGTGAGCTAAAAAACGGTGTTGGATCTAGCCCTGATCTCTTGACTGGGTGAGAGTATTCTGTTTAATTCAGAGACTCTGTCCCTTACCACCCCTTGTTGTAAATACTTAATGTGGAGGATGACATGTGGTGGCGTGGGGAGCTGCCGCTGTAACTGTGCAGCACGGTTATGCTGGGGCGTGGCTCACAGCTGCAACTGGTGGCCGAGGCAGAGCCAAAGTGAAAATAATCTGCGCACGCACAGCCCCCGACTGGCCCCAACCCCTATGAGAACCTCCAGGGCAGCTCCAGACCGGCCTCACCAACTTCTGCGGCCCGCCCACCCAAAACAGAAACTATCAACAACTCTGTGGCCGCGCCGCCTTGATGATGAAAAACGAAACGCACATTATATTTTAATTATATACATTTTATTTATTATTCAATATATTATTTATATTCTCTCTTGGACTTGGCGTTGGGGCTCAGTCCAACTGTCCCAACAACTTGCAAGTGTGAAGAGAAGACGCCGGTGAGTGTTGATTGAGAGACTGAGTCTGTTTGACACAGTATGATGAGACTCGGGCTCGCCTCGGCGGCTGCAGGATACATTTACTTATGTACCTAGTGATCCATGTATGAACACAACACCACACGCACGCTACGGGTGGGCCTTTGGCTGCACAAAGACAGAGAGAGTACAATAAAGAAGCAAGCAGGTATATTTATGAACAAAACACATCATCAATGTGGGTGTGTGGCGTGCGCACAGCAGATGATTCATAGACCCGGCCCTGAGATTTCAGTGCCGGTGCTAAGCACCCGATAGCACCGGCACAAATTAAGCACTGGAGTGGGCTGCATTCTGTAAACATGGCGCACACCTGCATTTTGAGACTGTAGAAGAGCCGTGTTACCAAATTTGGATTAACACAGTGCTCTGCCAAATCTAGGGGCATATTACCGAGGCAGGCAAAATGAAATTATCGCCGCTTTTGCAGCCGTTTTCAGCCGCAAAGCGGCGATACTTTCATTGCCCTATTAGCAAGCTTTCGCTAACATCAGTTAGCGACAGCTTTTAGGTGATAGCGAGTGGTTTGGGGCCTGCTTTGCATGTCAGCGATATTTATTGCTAATGACATGCAAAGTCGGCGTACCCAACCTGTTAGTGACTGAAAGCAGTCGCTAACATCGCTATCGCCTATTAGCAAGGCAGGCATAGCGATAAAAAGATTTGCGCTAAGCACGAATATCACTGAAAACTAACGCCTGCTCAGACCAGTTCTTAACCTGTATATCAAATGGGAGTTGGATATTCAGGTTAAGACCCAATTTGCGTTAATGCCTGAATATCGCTGGATTCCCAGCGATATTCACGCATTTTGCCGCAATCGCTGGATATTTTATCACATTGGAGATAAATGTTGCTAATAGCACGTTATCTCTGCGATAAAATCCGGCGATGCTTGGCGAAAAAAAAAATATCGCTAAGCTTATTTAGCGATAAATATTGCTAGTAGGTGATAATATGCGCCTTATTTCGAAAGGTCACGCACCTTCCCATCGCGTGCTTTTACCACGTAGTTATTACATCGTCAGCTCCACAACATCAGCTACTTTTAGATCATATGTTGTTACAACGCAAATGCATTGGTTGCTATGGGGAAATACTTCACTTCGGAGACAATGAAATCGCACAGCTTTACAACGTGATTTGTGGTATCCAACCACCGTTTTTGCAATCTTTTGTCCGAATGTGTGATCCCGCCTGTAACCCCTGGCCCCCACGGCCACTCCCTCACCCCCAGTGCACACTACGACGATATTTTTTCCCTTTCTATTTTCCCTTCTTTCGTGCCACAGTTATTTAAATAACTAAACTCAGTGTGGAGGTGTGGGGGCCATCGCACAAACAGGTGTGCGACGTTTACTATTATGTGCTCTATTCGATCTCATGGCCATAGCACTAAATTACATATGGATGATCCAGCGTGGAAAGGGTTTTCTGTGCCACAGTGGTGTCCGTTCGGGAGTTGATATCCTGGGCCTTGGTGCATGAAGGCTGGTGGTCTTTAAGGGGTAGCACCAAATTCTATGTGAACCTTCAACATTAATGCTTCTGCTCCTTAATAAGCGAACACCTGCTTAATTTTTCTTCGTACTTTCGTACAAAATATGCCCTCCTTCACATTATGGCCTCAACAATGTAAATAACTAAGGGGCATATTACCAAGAATAAGCGATAATTATCGCTATTGCTTGGTTAGAGACAAAAATTTACCGCTAAGCTGCGGCGATTTTTATCGCAGATAAACCTTGGTATTACCAAGGTTTATCGCAAATGCGATAAAAATCGGCCGCAATGCATGAATATCGCTGAAAAGTCAGCGATATTCATGCATTACCGAGCTAATGCTCTTAGCCATGTTATCCACCTACCATTGGATAACATGGCTAAGAACTGCTCAGGGCAGGCGTTAGCTTTTGGAGATAATCGCGCTTAGCGCGAATATCTCCAAAAGTTGGTAATAGGAGATAGCTATGTTAGCAACTGTTTCCAGTCGCTACCATCTTTGCATGCCCACTTTGCATGTCATTAGTGATAAATATCACTGACATGCAAAGTGGGGCCCAAGATGGTCGCTATCTCCTACTAGCTGTCGCTAACTGGTGTTAGTGACAGCTAGGTAATAGGGAGATAATTTTATCTCCGCTTTCTTGGCTTTTAAAGCCAAAAAAGCGGAGATAAACCCCCTTGATAATATGCCCCTAAACTCTGTGTTGTGCAGCGAAAGGAAGTTACGTGTCACAGGGCGTTTATAGCATCGTCTAATTGGTGGCAGCGGAGTCACGTTATTTTATAAATGCTCACAATTTTATAGTTGTACCTTTGAAAGAATTTATAATCGTAGGTGTGCGCAACTCCATTTTGCCAACACAACAAACATCACAATTCAGACAAATTAGCTGTAATTAGGGGGAACGTTAGTACTTCCAAAGTGCAAAGCGCCATTTACAAACAAACTCGTGTTAAAGCAGGCTTATAAAAGTCTTTTTTAGGATGAGAATAGATCGATTGCTTGAACTGATTAATTGTATTTTTCCCGCATTGTGTGTCTTCTTTCATTGTGAAAACAACGCCATACTGGACTAACTGTGTATTGTTTTTGCTTATGAGAGGTGATTTGAGGCCTCCCAAACTTTTGTGTATTTTAGTGTATTCCAGAGCCTGTCACTAGTGTTCTGGGGTTGAGGCGACACAATGGCTCAAGATGGTTCTAACTTTTTCAGGCGTCCTGTGGGCATATTTTGTATCCACGCTCCTGTAAGTGGCCACTGGTTCTGGACTAGGGACGTTGTCACTGCAGCACAGCCCCCCCTCAGCCACCCATCATTCATCCAACCATCCACCCATCCTTCATTCATCCACCCTTTCATCCATCCATTCATCCACCCACCATTTCACCCGTCCATCCGTACAGCCTTCCACCCTGTCATCCACCCATCATTCATCCATCCACCCACCCATTCTTCATTCATCCCCCTTTCATCCACCCATCATTCACCCATCCATTCACCCATCCTTCATTTATCCACCCTTTCATACATCCATTCATCCATCCACCATTTCACTTGTCCATCCATACAGCCTTCCACGCTTTCCTCCACCCATCGTTCATCCATCCATCCATCTATCCTTCATTCAACCACCCTTTCATCCATTCATTCATTCACCCACCATTTCACCCGTCCATCCATACAGCCTTCCACCCTTTCCTCCACCCATCATTCAACCATCCATCCACCCATTCTTCAATCATCCACCCTTTCATCCATCCATTCATCCACCCACCATTTCACCCGTCCATCCATACAGCATTCCACCCTTTCCTCCACCCATCATTCATCCATCCACCCACCCATTCTTCATTCATCCACAATGTCATCCATCCATTCATTCACCCACCATTTCACCCGTACATCCATACAGCCTTCCACCCTTTCATCCACCCATCATTCATCCATCCACCCACCCATTCTTCATTCATCCACAATGTCATCCATCCATTCATTCAACCACCATTTCACCGTACATCCATACAGCCTTCCACCCATTCATCCATCCATCCACCCATTCTTCATTTATCCACCCTTTCATGCATCCATTCATCCACCCACCCTTTCACCCGTCCAGCCATACAGCCTCCCACCCTTTCCTCCACCCATCATTCATCCATCCACCCACCCATTCTTCATTCATCCACAATGTCATCCATCCATTCATTCATTCACCCACCATTTCACCCGTACATCCATACAGCCTTCCACCCTTTCATCCACCCATCATTTATCCATCCATCCATCCATCCATCCACCCATTCTTCATTCTCCCACCCTTTCATGCATCCATTCATCCACCCACGCTTTCACTCGTCCATCCATACAGCATTCCACCCTTTCATCCACCCATCATTCATCCATCCATCCACCCATCCTTCATTTATCCACCCTTTCATGCATCCATTCATCCACCCACCATTTCACCCGTACATCCATACAGCCTTCCACCCTTTCATCCACCCATCATTCATCCATCCATCCACCCATTCTTCATTTATCCACCCTTTCATGCACCCATTCATCCACCCACCCTTTCACCCGTCCAACCATACAGCCTTCCACCCTTTCATCCACCCATCATTCATCCACCCACCTTTTTGCACCTACAAGCATCCCCCCACACATCATCATGCGTTCACCCATCCATCCATCCTTTCAGCCACGTTTGAGTTCTGACACACATGTGACATCGCGCTTGTCTTGTCCAAATGTACTGCGCGCTTTTTATAACTTATTATGATCATGTAAAGTTGCAACGTTTGAATGACATCGCACTCAAATATAACATAGCACTTCTGTCCACATGAATATAATAACGTAACATAGCGCTGAAAATGTCAAATGTCAATCACTCAAAACGCATCGCGCTGAAAATGTCAAATGTCAATCCCTCAAACGTTCATGTTGATAGAAACCTTTGAGTGACATTGCACTGAAAATTTCAAATTTCAACCTCGCGCTTGTCTTTCTTTTTTGCGATGTCACTCAAAAGTTCATGTTGATAAAAACGTTCATGACACCTCACGGAAATGTAACACTGCGCTTCCTTCCACTTTTCAAAAGTCAGTAAAAATAGCATATTGCGATGTGAACGTTTACATCGCAAAGTTGCGATGTTGATGCTTACGATGTAAACGTCAAAGCCTTGCGGTGTAAAGGTGACTGCGATGTGGTAATTGCGTTGTATTGTGCTCGCGAACTAATCACTTCGTTCTGATGGGTGTTCGCAGCTCTGCCAGTTTCTTACACATATGCCTCTTGGAGTAACTCACTTTCAGAAACAATGGTTCCTGTGGACTGGTATTATCTGTTATGATATAATTCTGTGCGTAATAGCAATGTAAAAGCAGTGGTAGAAGTGGGCGGGATCGGAAGGGCACGGCGGGCCCCTACTTTTAAACATTATTTCAGTCCGTTCCCCTACTTCTTTCTTTCAAAGAAGCATCCCGGGATGGCAAGAATAGACCAACTTAAAAATGATGGGGCACATTTACAAGCCCCTTGCGCCTCATTTACGCTGCTTTTGCGTCACTTTTGTGATGCAGCGGCGGCGCAAATCCTGCGCCATGGTGCGGGGTACTTACAAGTTGACGCATCTGGGAGATGCATCATGTTGTAAAGCCCTGCTTCACTCAGTCACTTTTAGGCCAATGCTGCGTCAAAACCCTGCGCCTGCTTGAAGCAGGCGTAAGGCTTGACGCAGCATTGGACGAATAGGCCCCCACAGAGCATTGCTGGAGCTGCGTCGCACTTGTGACGCAACTCCAGCAATGCGCCGCCTTTCCGGCACAGATGCGTCACTCATCTGTGCCATTTTTGCCCCGTGGTGCGCCGCATTGTAAATGCAGCGCATCATGGGTGGCGGAGCTGCGGCGTACAATTACTGGCGCAACCCTGCTGATATGCAGGGATGCACCAGTAATTGTGAATCTGCCCTGATAACTTTCTTTCAGCTTTCAGGGGCGGCTCGCACTTCTCTGTTGAACTCCAGAGGCTGCAGCAGCCCCTCCCTGAGCTCTCACAGACTGAGGGCAGGCCGATTGTCATTCCGATTGAGGCTGATTATCCCCTTTCTAATGACAATGCGCCGCCTTCTGCCTTTAGAATATCATGCTGAGTTTGTGATTAGAGAGGAGCTTTCCCCAGACAGAGTATTGTGGGGAACTTTACATGGGAAATGTGTCAATGTTATACGCAGAGTGAACTGGCCAGGAAAAATGAAGGGACAGACGAGGAGACAGGAAAGGAGAGGTGATGGGGCGGGAGAGGTGACCAGGCAGGAGAAGAAATGGGCAGGAGAAGTGAAGGGGCAAGTAGAAGTGACAGGGAAGGAGAGGCAACAGGGAGGGGGAGGTGACGGGGCAGGAGAGGTGACCGTGCAGGAGAAGAAACGGGGCAGGAAAAGTGACGGGGCAGGAAAAGTGATGGAGCAGGAGAGGTAACAGGTCAGGAGCAGTGAGGGACAGGAGAGGCTACAGGAAAGGAAAGGTGACGAGGCAGGAGAAGTGATGGGGCAAGAGAAGTGATTAGGCATGTGCAGGAGCGGTAACCGGGCAGGAGCGGTGAACGACAGGAGCAGTGAACGGACAGGAGCAGTGACCGGATTGGGTCAATGAACGGATAGGGGCAATGAACAGAGAGGAGCAGTGAACGGGGCAGGAGAAGTGATGGGACAGGAGAAGTGATGGGACAGGAGAAGTGATGGGGCAGAAAAGGTGATCGGGCAGGAGTGCTGACTGGCAGGAACAGTGAATGGGCAGGAGTGCTGACCGGGCATGAGTGCTGACAGGCAGGAGCAGTGAATGGCAAGAGCGGTGACCGGGCAGGAATGGTGACCGGGCAGGAGAGGTGATGGGGCAGGAGAGGTGACGGGGCAGGGGAGGCAACAGGAAAGGAGAGGTGACTGGGCAGGAGAGGTGACCGGGAAGGAGAGGTGACCAGGCAGGAGAGGTGACTGGGCAGGAGAGGCAACAGGAAAGGAGAGGTGACTGGGCAGGAAGGGTGACCTGGCAGGAGAGGTGACCGGGCAGGAGAGATAACCGGGCCGGAGTGGTAACCGGCAGGAGTGGTGACCAGGCAGGAGCAGTGAACGGCAGAAGCAGTGAATGGGCAGGAGCGGTGACTGGGCAGGAGCGGTGATGGGGCAGGAGCAGTGACGGGGCAGGAGCGGTGACGGGGCAGGAGCAGTGACGGAACAGGAGAGGCAACAGGAAAGGAGAGGTGACTGGGCAGGAGTGGTGACCGGGTAGGAGTGGTGACCGGGCAGGAGTGGTGACCGGTCAGGAGTGGTGACGGGGCAGGAGAAGTGACTGGGCAGAAGAGGTGATGGGGCAGGAAAAGTGACAGGGCAGGAGTGGTGATTAGGCATGAGTAGGAGAGGAAACCATGCGGGAGCGGTGAAAGGACAGGACCGGTGAATGTGACAGGAGTGGTGAATGGGGCAGGAGTGGTGAATAGGGCAGGAGCAGTGAACAGGGCGGGAGCAGTGAACGGGGCAGGAGCAGTTAATGGGGTAGGAGCAGTGACAGGGCAGGAGAAGTGACAGGGCAGGAAAAGTGACGGGCAGGAGCGGTGATCGGGCAGGAGTGTGGACCGGACATGAGCAGTGAACGGCAGGAGCAGTGAACGGCCAGGAGTGGTGACCGGGCAGGAGCAGTGGACGGGGCAGGATCAGTGGACGGGGCAGGAGCAGTGGACGGGGCAGGAGCAGTGATGGGGTAGGAGAAGTGACGGGGCAGGAGACGTAACGGGGCAGGAGCGGTGAATGCTTAGGAGCGGTGAATGGGTAGGAGCGGTAGATGGGGCAGGAGTGGTAGACTGAGCAGGAGCGGTAGACGGGGCTGGAGCGGTGACGGGGCAGGAGAGGTGACGGGGCAAGAGCGGTGGTGGGGCAGTAGCGGTGATGGAGCAAGAGCAGTGAAGGGCAGGAGAAGTGACGGGGCAGGAGACGTGACGGGGCAGGAAAAGTGACGGGCCAGGAAAAGTGAAGGGCAGGAAATGTGATGGGGCAGGAGAAGTGATGAGGCAACTGAAGTGACTGGGCGGGAGTAGTGATTGGGCAGGAGCAGTGATTAGGCATAAGCAGGAGTGGTGAATGGGTAGGAGCAGTGAAAGGGCAGGTGTGGTGAATGGGCAGGAGCCGTGAATGGGCAGGAGCGGTGAATGGGCAGGAGTGGTGACGGGACAGGGTATATGACAGAGAAGGAGCGGTGGTGGGGTAGGAGAAGTGACTTGTACTTATGTTCCTTGCCTATTTATGTATATACTATTGCATGACATCCACTGATGTGTCTGCAAAGCATACCTGTTGCCCCGAATTTGTGTCCTGAATTTTGACCGCTTGTCCTGAATTATTTTTGTCCTTAATTTTGACCCCTTGTCCTGCATTTTTACACTCACCATCCTGAGTTTGCGCCCATGCCATTGTTCCTGCTAATATTTTGCGTGCTTTATATAAACCTTTATTCCCTATGAGTATTTGCTTTTTCTTGAATTAATCCTCAAATAAAAATTATCCATTGTTTGAATTAAAACACGTTATAAGCTGTATCTGGTCAGTGAAATGCTAAAAGTACAAAAAATGTGAATGTTTTGTGATTTCTAACCACACCCCTGAGTCCGGCCACTGATTCAATCTTTGATTATTCCCGCCCTTGATTCTCCACCAACAGTTCCCCTACTTTTTATTCCCCACTTCGACCACTGTGTAAAAGGGTTAGTGTGCTGTCAGAAGGCAAAGGACCACCAATACCAATGACTGAATATATCACATCAAATTTTATAGTATAAAACGGAGTAAGCAGTTTATACAGTATAAAAAAAATGAGATGCAGAGCTGACAGCTGCGGCTCTGAGAAACCACACGGGGGACCGACCTGCTGTTTGGGAGAACTCTCCCTTATTTAAGGACCCGCCTTGTACACCCAATTAATAGTGATGGCCTCACCTACAGGGCATGGCAATAACCAGATATAATCCCATGTACTGAATGCAACAGGAGCTCCTAAACCCGAATACACTGCAAAAAGAGAGTTCCCATGTTACACTATTAGCCATCTCTTGCTATAGTGTTTTCTTCACCTGAAACTCTGTGCCATCCCAGACGATCAGCTCCTCCCTTCTACTCAAAACTGTGTTCCCGTTGGGTCCCATTTTAAGTATCTTTTTCTACTTCTTTCACCCACGGCTGGCACACACCTTTCACGAGGCTGCGCGAAACCATCAGATGTCCCTACAACCCTAGGTCCTGATGAGCCCCTACACTGCACAGAGGGTCGAAACGTCATCCACACAAAGCAAAAGAGAACCATTAAAAAGCGCATATCATTGAATATAAGTGCTGCATATTTCGTATATACTCGATGGTCGACTCTTAAAGTATTGTGGAAACCAAGTAAAAATATTGTCACAATTTAGCACTGTTATTTGATGTTCCTTTTTTCACTGCGACACCACGCACAATGGTTTATTTAATGTGTCTCTTTTCTTTATACTCCCTTAAATACTATAACATTTGATGTGATATATTCAATCATTGGCATTGGTGGTCCTTTGCCTTCTGACCGCACACTAACCCTTTTACATTGATATTACGCACAGTATTGATCTCATAACAGATAACACGAGTCCCCAGGAACCATTGTTTCTGAAAGAGCTTTACCTACTCTGGTTCCTTAGTGAGTAGGGTTCCCCTGTTTTTTGGTCTCGACCCTTGGAGTAACTCAGCATTGTATTGACAGCTGGACTAGTGTTTCAGATATAAGTTAAACTATTGCTATTATGGCATCAATCTGGGATGGAGAGTGGAATAAATGAGTAATGTGCTGCTTCTGAAACAAACTTCCAATCTCCTTATTAGGGTTGCTAGCTGATCGATTTTATACTGTCAACTAAATCCGGTGGGCCTCATTTATGAGGCCTTGCGTCAGTTTTGGCGCTTCAAATGCGTCACTTTTTGTGACGCATCGTCGGTGTAAAACATGCCTTCTGTTGCGCACTATTTACAAAGTGACGCATCTAAGCAGATGCGTCACTTTATAAACCCCTGCGCTACATTATACCTGCGTCAGGTATAATGTATGCAGGGGGGTGTTTCCCCACAAAAAGCCTTGTAGAAGTGACGCAGTGAAATCTTTGAGATTTCACTGCGTCACTTCTAGGACACCGTTGAGTGAAAATCTTGCACCTGCCTCACAGCAGGCGTAAGACTGACGCAGGCACTTTCACAACGGCCTTGCCCCATGTAAAAGGATGCATTGCTGGAGTTGCGTCACTTTTGTGACACACGCCAGCAATGCGTCACTTTTGCGCTTACAGATACATCAGAAATACTGTTGTATCTGTAACTTCTTGCGACATGATGTGTCATACATTAAATATGACGCATCAGGTATGTCGCAAGGAGTGCACACTGAGAAGCCCGGTATTTTTAACACTTATTTGTGCATACTTCAAAAAGCAATTATAAATAGCATTTATAAATATGTTTTAGGGCTAAATTAATGATTCATGACTAATATTTACAGAAAACAAAGACAGAAAGGTCAGGTTATAAATGAATACATACCATTTTATTTACAGCCTTATTTAGTGTCAAGGGGAGGCCTTTGCAGACTCCTTAAACAAATGGCCGGTATTTTCCTTTAAGAAAGGTGGCATCTCTACTCTAGATGCCTTTTCTAAGAATGCATTCACCCACTGTGCATTCAAGCCATCCTTGGAGCAGGGTTGACGAGGTAATGCCGAGGGTGGCCCTCTGTCGGCAGTCAGTAGAATTGCAGTTAATAATCTGACGGAATCTCGAATGAGGACATTGTAAAGAAGATATGGTAAAAATATCTACCCGTAATGCATTGCACAGAAGACCAACAGACGCCACAGCCAATGATAGTTGTCTATAGGATTAGAACATAAATGTAGTATCTATTTTTTTGCATATTAGATTGTATTTAGTTTTTACCACGCTTAATAACAGTAAATAAAACACTGTCCTATTTGTCTTAAGTAAAACAAATTATGTACAAAGGCGACCACACCAGAACATCATATGTATGCAGTTTTTTGGTTTCCCGTATTCAGCTGAACTAAGTGTGTCACTGATGGGGAATCACATGCCAATTTTTGGATGGTCTTACTGCTAAGTGAGACTTTGGTAAAGGTAACAATGTAAGAACGTAAGGGTTTATAGTCTGCACTATTCTAAAAAAGTGCTCCTTCCAACAATATCGGATGAGCATAAAGGGCTTGAAAATATGCTGTTGAAAATGTCAAGTGAAACTCATTGTTATGTTCTTATTCCTTTAAGTTCAAGAGTACAGAATATGGAGTGTTGTGATAATGAGTTCCATGTGGAACATTGAAGATACTGAGCTGGTTAGAGAAGGACGTCGCTTCCCTGGCTCTCACCTGTTATTACCATACTTGAATAAATACCACCTTTCACCTCTACATTTGGTCTGCTGCCTTTCACTTCACTCATGTTTAAGGGAGCGTGGCTTGGACGGCAGGAGGAATGGCCGCCTGAACCGAGTGCTCCGCGGCAAATCGTCCCAGGATCAAGGTGCCTGCACGGAGACTTTGCTGCACCCACCGATGTCCTGAAAACAGCCTGGTACCGTTTTTTACGGTCTTTTCTGGACTTTTGGCGGCCGAGTATTCTCCGATCCGAGCTTTGCCTAAGATGGCGGCGACCGGTCGCGGCTGCAACGCCTGATCCCCGCGAGCGCAGACAGCGCACCTGCTGCCAACAAAAGACCTCCACGGGCAGAAAAGGCGCCACAACCAACGAGAAACCACCCCTCAAGTGCAGCTGATGTTGGAGGTTGGTAGTTAGACGTCCCGGCAGACATTGACCGGCTCGACGTGCCTGACCCTAAAATGGCGGCGGCAGCGATCCCCGCGAAGATTCCTTGCCTCGACTCACGGTGAGCTTATATGCCCTTCATAAGCCCATCCAGTGCCATCTAGTGACAAGTCCACCACCCAAGTGAATATCTTAGGGATATGTGCAGCCCCACCCTGCCTCACCATCCTTGGATGTGACTACTTGTGCCATGTGCCATATGCCGGTGCTGCCTACCATGCGGTAATTATGGCCTGCCTCGTTGCCTCATAGCCGAAGTACCACCTTAAGCGGAGAAACTCACCCCTGACCTAAATGAGTAGCGCAACCCATCTGATAAGTAACGATCTGTCACAGCGCCTACTCAATTCTCTGTGCGCTCCCTACTCTCCCATAAGCCTGTAGCCAGTGTCCTGCCACCCTTGGAGCCTGGCCCTGACCATTTACAAGATCCCAGGCGCAAAAGTAGTCCTGCAGCCGATTCTTTTTGCGTGGATGCCCAGTCTCGCCAGCCTGCATTGTCCTCCTACAGCATTTTAAGGTCTACCCAGCTCCCAGGAAAAGCGGACACACATCAGGCAGCAATGGCGAATAGGGAGGACAGAAATAATACTAAAAAGGCGAAATCGGACTCACTTTTGGACTCACCCATCAAAAGTAAAGCAGATATGGCAGCCAATATGGAAATGATTCTCAGGAAACTAGCAGACCTACATGAACTCTCAAAATCCACCATAGCCAATACCGACTCTATGCAACTAGAACTCACTGCGATCAGAGCTGATATAAATGTAATAAACACGGGCCTGGGTGCGGCTGAACAACGTATAAGCGACGTGGAGGACCTCACAAAACAATCAGCTTCCAAGATCCAATGTCTAGAAAAGTCCACGGAAGAACTTAAACGCCACAACGCGGAGTTGGAGGATAGGAACAGAAGAGGTAACATCAAGATCTTTGGCGTTCCGGAGAATTCCGAAAAAGATGCGGATTCCTGCGTGGCCTTCCTTGAATCGTGGATTCCCATGATCACCAAATTAGACTTTCCATACGGCCTTGAATTGGATAGAGCACACAGGATTCCCACTTTCGCTACCAGGAGTTCCTGGGATGCTCCAGGGTAACCACGCGCTATACAAAACTGTTTAATAATAATAATAATAATAACAATGGCCCCAGACCATTGATCTGCAAACCGCTCAGATTTCAGCACGTTGAGATGATCCTTCAATTCGCAAGAAGAAACCACTCCATCTCATGGGAAGGTCATAGAATCATCTTCACACAAGACTACTCAAAAGACACGGTGGCAATCCGCAAAGGTTTCCTGGAGCTCAGAGACAAGCTAAGATCCAAAAACATTACTTTCTCCTTTGCTGGTCCGGCGAAATTCAGGGTTGTAGTCAATGGCCACCCGAGATACTTCACGGACCCCAGAGCCCTTGCTGATCTTCTGGAAGACCGTCGCGAACAAGAAATGGACTTAGCGTCCGGCCTCTCGAACAAAAGGAAAACATGAACTCATCCTCCAATTGGCTCATCACATTAGTTCATCAAACTGTTTACGGTTATGATACTGACATTGTCATTCTAGCTTTAATTTTAGCATCAATACCCTAGCTTTGTAATTGAAGCCCTTCGCCTCAATGTTCACTTTCCTGCATAGTGAGCCTATTTGTTCTTAACATGGTGCCAGTGTTTCCTTTACTGTTTACTTTCCTACGGATGCAGGTACCCACAACCTTACTGTAAGTAGGACTCGAGCCCCAATGTATTATCGTACTATTGTTGCTCTCTATTACTCGTGATATATGGTACTTCCTAAGGTCACTGTTTTCCTTTAAAGTTTGCCTCTCTGCGGAGGTAGTTGCCGCAGCTTTAATGCAAGCAGGCCTCGTGCCTCAATATAGTGTTGTACTATGGTTGCTCTTTATTGCTTGTTGGTACTGGTAGTTCCATAGTGCTATCGTTATAATCGTTACGCCTTACCGCGAAATGCCTTCGCTCTCCAGCCTCCCTCAATGTTTACTGTTATAATTAACTAGCAGCCCGTCCCGACGTTGTCCGGGTATGAATTGCTGCCGGCCAGTAGTATATTGTTTCGCAGGATTTCATTTTGATAGCATTTCTTATCTGTGACAGGCCTGTGAAACGCTCCGATTCACAGTGCACTGCTGATGCACTTAAGAGTGCGCGTTCAGTAGTGTGTGAACTCGAGTTTCCCTACTTTATTTTCCTTGTCTATACTACTATTATAAAGAGAGAACTTGCACCTTTTGGCCAGGTAAACTCGGGAACCACAGCACCAATCACAACACCCAATACAGCGTTGGAAAGGGCAGTTGCAGCAGAAGGACATAGGCTATGCAGACGCCCACCATATACATTTAACATGTAAAAGAACCGTGCCAGCAAAGTAGTCCCTTGTGGGCGTGTCTGCATTGTGCTGTGGGTGTGTGCTGGGGGCGTGACAATCGCTGGGGGCATTCCGTCACAAGTGTTGTTTTTTCTTCCCAGGTTCTATACATTGCTGCTCCCTTTAAATAGTAATTCAGTGGAGGTCCCATTCTCTCAGAACCACCCCAAGCACAGTTATGGGCAAAAATACAACTAAAAGGCCCTGCAAAGCATTATGGGATAAGCTTAGCATAATTTTTAGCATTCATGAAAGGTTTTCAATGTTTTAGAATTTTACTCATCAGGGACATCTTGGGACGACGAAGTGAACTGCAGCTTGATGTATAATACTTTAAATACTATTGCATTTGCATCATCAGGGACATCTAGGGACCACGAGGTGAACTGCAGTTTGATGTATAATATTTTAAATGCTATTGCATTTGCCTCATCGGGGACAACTGGGGACAACAAGGTGAACTGCAGCTCTTTGTAGAATTATTAGGATACTATAATATTCACTTCCCACTGCTAATCTCGTCCCATAATGGTTTGCAGGGGTTTGATCTCAAAATCATCACCTCTATCACTGCTTGCTGGAAGCTAATTTCACTTTTGAGAAATGACTATATGCATTTTAGCATGTAGAAATACTTTTTTACCTTGAATATATGAGGTTTCTGTTTTGATAATTGGAAATCTGACGGAACGCCCACCCCTACTTTAAATACCCCTGCACCCCATAATCATAACCCACCCTTACTCTATAAAATACCCCAACACCCTTAAACACTAACCCATCTTAACCCTATAAATCTACCCTGTACCCCAAAACCCAAACCTATCCCTAAACCCTAAAAATACCCCTGTACCCCAAAACATAAACCTATCCCTAAACCCTAAAAATACCCCTGTACCCCAAAACCAAAACCTAGCCCTGACCACTATAAATACCCCTGTACCTCAAAACCCAAACCTACCCCTGAACCCTAAAAATACCCCTGTACCCCAAATCCCAAACCTATCCCTGAACCCTAAAATACCCCTGTACCCCAAAACCCAAACCTACCCCTGAACCCTAAAAATACCCCTGTACCCCAAAACCCAAACCTAGGCCAGAACCCTAAAATACCCCTGTATCCCAAAACCCAAACCTAGCCCTGAACCCTAAAAATACCCCTGTACCCCAAAACCCAAACCTACCCCTGAACCCTAAATAATACCCCTATACCCCAAAACCCAAACCTAGCCCTGAACCCTAAAAATACCCTTGCACCCCATAACCCAAAACTATATCTGGACCATTAAAATACCCAAACACCCCAAAACATATACCTCAGTACCCCAAAACATATACCCCTATACCCATCCTTGCCTTAGCCAAACATTTAAAAAAAAACCATGCTTTTACCATTCATGCATTTACAACAAATTTCGTTGTAAATGTATGCATGGTAAAAGCATATAAAATGTAATGCCATGCTTTATAATGGCATTGCGGAGTCATGGTAATTTCGTAATGAAATTATGCGTAGTGATGGTATGCGGAAAGAAAGTTGCGGAATAATGGGTGTTTACCCTCCCCCGTAAATACATTGGTGGCACGGTGGCCCACATCTCCAGCAACATACTCATATTTTTTCACCACCGATTGGAAAAATGCACAGGTCTCTCTCATTGATGCCCAGCACCGACATACACTTTTAGACACACCTCCCACCACAAGTTCTAGAATTGCGAACTTTAGAGATGCGGAGCTACGTTCGAATCTCGGCATCAGCTCAACATCCTGTGATTCCGGGCAAATTGCTTTGTCTCCCCGTGCCTACCACAAATGAATGTGTTCTTCTGTAATGTAAATTGTGCTCATGCCATGTTGTCGAGTTTGCGCTATATAATATTACAAGGAAAATAAAGTAGGGAAACTCGAGTTCACACACTACTGAACGCGCACTCTTAAGTGCATCAGCAATGCACTGTGAATCGGAGCGTTTCACAGGCCTGTCACAGATAAGAAATGCTATCAAAATGAAATCCTACGAAACAATATACTACTGGCCGGCAGCAATTCATACCCGGACAACGTCGGGACGGGCTGCTAGTAATATTATATAGGGCAAACTCGACAACATGGCATGAGCACAATTTACATTACAGAAGAACACATTCATTTCTGGTAGGCACGGGGAGACAAAGCGATTTGCCTGGAATCACAGGATGTTGAGCTGATGCCGAGATTCGAACGTAGCTCCCCATCTCTAAAGTACGGAATTCTAGAACTTGTGGTGGGAGGTGTGTCTAAAAGTGGATGTCGGTGCTGGGCATCAATGAGAGAGACCTGTGCATTTTTCCAATCGGTGGTGAAAAAATATGAGTATGTTGCTGGAGATGTGGGCCGCCGTGCCACCGATGTACTTACGGGGGAGGGTAAACACCCATTATTCCGCAACTTTCTTTCCGCATACCATCGCTCAGCATACTTTCATTACGAAAGTACCATTGTAGCGTAGTTCCTGTTTTCGCAATAGGCCCTGCGCATTGGAATAACATAAACAGTAGTATCGACGTAGAAGTGCGGATCTTCCAGGCCTCTACTGACTATGCTAAACTTAATTGGGTTTGTTACCAACTAGCTCAGAGGTCACTGGAAACTTTCTTGACTGAAATAGGAAGTGATCAGCTTCCCTGGCACAGACAAGAAGGGATTCAGTTTTCCAACAACCGTGCAACATGACAACTTTGCTCCTCAGATCAAGAGTCAATCTCTAGGGTTGTGTGAAACAATAGACAGTTATTTTACTCAGTCAGGTTGGTGCAGTTTACTTTCACAATATGTAGAGAATAGAGAGACGGGCGTTTGTCAATAAAGGGTTAACATTTATTGAACAGTCTTTCTTCTCGTACAAGAGAAATGAATTGCCACAATTGCAAGACTTGTTATCATAAAAAGTACGTACAGTAAGATAAGTATTGCGAAATAATACTGTAAAAGCATTGATATGGTTTCTTAGCCATACAATGGTTTAAAAGTAATAAAACATATATACATTCATATATACATTAGGCTAAAATACTCAACTGGTGCTTCTAACTACGCCTACCCCAGTGTACATGACCTAAGCCTAATACTTGGGAGGGGAGTAAGTAAGTAGCTTTAAGTTAAGTTGGTTTGCCAAGGTTTGCTTCAAGAATTCTCTCTCAAGGGTTTAGTCAACACCATACCTCTGGAATAGAATGATGGAGGTCTGGTATCTCCCTCAGGGCTCGATATCCCAGTCACCCGCAAGGGTAGACCAGAAACGCTGGAGCTGGATTTCTCTGCAGGAGAAAGGCAGCGTCTCTTCTTCAGCGCGTCGAGGAGGAGAAGGAGGGGGGACAGCGTCCGCAGGCAGCTTGCATCTGCTGGGCTCTTGCAGGGGGACGGCTGTTCAGCTCCTAAGTTCACCACACCATCGTTCGCTAGTTAGCAGCGATAGCAGTAGCGATAGCAGCAATGATATCTTCAGCATAACAGCAGCTTCAGGCGACGGGCAACAGGGGGCTTGCTTAAGGCCACGTTGGTAGTATTTATACCTGAAAGGTGCCTTGTTTGACGTAAGTTTGCTGGACATAAGACGTCAATAAGATGTCACTAGGAAGTGATCGTCTATCAGTGCTCATTAGAGTTCTATTACTAATCAAAACACAGAAAGCGGGGATTTCCAGGTTTGCTGAGTTTTTATCTTGTTGAAGAACTCAGAGTGTTAATCTAGGAATCTCGGATAGTGACTTCTGCTCTGTCATTGCACTAATTGGTTGCAAAGGAAGTGGCAGAGAAAGCTATTCTGGAATATGGCTCTGTTCGTGTGAGGCCAGAGATGAGTTTACTGAATATTGCACTCGAACGGTTATGCCAATATAGGGAATAAATGGATTTATATCCGAATAGGGGCATAAGGTCACAGTATCGATCAGGATCCTAGATAAGCACGCAACACCCACTCCACGAATTTATGTCCATCAAATTACTAAAACTAGAGCAATAAGATGCATGTGTAACATTGCCCACCCCAAAATACATATATGCATTTGAAATAGGCGTATATTGTAATACGTGAAAAATATAGGTACTGTACGTTTTCGAAGCATAGAAATCATTCAAAAATTATTGCATATGAAATCAATGAACGATTATGCAAAAAGAATTACACATGAAATATCTCTGAAACAGAAGAAGGGTGAGATAAATCATCACATATAAATGCATTGCAATAAATGTGCTAGAGGCTGGTGTAAAGTTATTATGTCTCTAGATGTGTTTAGAAATAGAAGTTTGAAGCTTCTGTTCTCTAAGAATAGTTTTTACTTTAAGCAAAGAATTTTTCGTGCCAAAAAGGGTGAATATTAAAAAGTGTTCAATTCAAAAGGATTATTGCTTGAACGGGGAAATTAGAGTTCCAACGCTTTTAGCAGTTTTTGTTGATCAAAACTGAAGGCCGAATTCAGAGTTCATGGGAACGCTGTGTGTCGGAAAGCTTCTCCAAAGTTATTATTTCTGTTCGGGTGAGAACATCATATCAGACAGGCTCTCAAAGAATTGGTTTACAAAATCAGGTGACAGTTCGACCAAATTCGATAGTGCTGTAACTTGGCAAGTGTGAGAATGATTGCTGTCATCATAGTCGGGATCAGCAATGCTCACAGATGGTCGCACCTGGGTGATGCTGCTTTTGTCACTTGCTCCACTGTTACCACCTAGTCGTAGCACAGGATTCTCAACGAATGCCGTCATCAGGATTGGTAGCCGCTGGGTACAACACAATGCGTGAGCCGTTATCGGACTGAGCAAAGTATCGACGTCCATTGGTACTGCTGATGGAAGTAAAAGGCAGATGTCCAACACGCACTCATCTCCGCATAGCATACATCGAAGTACCGGTAAGATACAGTTCTGCCATATAGGTCTGAATGAAAGGAACCAGGTCATGTTTAGATCTCTCAGCCTGGCCAATCCAAGGACTCTAGTTATTCTGTCCCGGTAGCGGATTGCTAGGATTGTCTCTTCCATTCTCAAAGGAGTCATGTCTGAGCTTTGGCTTGCCATAACGAAGCAGGAGGGTCAAAAATAAAATCCCTGCTAAAAGTCCCAAAAATAGGGGTATGCCGCCAAAAACAGAGTGGACAAAATTTGGAACGATTCCCAGAATTGCTTGAAATGGTGTTAGCAGTCCCGTAAAAATCGTCTTAAATATGCCTGGGATGCCGGTGGCACTAGACATGTTAAGGAGTTGGCTAAGCATTTCTACAAAATGCACGGGGCAATTTGTTGATAAAAGGTCATGAACCTCCGTAGCTGTCCTTGCAACTAGAAGATCATATGTCTCTTTTGATGACGTTATGGGCACTGTTGTCTGTAAAAGCACAGACTTCATTTTGCTTAAAGTATCAATTCGTATAGAATAGAGATTCAGACGAGGCCAAATGGGAGTCTCTGTGTCTACTGGCCCGCTAGGGAACAATGCTTGCATACAGCATTTGACCATGGATGTTACGCTTACTAGATAACTTTTCCCTGGCACAAGGCCACAACATCTGTGATCCGTTCTAAGAATGTAACTCCCGTTAGCAAGTTGCATAAAGAAGGGCTCTATCTGAGTTGCAGGTGTGACTAGCTGGTGGCATGAAAGGTTGTTAGAATTACCTTCACAGGCTCCGTGTAAATTAATACCCTGACACAAAAGTATACCGCTTAGTGAATGTTTACAATTTTCACCACTAAGAAATACATTTTTGTCGCTGTCACTGTAGCATAAATGTGTGTATGGTAATTTCCATTCTGATTTTACATAACCTTTACCCAATCGTTCATACTGGCCAGTAGGTATGTATTCAAGGCACTTTTTAAATCGGAAAGTTGTTATCGGAATAGTGATAATTCCGTGTATTATCCATTCAATGACAGGACTCTCTGACATTGTCAATGGTAATCTCTCAAGTTTTTCGATGCTCAGGATTGTATAGTCTGCTCCTTTCTGTGCCAAACTGATTTGTTTATCAGTAAGGTTAAAAATGGAAAATAATGACATTGTGTTGATTAAACGCCAAGGCACATAGCCTGAACGAAGATTTTGCAGCGTCCAGCCTAATTGTACAATAGAACGTAATTGAGACTGGCCATGCTGTAACATTAGCAAGTCTCTGTCTATTATGTCAAAGGCAGAAGATACAATATTGTCCAACGAATATATTCTGGAGGACAGAGTCATTAACCCATTGTCCACTACAGAAAGTGATTTTTCCAAATTAATACGATCAATTTCTATTTTTTCTGCTGTTTCAATTTGTGTGACTTTCCAAGCCTCGTTGTATGCAGCATAGATGCTGGCCGCTGTGAAACGCTTTTGACGCTGTTTGCGTGGTCCAAGAATGAAATCGCGCAAATCAGCACCATCTTTTAGTAAAGACAAGTGTTGCTTAATTTCAGCCAGTGTGGATGTTCCTAGCCATTCGAGGCAGAGTTTCCCTACACTGTATGTTGTTACTATCCCTGGATGTTGTCTCTGGGAGTATCTAGGGTCTTGTCTGGTCATTTTTAACCCCTGTGTTTTGTTCAGGAATCTATCTTGACAGCTGTTTGTGTCAGTAGGCCAGATTAACCACTTTTTCCAATCAGGATGTGTTCTGTTAAAATGTAAAATTTGTGACACGTCTATTTCAGTATCTGTTGTTGTATTATCAGGTATTGGCTTTGGAATAGACGGTTTGTGTAGGTCTTTGATCTTAGCTAGGCCAAGACAGGATGTTTGGTGAATTGTGTCATTTAAAAACATCATTTGTTCTGGTATCATGCAGGTTCTGAATAGTGCTTCTAGACCTTGTACCTGCCAATCTTTTGTACCCCAAATGGTCTTTGTTTCAATGTTATTTTTCCAATAATCAAAACCAGATGTCATAATTTTTTCATAAAATGCTTCTGAATATATCAATTTAGAATTTGTCAGCATTGTTTTCATTCCTGTTTTATCTAACATTTTGTAATAAAACGTTTCTGCATCACTGGTGTTAAACCCTGAGAAGTATTTAAATTTCTCAAAAAATGCTTTAGAACTGCTTTTAGGTGGTGTAGCACAATGTTCCCATTGATTATACTTAAAAACATTTCTAGGCTGTGCAGATTTATGCAAATAATGATCGCCATAATGTGTGTAGCAGAATGTCTGCTCATAACTAGATGAACCTTGTAAATAATCATGTTCTGTAAATCTAGCTGACATTACTAAATCAGACATCATGTCATTAATACTGTTAAAGTCCCAATCATCAGAGAATGTACTAGCTTTTACAAAGTCACTTAAGGAAACCTTCAGTTGATGAGGATACTTCAGGATCTCGACCAGACCATAGATCTCATAGTCAGTTTTCTCCCATACTACCCCACCAGGTATTGGAATTGCTGTGACATTTACTCTTGACAGTTCTCTTTTCTTCACGTGGGATGATTTGTGTGGTTTCAGGACTAGGTTGATGTTCTGACTTGCTGTGTCCATTGTACTATATTTTCCCTCAATGAATTTTCCCAAACAAAGTACCATGATGAGCCAAAGCAGGAGGAAAAATACACCTAGACCGAACCAGAACTCTAACCAGGGGGAAATAAGGTAGATTTCCTTCAGTTGATGAAAGAGTTCCGTTGCTTTTTCTTTAAAAGTCTTTTTAGTTTCTGGCATCACTTCGGGGTCGTTTTGATCTTCAGAGAAGTTGTCAAAGTTGATGAAATAACCAGAGGCAGTTCTGTCAATTGTTGGGATTGTTCCTTCAATCTGTCTCTCGGTAGCATTTTCTGATGCCACATTATTGTAGACGAATATTCTTGACGAACTGTTTCAATCTGTGTCTCAAGAGGCACGAGTTCCATGGCGTTATTACATAGTCCTTCTCTGTGTACTGCAGGCTGATCGAATGTGATTAGTCTTTCAGTTTGAACCTCTTGGATTGTTGCAAGTTTGGGTATTCTGTTGTTTCTTGGGAGTCCACTGGGCCTACTGTTGATTATAGGCCACATGGTTGTGGTTTTACCAGGTCGGTAGACACGACTCTGTTCTCCTTTTTACCAGCAAGGGGCGGTAGTACTACTGATCTTGTTCCGTTGACTGCCAAGACAGGTACTGCTTTTCTGTAAGAAGGCCCAAATTCCTTCTTCACCGCGATTTTTTCTCTGACTAGATCCCCAATCTTTGGAATCCAGACAGGCCTTGCTGGGGCTATTGCTTGTGGTGCCTCGTCAGTGGTATCTGGCTGTTGCTTTAACTTTATGTTGCTTAAGGATTTTCTTGTTTCATTCAGTTCCTGTAAAACAGCCAAACGATCTTTGATGTCAAAGTCTGTTTTCTTATCTTGTACCACTGATACCTGACTATCTAAGTCCTGAATTGTCATTCTAATTCCGAACAATAGCTCGTATGGGCTGAAACCTTTTAGAGATTTTCTTGGCAAATTGTTAAGACTGGACTGGACACTTATTAAATGTTTGACCCACCCAGCGCCTGAACCTAATACCTTCGCTGTTATAGATCGCTTTATGTCCCGGTTTTTTCTTTCAACCACACTATTCCCTTCGGGGTGCGACGGACAAGAATACCGCAACCCAATTCCCATGCTGGCCATGACCTCCTTATAAGCTCGAGAGCTGAAAGCAGGACCCTGGTCAAAATGGAACGTGGTAATTGCGTATGTGCCGATAAAGACTCGCAAATCTTTTATAACCGTTCTAGCGTCAGCCGAGCGCTGGGGCCACATGTTTTAAGTGTGTTTAGTCTTAACTGATTAATAGGACGCTGAATGGCTTGCGGACATCATTACCCTTTCTATAAATGGTAACTGTGCAACAGGCAGGACCGGTTCATTACTGCGATCCCTATCACAGTCCGGACAGTTCTTTACATATATCTGATGTTGCACGCTCATCCCCGGCCACCAGTATACTGATTGCAATTCAGTCAGAGATTCCCTCATCTGAATGTGCCTTGGACCTTCACCCATGTGTTCGTCTGCTATTAATAATATTCTCCTGTTCATGTTTGGAATTACCCTATCCCCCACCACAGGAATTCAAGCAAAAGGAACGGAGTTTGCATCGATTACGTATGCATAATTGAGTGGATAGTTCACGGGCAGTGCTGCACAGTCGCCTTTTACGATCGTGTTTACTGCCAGCATGGTTTCCCCGTCTATGTATTTTTCTGTATGCTTTTTGTGGCTACGGAAGCCGGTTTAGTTGCTTCCGCTGTGGCTGTATTAGCCAATAAATTCCCTGCAACGTGAACGCCATCACGTTGAAGACTCTGTGCGTGTATCACGTGA
Source organism: Lissotriton vulgaris (assembly GCF_964263255.1). Classification (NCBI taxonomy): domain Eukaryota; kingdom Metazoa; phylum Chordata; class Amphibia; order Caudata; family Salamandridae; genus Lissotriton; species Lissotriton vulgaris. Next base: position 158,792 of record NW_028249206.1, read on the forward strand.
GTCTTTTGTAGTTCTTAATGTAAAAGAGCTACCTGTTTCCAGAGCAATTTATGCTTTATTGTGGCACCTGTGTCATCTTTGTAGTCGTTTTCAATCCACCTCTGCAGTTTATTATTGTAAGAGTTGACGCAAAAATGAGAATCGCACACGGTAAGTGTCGGGAATTCACGTTCTGCATTTTCGAGCGCCATCTTTAAAGATCTGATTTCAGCTCTCCGAGCCGAACAGTTTCTCAATGATTCAGTTTTTGTTACTTTCGGTCTGAATTTACCGCACAGCCAACGACCTTTAATAATCGCACAGGCTGCATCGTAGGATTTGCTCTCTACGTTGAAATGCTGTACAATTCTATCTGTATAGATTATACAGGCGTATTGTGGGAGAGGCAGAAGTTCGATTGGCAGGGGATATTCTTCTTCATATTCTAAATCATTCAGTTCTTCGAATTGCGGAGCAAAATAGTATCTCACATCTTCCGCTCCTAGAGAATCTACACACTGTATCCATTTCGGATCCAGTGACACTGTAGGCAGGTTTACTGGGCTGAATAGCGCCTCGAAGGCGGATTCCGCTGTGAGGATATTAATCCTTTTACCATGTGCTAGTTCTCGTTCATTTGCTAATGCAATTTGCACTGCTTTCACAGTTCTTTCTGTGAGACTGAATGCTTTTTCTGCTTGTGTGTACAAGTGAGATTTAATTGAAATTGGTACCTTTTCTCCCTCATTAGAGGTTAGGTACGTGAATCCGCATCTTCCTGGGATGACTCGGATTACAAGACCGCGTGTGTTGTCAAGTGTATCTAATTTTGTTTTAGCTAACATGTCTGTTTGCAATGATCTCAAAATTTCTGTGTGTTTTTGAGTCCAATCGATTTGTTTAAAATCAGGTTTTATTAGTTCGTAGAGAGGTTTAACCCTCTCTACGTAATTTAGAATGTAAGTTCTTCCGAAATTCTAGTATGGATTGTAAATTTTTCAGCGTTTTTGGAGCTTGGAGTACAGCGCACTTCTCTAAGAAGTTGTCCGCTAGGATTTTTCCTTCACTTGATAATTCGTACCCTAAGAATAGTACTGTCAGATGGGCAGTTCAAGACTTTTTAAAGTTGAATTTGTAACCCTCTGCTGCGAACCCAAGTATAATGGTGTTCACTCTTTTCAAGTCGTCGTCTGTGAGATAGATATCATCTACGTAAGATAATGCCTCATCATCATATATTTGTAGTAACTCTGTTACTCTAGCTGAGAATAGTCCTGGGCTGTTCTTGAACCCCTGTGGGAGTCGACAGAATTTTTTCTGCGACCCAAATGCTGAGAAAGCGGTCAAATATCTGCTTTCTGGTGCAATGTTTTGACAAAAGAAACCATTAGATATGTCTAATGTTGTTTTATATTTTTTCCTAACTATGTTATTCATTAGGGCTGCACTATGCGAGTTTTGTGATGCAAATGTTTTACAACATGCATTAAGGTGTCTGTAGTCCAAAACTAGACGATATGAATTGTCTGGCTTGGAGACAGGAAACAAAGGATTGTTCATTTGAGAGGTGCATGTTTCAATCACCCCCTGGTATTCAAGTTGATCTAAGATCTCCCTGACCTGTTTTTTAGCTTCTTGCTTAATGGGATACTGCCGTTGGGCAGTTGGTTCACTTTTTAACTGGATTTTGTGAGGAGGAGAGTCCTCATCCCATCCTACATGATTTTTATATAATGCCGGTGCCTGGGCTACTGCCCATTTCCTTCCATAAGTATATTTTTTGTGAATCGGAATGTGATTCGAGAAGGCAGGCATAATCATTTCTTCGCCACGAGGGCACTCCCTGACAAACTTTGGGGGCCAATCTTTTTCAGCTAACAGAATATCATAGCCTTTTGAGAGCTTATCCCAAAATAGACCTCTTATTTTCCTAGTCTTATCACCCTCTATACGCAATGTTATTTTGTATATTTTATGGGGCTCGCTAAGTCTGGTGTCAGCAGTTTCAACCTGAATGTATTCATTCGTGTCCACTGTCTCCAGATGACTCATCAAGATCTTGCGGGCTATACTGATTTCTGCAGCACTGTCTAACATTGTCAATGCCCACTCCCCGTTTTTCAACTGTGTCCTCAGTATTCTCGGCATGGTTGATTACTCTAATACTGGCTACCTTCTTTTTTGGAAATTGAGATTTTTTACTCTGAGCAGGTTCCTTGTCTTTGGACTTGGTGTGCTCTCCTGGGTCTGACCGTCCTCTTCTTTCCGATTTCTGCGAAAAAGATCGAGAGGGACGTGTATCAATACTTTGATATCTATCAGGTTTTTTCAAATTATCCCTATTTCTAAGGTTATATCTTTTCTCAGAGGGCTCCCTCTGGGGAGACTGGTGTTCTTGAGTCGGAGTTCTTTCCCTCCATCGAGGAGACCTTCTTCTGGACTGGAAAACTTTTTCCTTGGGAGTGGATTGTTTATTTCCATCCCAGCTCTTTTTAGGAGTGTTTAAATTATTTTTAATAAATAATTTTTCAGGATTTTCGAGCAGTTGGGGCTTAACTGGTTTTCCACCCAAGCTGCCTCTACCTAATTCTTCATAGCATTTCTCTATGATTCTGGCAAGCTCAACTGGCTGATCTGTTATATCTGTTTCCTTCAACTTCTGGCGGATCCCCACAGATGCTGCTTCTCCTTTTATGTTGGCTAATAATATAGCCGAGACCTGCTTAAAGTCTTTCAGTAATTTCATACCAAGATTTAAAGCGGGCTCTGGACCGTATTCATTTTGAATCTGTTTTAGCACTTCTGGTATTACCGCCATAGACGGAACACCGTGTGTTTTTGTGTAAATGGAAGCAAAGACTGCACCCCAAGTGTCACAGTCCTCTATGTGTGGTGTGATTCCCATAGGAAGGCAGATGGTCAAGATTCTGTGTTTCTCAACAGGGGTAGTATCAGGAAATACTGCCTCTATTTGAGTGATTTTCTGTGCTAACCAGAAAGGAATTTGTTCCGGTTTTACGGGTGTTTTACCAAGACATGACTGTATGTTCTGTGGTGTAATTTTATTAGTGTTCCCCTGATGAGGGGTCAGCTGTGGTACATTTACAGCTGGTTGGACTGTTGCAGTCCGCATTACATATTGCACTAATTGCCTATGTATTTTTATAAGTGTTTTTAGCTGTACTAACAGCTCTTCTTTTGACATTTTTGCAATGTCCGGGTGTGGTGTGTAGCCGGCTAGAACCGGCCACGTTGCTCCTGGTCTACCTAGTGGACCGAACCTGGTTATGTGATCATTATGTTTTAGGGCGCCATTAAACCAGAGCAGGTGCTCTTGGAATTTTAGTGGGATTTCAGTCTCCTCAAAAGGAGCGTACTCTTCCGGAGGTTTCTCTATTTTGTAGTAGTGAAACTCTTTTGTTCTAGCGTTTGCCGCTGGAAAGTTTATCCATGAATAGAATACCTCTGTCTGCCGATATTCGTGAGCCTCTATCACAAAAATTACTGTACCACCTTGAGGTGTCAGTCCGTTTTCTATAAGTTTTAACGTTATAGACTTTCTTAAGTGGACCGGGATGATAATTGCATCCGGGTCTGTGTCTAGGAGACTCGTGTCTTCCTCTATTAGTAGGGTTGCCAGTCTAACTGCTTCCCTTTCTTCTTCACTGTCTGTCATTTCATAAATGCAGGCTTTGCAGAGTAGGTCTCCAAGGAAACAAAGATTAGGTGCACAATATTTTGGAACACTGTATCCTTCAACGTTGAATAAACCAGAGCTTTACATAGGAATCTCTTCCTACTGAGTTCGGGCGGATTTTAACCTTTCACCCACTCCAGACGTCTATTGGAGTATTTACGGGAGAAAGGGGTCTGTGTGAAATATGCACGACTGAGTTACTCTAACGTCTTGCGTTAGTTTATCGCCTTACCAAACGTTGGGCGCCATGTAGCGTAGTTCCTATTTTCCCAATAGGCCCTGCGCATTGGAATAACATAAACAGTAGTATCGACGTAGAAGTGCGGATCTTCCAGGCCTCTACTGACTATGCTAAACTTAATTGGGTTTGTTACCAACGAGCTCAGAGGTCACTGGAAACTTTCTTGACTGAAATAGGAAGTGATCAGCTTCCCTGGCACAGACAAGAAGGGATTCAGTTTTCCAACAACCGTGCAACATGACAACTTTGCTCCTCAGATCAAGAGTCAATCTCTAGGGTCATGTGAAACAATAGACAGTTATTTTACTCAGTCAGGTTGGTGCAGTTTACTTTCACAATATGTAGAGAATAGAGAGACGGGCGTTTGTCAATAAAGGGTTAACATTTATTGAACAGTCTTTCTTCTCGTACAAGAGAAATGAATTGCCACAATTGCAAGACTTGTTATCATAAAAAGTACGTACAGTAAGATAAGTATTGCGAAATAATACTGTAAAAGCATTGATATGGTTTCTTAGCCATACAATGGTTTAAAAGTAATAAAACATATATACATTCATATATACATTAGGCTAAAATACTCAACTGGTGCTTCTAACTACGCCTACCCCAGTGTACCTGACCTAAGCCTAATACTTGGGAGGAGAGTAAGTAAGTAGCTTTAAGTTAAGTTGGTTTTGCCAAGGTTTGCTTCAAGAATTCTCTCTCAAGGGTTTAGTCAACACCATACCTCTGGAATAGAATGATGGAGGTCTGGTATCTCCCTCAGGGCTCGATATCCCAGTCACCCGCAAGGGTAGACCAGAAACGCTGGAGCTGGATTTCTCTGCAGGAGAAAGGCAGCGTCTCTTCTTCAGCGCGTCGAGGAGGAGAAGGAGGGGGGACAGCGTCCGGGAGCAGCTTGCATCTGCTGGGCTCTTGCAGGGGGACGGCTGTTCAGCTCCTAAGTTCACCACACCATCGCTCGCTAGTTAGCAGCGATAGCAGTAGCGATAGCAGCTATGATATCTTCAGCATAACAGCAGCTTCAGGCGACGGGCAACAGGGGGCTTGCTTAAGGCCACGTTGGTAGTATTTATACCTGAAAGGTGCCTTGTTTGACGTAAGTTTGCTGGACATAAGACGTCAATAAGATGTCACTAGGAAGTGATCGTCTATCAGTGCTCATTAGAGTTCTATTACTAATCAAAACACAGAAAGCGGGGATTTCCAGGTTTGCTGAGTTTTTATCTTGTTGAAGAACTCAGAGTGTTAATCTAGGAATCTCAGATAGCGACTTCTGCTCTGTCATTGCACTAATTGGTTGCAAAGGAAGTGGCAGAGAAAGCTATTCTGGAATGTGGCTCTGTTCGTGTGAGGCCAAAGATGAGTTTACTGAATATTGCACTCGAACGGTTATGCCAATATAGGGAATAAATGGATTTATATCCGAATAGGGGCATAAGGTCACAGTATCGATCAGGATCCTAGATAAGCACGCAACACCATGACTCCGCAATGCCATTATAAAGCATGGCATTATATTTTATATGCTTTTACGATGCATACATTTACAACGAAATTAGTTGTCAATGCATGAATGGTAAAAGCATGTTTTTAAAAAAAATGTTTGGATAAGGCAAGTATGGGTATAGGGGTATAGGTTTTGGGGTACTGAGGTATATGTTTTGGGGTGTTTGGGTATTTTAATGGTTCAGATATAGTTATGGGTTATGGGGTACAGGGGTATTTTTAGGGTTCAGGGCTAGGTTTGGGTTTTGGGTATAGGGGTATTTTTAGGGTTCAGGGGTAGGTTTGGGTTTTGGAGTACAGGGGTATTTTAAGGGTTCAGGGCTAGGTTTGGGTTTTGGGGTACAGGAGTACTTTTAGGGTTCAGGGCTAGGTTTCGGTTTTGGGATACAGGATTATTTTAGGGTTCTGGGCTAGGTTTGGGTTTTGGGGTACAGGGTTTTTTTTAGGGTTCAGGGGTAGGTTTGGGTTTTGGGGTACAGGGGTATTTTAAGGGTTATGGGCTAGGTTTGGGTTTTGGGGTACAGGGGTATTTTAGGGTTCAGGGATAGGTTTGGGTTTTGGGGTACAGGGGTATTTGTAGGGTTCAGGGGTCGGTTTGGGTTTTGAGGTACAGGGGTATTTATAGGGTTCAGGGCTAGGTTTTGGTTTTGTGGTACAGGGGTATTTTTAGGGTTTAGGGATAGGTTTGGGTTTTGGGGTACAGGGTATATTTGTAGAGTTAGGATGGGTTAGTGTTTAAGGGTGTTGGGGTATTTTATAGAGTAAGGGTGGGTTATGATTATGGGGTGCAGGGGTATTTAAAGTAGGGGTGGGCGGAATTGGCGCGAACTTAGTACAATAAATCCGTAATATTTCGTTCCGTCAGATTTCCAATTATTAAAACAGAAACCTCATATATTCAAGGTAAAATAACAAGTATTTCTACATGCTAAAATGCCTATAGTCATTTCACAAAAGTGAAATTAGCTTCCAGCAAGCAGTGAGAGAGGTGATGATTTTGAGATCAAGCCTCTGCAAAGCATTATGGGACGAGATTAGCAGTGGGAATTGAATATTATAGTATCCAAATAATTCTACAAAGAGCTGCAGTTCACCTCATTGTCCCCATGAGGCAAATGCAATAGCATTTAAAATATTATACATCAAACTGCAGTTCACCTCGTGGTCCCTAGATGTCCCTGATGAGGCAAATGCAATAGCATTTAAAATATTACACATCAAGCTGCAGTTCACCTCGTGGTCCCTAGATGTCACTGATAAGGCAAATGCAAAAGCATTTAAAATATTACACATCAACCTGCAGTTCACCTCGTCGTCCCTAGATGTCCCTGATGAGGCAAATGCAATAGCATTTAAAATATTATACATCAAGCTGCAGTTCACCTCGCCGTCCCAAGATGTCCCTGATGAGGCAAATGCAATAGCATTTAAAATATTATACATCAAGCTGCAGTTCACCTCGTCGTCCCAAGATGTCCCTGATGAGTAAAATTCAAAAACATTGAAACACTTTCATGAATGCTAAAAATGATGCTAATCTTATCCCATAATGCTTTGCAGGGCCTTTTAGTTGTATTTTTGCCCATAACTGTGCTTGGGGTGGTTCTAAGAGAATCGGAACTCAACTGAATTACTATTTAAAGGGAGCAGGAATGTATAGAACCTGGGAAGAAAAAACAACACTTGTGACGGAATGCCCCTCGCGATTGTCACGCCCCCCAGCACACACCCACAGCACAATGCAGACACGCCCACAAGGGACTACTTTGCTGGCACGGTTCTTTTACCTTTTAAATGTATATGGTGGGCGTCTGCATAGCCTAAGTCCTTCTGCTGCAACTGCCCTTTCCAACGCTGTATTGGGTGTTGTGATTGGTGCTGTGGTTCCTGAGATTACCCGCCTTAAAGGTTTGGGCTCTCTCTTTATTATATCAGTACAGATAGGTCTTTTTTCAGCGTCATTGCAGTCTGAACTGTGAAAAGGATTTCAAGTTCATTACTACCACTACATTCTCAAGGTCTAGCGAAGCTACTAGCTATCATCTGTGTATCCCTGACTTCCGCCTTGCACGGGACTGCCGTCGCACTCCCGAGGTACGTATTTGGGGGGAGGGGAGGGAGGGACAGGGGGAGGGGGCTGGGGGAGGGAGGGGACAGGGAGGGGAGAAAATGGAGCTAAAAGAGTTCAAAGATTCTTAGTTTTTTTTCTGTTTTGTACTGTTTTTTACTTATGTTTACCTATTTCACATATGACATGTGTATTTCGTTGCAGTCCAATGGACCTCCACGCAATGGCCCACATGCTGTCCGTGCTGAGCAGCTCGCGGCGCTATTCACTGATATCCTTAGATTACAACGCACTTTCCCAGTGATGTTCCCCATCTCCAATGGCTAAGGCAAAATAACTAGCCGATGATCTCACGATAGTCTCTCTGAATGTTAAGGGCCTCAACCATCCCGTAAAAAGGAGGAAAGTTCTCGAGTATCTTACCAAATCTAAGGGGGACATTATATTACTTCAAGAAACCAAACTGTCTGAGGATGATTTACGCTTTCTGAACATCCATTGGGCGTCACACATTCTGACTTCACCAGCAATTCATAAAAAGGGGGGTAATCACCCTTTTAGCGTAAAAAGCTAATCTTACACTAGTTTCGCACTCTCACGACGAAGTAGGTAGACTTTCCATTACAAACCTTCTAAGGGAAGACGACCCCATTCATGTAGTAAATATCTACGGCCCAAATGCAGACGACCCGGAATTCTGGGACTCTGTCTCCCGCTCATTATAACCCATCCCTTCAGAGGACCTGTTGATAGTGGGAGGAGACTTTAATCTCCCCCTTGACCCGATTCTTGATAGGCAATCCAAATGTGCCTACCACCCCTCCCACTCGCTTGACGCCCTCCTTCGCCTCTGTGATAGATACAATCTGAAGGATTCCTGGCGCCTCCAAAACCCGGACGGTAGGGATTATACATTTTACTCCGCACCACACAACTTCTATTCACGTATCGACTTCATCTTGATCTCAAGCCCCTTTACACATCTTATAGAGGAGACAGAAATAGACCCTAACGTTACCTGTCAATGAGCGCCAAGAAACCGATGGTGATAGTGCGCGTTACAAATAATTTAACGTAACGTAACGTAACGTAAATTGGTCTCTGAGCACGCCTGTATCCGCACCAAGCTGGCTGGCTCTAAATCGATTCTCCTACCGAAGAGAGCCACAATTCGCGGGGTCACCATCACCATCAGGGCCAAGACAAACAAGGCGCTAAATAAAGAACTAGAGACTTTGGAACACCAGATTGGTGCACTGGAAGCCCAACACAAATCCAACCCGTTAGATAATATAGTACTAGTGCCCAGATGCATCAAGCATTTTTGGAGTCGTAAACGGTGCGATTCCTTAAAATCGTCCGTTTGCGACTCCAAAATGCTTTTTGATATGCATCATTAGTTTTTGTTAAAATTCGCTAATTTTGCGAATTTCTTAAATGCGATTGCATTTAAGGAATCGCAATTGTGCGATTCCTTAAATGGAATGCATCATTCTTAAAAAATTAGAGAATTTTAAAATTGCAAGTGCAAATTACCACGAGTTTGAACCTCGTGGTAATTTGCAAAATTGTTTAAAAAAGCACAAAAATGCATTTTTTAAACTGTTAAGTTACAGACACACATGTCCGTAGGACATGTGTGTATGTAACTTACATGTAAAAGTGCATTTCATGGGTGCAGGGGTCCACCCTTGAAATGCTTTGTTGAATTCTGATTTTCAAATAGCGAATTCGCAATTCTCATTCATTCCTATGGGCATTTCAGCCCAAAGAAATGAATGGGAATTGCGAATTCGCTATTTGAAACTCGCAATTTTATTGCGATTCGGTAAAAATTGCGATTTTTACCGAATCTCAATAAAATTGCGAAATAAATGATGCATTGCCATTTGCGATTCCTTATTTGCGATTCCTTATATTCGCAAATAAGGAATCGCAAATGACAACGTTGATGCATCTACCCATAGATACACTAACCAAAAGAAAGTACGAATACAACACCATCACCAGCAAACGGGCGGGTGTATGGATCAATCGTTTCAAGGCCCTAAAACTGTGCGAGGGCAACAAAGCTGGGAAACTGTTAGCCTCCTACCTCAAACATAAACAGAAACTGGCCACCATATCGTCCATTAAGGATTCCAGAAACATCACACATACTAAACAATCTAATATCCTTGACACTTTCAAAACATTCTACGAAGACCTATACAAAAATGACAAAATATTAGATTAATCAGCATGCTTTGACTACCTCAATTAGTTTAGTTTCGTTTAGTTTAAAGGAGTTTGTAGAGCGCCTGGTGACGCCTCCCGGCGTGTCCCCGCGCTGTGGAGAGAGTGAGTTTTAGGAGAGAAGATCCCATCACAGATTAAAGAGGCATGTTTTCAATTTCTTCCTAAAAGAGGCCTCATTCATCTCTAGTCTGGTGTCCAAGGGCAGGAGGTTCCAATGCCTCGCTGCCATCGTGCGGAAGGATCTGCCTCCCATTCTGGCCTTTTTAGGACGGGCAGTTCTGAGCAGACCTGTACCTTTGGATCTGAGGGCTCTGTTGGGTTCGTACAGAAATGCCAGATCCGACATATAGGCAGGTGCCTTGTTATGGATAATCTTGTGACACCATAGCAGAGCTTTAAAAATGATCCTCTTTTTGATAGGCAACCAATGGAGAGCTGCCAGAGAGGGTCGTGAAGGGGCTCTACGGGGCAGTCTTAATACTAAGCGTGCTGCCGAGTTTTGTAGGACCTGTAGTTTCTTAATATTTTTCTCTGAAGTACCCAGGAGTAATACATTCCTGTAATCAATCCGGGAAGTTATTAATGCCTGCGTCATAGTCCGTCTGGAGTTGAGAGGCAGCAAGTCAAGGGTGCGATTGAGTGTCTTCATCACTCCGAAGCACTTGCCTACAGTTCTCTTTATATGGCTATCAAAGGATAGCTTGTTGTCAACCCAGACTCCCAGATTCTTCGCCTCCCGGCTAGGAGGGGGCAGAGGACCCAAGCAGGTGGGCCACCATTCTTTTGTCCAATTGGTCTCATTACCTCCAATGATGATGACCTCCGTTTTGGTTCCATTCAATTTTAAACAGTGCTCTGTCATCCAAGAGGCCAGCTTGCTCATACAGTTATTAAAGTTATCAGCTTCCCTGGAGGGGGCTTGCGTCAGAGATATTAAAAGTTGCGTATCGTCGGCGTAAGAGACAAGCTCCACGCCGAACGATTGCACCACCTCTGCCAGGGGGGCCATGTATAGGTTAAACAGGGTGGGACTCAGGGCCGAGCCCTGAGGCACCCCCTGTTTAAGCAGCACGCTGTCTGAGAGGGAAGTCCCTCTTTGGACTTGGAAGCTCCTATCGATCAAAAAGGCTTTCAGCCATCCCAGTGCCTTGTTGGTTACTCCGGCTTTGTTTAGACACTGTAGCAAGATGGAATGTGCTACAGTGTCAAACGCGGCACTGAGGTCGAGCATGATGAGGGCCATGGTCTTGCCCTCGTCTGCTCACTCTCGTAAGGTTTCAGTGGCCCTCAGGAGAGCCGTTTCCGTTGAGAAATTGGATCTGAAACCCGACTGGGATTTGTGGAAGACATCATGTTCTTCAAGGTGTTCCATGAGTTGAATGTTAACAATTTTCTCGGCTAGCTTAGCTAAATATGGTAGCAAAGAAATTGGCCGGAGGTTGTCCATAATGTCTTGGCTGATATTCGGCTTATTTTTTGATCGGTAGCACTACTGCCTGTTTCCAATCCGCCGGCAAACAAGCATTGGAGAATGAGATCTGGAGTAGATGTCTGTAATGAGGTTCTAGAGCCGGGAAGGCTTCAGCTAAAATTTTCGGAGGCGCCGGGTCTCGGGGAGAGCCCGATTTGATTTTATTACACAGTTTAGACAGGACTTCGTACGGGGGAACTTCAAAAGATTGTAGGCACTTTGGAGTCTTAATAAGACTGTCATTTTCTGTGAAGTCAGAGGCCGACTCTACATGATTGGAGAAGCTTGTATATATTTTGTTTATTTTGCCTGAGAAGTACTGTGCAACATTATTACACGATTCCACAGAATCATTTTGGGCAGGAGCGGTCGTATCCACTACAGATATTTCTTTGTAAATCTGAAACAATTCCCTCGAGGAATTACCTGCTTCCATAATGCGGGAGTGATAGTGCTCTGCCTTAGCCAGACGTACAGATTTGTAATACTCTCTTTGTGAGTGTTTATACTGCGTTTTAGTTTTTGCACAGAAGTTCTGGCGCCAAGCTCTCTCAAGTTTTTTGCAAGTCGTTTTCATGGTCTGCAGTTCTTGGCTAAACCAGGGAGCAGCTTTTTTTAATCTCCTGGCATTGGTCAAGGTACGGCTGGGGGCAGTAATATCGAGGGCCTTGATTACGATATTATTTAGGTTATTGCTAGCTGCCTCACAGTCTTCCCCTTTAGGAGGGCCTTCCTCCTGGGTAATTTGAATAAAAGATTCTATTGAAAAGCTCTTCCATTTTCTGCGTTTATACCGCAGAGATTGGTGTTGGAAATGCTCAGTTCTGTCTAATTGAATCGTGATCGGGATGATATAGTGATCCGACCAAGGTATGGGTATGGGCTCTAAGGTGTGAACTCCCTGCCAGTTTCCGAAGATAGGATCCAGTAAGTGACCTAGTTGATGAGACTGTTCCTTGTTTATTATTTCAAGTTGAACCGAATGAAGCTCCGTTCGAATCTCAGTGGCATCATTGTCTAATGGGTCTTCAAAATGAGCATTGAGGTCACCTAGCACTAGAAGTCTGCATTTTCTAAGTGCTAAGTGAGTGATAGCTTCCATTAAGGTAGAAGTAAAATCATACATTCTGCCAGGTGGTCGATATATCAAAATGCCCGATAAGGAGTGATTGGGGCCGGTATTTATTGTGAAGGATCCAGCTTCACTGTGATCAATCTGTAAAGGAGCTAGGGAACAAACTAGAGGGGCTTTCGTAGCTATGGCAATGCCTCCCCCCCCTTCCGTCTTTCCTATCCAATCTAGAGAGGGAGTATCCGTGGGGCATGGCCTGGATAATGTCAGGGTCTGAGTACTCATCTAGCCAGGTTTCCGTCAAGAATAAAATGTTAAGGTTTTGGTCCTCGAGTAGATGAAAAATTTCAAGGGCATGCTTGCGGAGAGATCTGCAATTGAGTAGTGCTGCTTTCATGGTATGACCCGAGCTGGTTGTTGAAATGTGAATAGTGGGTTCAAAGCTACACCCTGTGCATTTACTTAACGACTGTGCGGGCATAGCATGTTTACAAGCTGCAAGCGTGTCGGGTTGGAGAGCAAGCAAAGCATGTCTGCCATACCTTATAGTAGTTTGAGTTGAAGAACCAAGGTCTGTGGCCCCGGGCCCCGTCCGGCCGCGGACGGGCGCAGACGGGCTTGACTTTGGCTCGACTTCGGCGCGCTTCCGGCGCGCCTGCTGCATGCGTCCGCTGCGCGGTCGCTGCCCCAAGCACATTTATACTAGGGGGAGGGGTCGTTAGAGCGCTGACCTCTGCTCCCTGAGCCCGGATGTACAAGGCTCCTCCTCGCCCTCCGCATCAAACGCCCATGATTGGACGCGGCGGACCGGGGCGGGAGTAGGAGAGTAACTAAACAGCTAATACAAATATACAGTTATTAAGCCACACTGAACGTTTTTAAAAAAGATAGCCTCAGTCGCTACATTAAAAACTTTCGCTGTTACAACAGCGCGAGCAGTGCAGTGGAAAAACAGCAGTTATGAGCGCTAAGTGAATGGAGGCTGCCTCTGCCACCGGCAACACTCTTCTCCACCTTCCCAAAATTCACTCCACCTTCCCAAACTTTCTGAAACTGATAGGTCTCACCTGGGCTCCCCAATTTCTAGCACAGAAATCAGAGCAGCAATTAACACCCTGAAGAATAATAAGGCCCCCAGTCCGGACGGCTTCACTGCGCCCTTCTATAAGGCCTTTACAGACCAACTTAGCCCTCCGCTCCTTAAACTTTATAACTCTACTGCGGCCAGTGGCGGTGTTTCCCCATCGATGAGTGAGGCCACGATTATAGTAATACCCAAGGAAGGGAAGGACCCCCTACTCACTAAAAATTACCGTCCTATCTCTTTGATAAATCTTGATTGCAAAATGTATGCAAAAATGTTGGCGACTAGACTAAATTCCATCCTCCACAAATTAATTAGCCCCTCGCAGGTTGGCTTCCTAAAACACCGGATGTCAAATGACAACACAAGACTATTATGTCACCTTCTAGAAAAAGCAAAGACCTCTTCCTCCCCAATGGTAGCGATAACCTTGGACGCCGAAAAGGCCTTTGACAAGGTCTCGTGGTCCTTCCTACGACAGTGCATGCATTCTTTCAACCTTGGCGACTCCTTTACCAGGATGGTGATGGCCCTCTACTCTGCCCCATCTGCCAGGATAGCTATAAACGGCACCCTATCCGACCCGTTCCGCCTATACCAAGGTACCAGACAAGGCTGCCCTCTCTCCCCAGCTCTCTTTCTACTAGCCCTTGAGCCCCTCCTTACAGACATCAAAAATAACGGAGACATTGCGGGTATCTCCTTTGGGGACACGCGAGTCAAGTTAGCAGCGTATGCTGACGACATCCTAATCGCTACGGAAGACCCTGCTAACTCCATCTCTGGGCTAATGACCTCAATAGACAAATACTCCTCCCTATGCGGCTACAAATTAAATAGAGATAAATCCGAAGTAAAACCTCTAAATGTCCACACTCCTAGAGAAGTACTGGGCGACTCCAGCCTAATCTGGCAAACAGACGTGATTAAATATTTGGGGATAGACTTTACCGATGACCTTCTAAGTACCTTTAAACATAACGAAAACAAAACCCTGGACAACATCAAAAGACTGCTAGACAGTTGGTCACCCCGTTTCATCACCTAGTGGGGCCGTATTGAAACCATAAAAATGATGATATCCCCCCTGGTTAACTACCTCATCACTATGCTCCCGCTCATGCTCTCCAAAGAGTTTCATAACAAGTTGGATAAACTCATCTCGTCCTTTCTATGGCAGGGCAAAAAAGCCAGAATCAGTTTAACACCTTGGCTGCTAGCGCTATTTTCCTTCTCTGCTGCATTCCCAGGATCCCCATTGTTCATGACGAGCTCAGCTCGTCATCAGCACAGCTCAAATGTGCCTCATGACGAGCTGAGCTCGTCATGAGCATGGAAGGGGTTAAAGAAATTCCGATTAGACAAAAAATTAGGAGGAGTCAACCTGGCGGATTTCAAAATTTACCAAATAGCCTTTTTAGCAAAACAGGGGTCGCACTGGATAACCTCACAGACTGATTATACCCCTGTGTGGCTCTCTGTGGAAAGGTCAATATTGAATGGCCTCAACCCCTGTGCCCTACTCACCATTAAACTCCGTCCCACCTTAGGCTTGGGCCCTATTTTCAGGAATACTAAAATAGCTCTTCTACAAGTTAGTAAACACCTGCCACAACAATTCCGACACTCAAATTGGGAGTCGCTATGGCACAATGCCGCCGTTACATACAAAGGGAAAACTCTAAATTACTCCTCCTGGATAGATAGAGGTATACTATTCCCCCTGCAACTCACCGAAAACTCGCTTCCACTAACCTTTAGGGAAATTCAGAATAGGTTCCTTCTACACAATGTTGAATTTTATAATTTCTTACACATTAAAGTAGCACTAGCGAAAGCTAACCTGAAGGATGTCACCCCCTCCCTCCCAGGCTTGCTCACCTCCCTTAACAAATTGGGCCACCAAGTCTGTAGACTGTATAAACTAATGCGCCCACAATCGTCCTCCTTAAATGTACCTCTCCAACGCTACTGGGATTCATTCTCATCCACACCTACCTCAGACATAGACTGGGCCAGTACTTGGGAGTCCACCACTCGCCACATAATATTCCCTACACTCTCACAAACCAAGTTCTGGCTACTACATAAGTCCTTCTGGACACCTAGGAGGCTGTTTCTCCACAAAATCAAGACCGACGACACGTGCTGGGACTGTACAGGTGAGGGAGGAGACCTGGAACACCTAATTTTCAGATGCCCCTGTGTAACCTCCTATTGGGACAGAATCTTTGATTTTATAACTAAAGTCCTCCATATCACCCTGCCAAGAGAATTTTCAACGCTCGTTCTAGGTTTTGCCAAAGTCGTCACACTCAATGATGAAGACAAAGCCCTACTCGACCTACTGCTGACGGCTGCGGTTAAAATCATACTTAATAACTGGAAAAGCACGAACAAAGCTTCTTTCCCCCACTGGTTGAACTGGGTCACCAACTTAAGAGGAGCTGACAACATAGCCTTAGCTACTACCCCATGGCGTCCGCCACTCAGGAAAATCTGGTCCTCGCTAGACGATCACTTTGACTTATACAAACCTCCTTGAAACTTGGTTACTTCGCACTCATATCCTATTTTCGCCTACCTATATCGCCAGTTGGGGGGGTAGGGTTCCCTTTCTGTGCCTCTGCACGGCTACCATTATAAAACTCTGTACGCTCATTGTCAAAGTTTATCAATTCCAACTCTCCTATGTATTATATATCTGTTTCACGCAAATGTATGACTTATGATGCTTCTGTTCTATTGAGGTGGTGTCACTATCACTCCAGGTCTTTTTATACAGTCCGTCATGTAACATTGGATGCAACTCTCCTTTGTCTAGCTGCTGGTTATTACATGTGAAATTTTGTTTGCTTTATTTGATTTGATTTTACTTAATTTAACTGTATTTTACTGTATTTAATTTTACTGCAAATAATTACTTTTGTCTAGATGTATCTCTCTGCAGCTCCTAATAAAAAACTTTGAACATAAAAAAAGAAACTCATGTTCACACCAGAACATGGGCTCCAAAGGGAATTCACAAGGGCATAATATCAAGCCCATTATTGCAGCTTCAGCGCTAGGCCAGAGGATTATTATCATCGCTACATATCGCGAAGCTGCCTTTGCAATATAGATAATATGCCCCCTGGGTCTGTAAAGTATGACAGTTGAACCCCGATTTAAGATAAAATCCCAGGATGTTGACATCACCAATAAGCCATTTTTATCGCTTTCACAATGTTTCACCTCAGTTTAATGTCTGCTAAATTCCTGAGTTAGGCATACCTGACATGGGAGGTGGATTATGGAATTAAGGGCAAAGCACACTCAGCGATAATTATCGCCAGCCCTAGATAATATTCCCCCCAGTTCCCAATCCGTGACATGTTTATTTTTCTCACCGTGCCAGGCCCCTTGTTCTCGTTTGGCCATGCCAAGAACATTCGTTTCACAACCTCTTCCCTAAGTGAACTGAGCAAATGTTGTTCTACAACCTGGGGCGTAGCTGGCATTGGTGCAGCCGGTGCAGTGGCACCAGAGCTCATTGAACCCTGATAGTTTCTGTATTGTCACTACAATAACAGTCAGGGGGACATTTTTCTTATTGGCGCCAGGACACTTGGTATCCTTGCTATGCTACTGCCCACAAGGTATTTTTTTAGACATGTGGGGGCAGATTTACGTTTCCTGGTGCATCCCGGCAAATCAACAGGGATGCGCCGTGAAAGGTGTGTGACACAAGTTTACCCTTGCACCACCACATATGCGCCGCAGTTACCATGCGGCCTATCATGGTACAAGGATAAACAGATGTGTGTCGCATCTGCAGGCGTAAGGTTGGCGCAGTGCTGGAGTTGTGTCGCTGGCGCCTTTGACGCAGCGGGGTCGGAAAAGTGACTGAGTGAAATCTTATAGATTTCACTCAGGCACTTTTCCGAGGCGTTCCTTCACCGGAACGCCTACTCTGCGCCGGTACGCCCTCATGTGGCGCAGGGCTTCACAATGTGACGCAACTCCCCCGCACTCACGTTGTAAATCTCCCGGAGCATGCTGCTAGCTTTACGCTGCCGCTGCGTCACAGAAGTGACGCAACGGCGGCGCAAAAGTGGCACACAGGGCTTGTAAATCTGCCCAGTGATGTCCTCTGGGTGCCTTTTGTATCCTGTGCCTTCTCCTACCAGTGTTTGAATACAAAATAAGTCACAACGCACTGCAAAATAAACCCACAACACTAAGGGGGAGATTTACAAGAAAGTGACGCATTTGTAGAGATGCGTCACTTTCCCTGCGCTACTCCGAGAAACACTTGCGCCACCATGGATGCACATTATTTACAATTCGGCGCACCATGGCGCAAGGACTGACAGATGCGTCAGAGATTCTGACGCATCTGTTGGGGCAAAAGTCATGCATTGCTGGAGTCGTGTAGCAAGAACAACGCGACTCCAGCAATGCATTTTGAGGCTTATTCCCACAACACTGTGCCACTCATTTAATTTCTTTTAAAATCTTTATTCGATCTATTAAAAAAGATCATAAAAGCACATATGCATCGTATCAACTCCTTACGACTGCTTTAAGCCAGCGGTAGGTTTTGGCACAGTGGCGTCATAGAAGTGACTCAGTGAAATCTTGTACATTTCACGGCGTCACTTTTATGAGGCTTTCTTGCTTGGGAACGCACACCCTGCATACATTATACCTGACGCAGGAATTATGTGATGCAGGGGTTGAGTCACGTTGTAAATTGACCACATTTTACATGCCACTGCTGCGTCACAAAAGTGATGCAACAGTGGCGCAAAAGTTGCGCAAAGGGCTTTTAAATCTGCACCTAAATATGTAAACATGCACATTTAAATTCTTGCATTGTCTGTGGGGTCACCTCCCTTCCCTCACGCCCACCTTTTAACAATTTAATTTTCTATCTCTTTTTGGCTATTGACTAAAGGGATAATCGTCAGGCTGCCATATTTGCAGTCTGGCCTCTTTCTCTCCTCAGAGTGCAGGAGGAATGTGGAGCCAATACTGAACATGCACATGATAATTCTGGCCTTCCATCAACAACAGCCTGAGCATATCCAGGTGAAGCACAGTGACCGTACTGCATGGTGAAACATTGCAGACCCTATTCAAGTACTTGAAGACATAAGCACACGTCTTTCCTTCACTGGACAAACAGCAAAATTATACTTTAGCCTTTCTCTCAAATAGAATACTTTGCTATACAGAGCCTGTGACCCTCTGCTTCTTCACTGGACCAGCGGCAAAATTATTCATTAGCCCTTCTCTCAAATAGTTCATTGTGCTGTACAAAGCCTGTGGCCCTCTGCCACTTGAACCTATAACCCATGCCTGGCTGCTCCTCACAGCATGCATTTGCACCCCATGACCCTCTGCAGTCTGCAGCCTGTGACCTTATTTACCACCTCCACTTATGTAATTCATTTGCACCCTGTGACCTTCTGCAACTCCTCCTCCTTGCAGTTGGTCCTTTAACACCGATCGCTAGGGGGGCGTGGCCTGACATATGGCCGGCTAGTTGCGCTCGAGCTGAGCTCCAGCTCCTGCATAAATCCTGGCGGAACCGGTGAAAATGTCAATCAAAATTGTGTCGCAACATCCCTAGACCTCGGCGAGTTGAAGAACGGCAGTCTTCCATGGTGAAAAATTGTAGAAAACAATCACCGCAAATAGTGAGCCAAGCGGAGTTCCTAACCTAAGGATGGCTGTGCCTGACCAGAGCACGAAAAGTGGCCCTGGCAATTAAGGTCAATGGTGCCCCATCCGATGTCCGAAACTGAGCCCCAGCCACGAATCCTGAACCCTGACAAAGCCTGACCCCTCTGTGGGACAGTAGTGTGGCTGGTATCGGTCTGCGGAGCCCGGGGAGGCCTGAGGAACAACAGGCCTGATGGGGCGGGCTGCGCCGCTCCTGCGCTGAATGGAGTCGGAAGTGCTTGCAGCCCTCCTAGGCCTTGTGCATTACCCAGAATGACCAACGTCGCGCTGGAAGACTCCAGGAGAACCGTGGAGCCTAAGATCGGTGTCCCCAGCAGGCTGCACGTCTTCTGGTGCCGCAGAGCCAGCCACGCTGGGGAAAATCCTGCCCTGCTGGTGAGGTAAGCTGAGCTGTAGCGAGATAGATGGGTGTAGATGCGACGAAGAACTGGGACATGAGTGAGCAGTCTGGCTGAGGAGGGGCCTAAGTCCCGATCACAATTCTGGAACCAGCACAGCGATGCAGGTGGACTCCTCAAAGGGGGGGCACCATTGGGGTCCCAAAGGTGAGGAGTGAGACGGCCGAAACACAGGGGGACCAAAAAGGCTGATCAATAGTGGCTAAGGAGTGAAGACCCTCAAAATAGAAAAACAGGGACAAAAAATGCCAAAGATAAGGTGCAAAAAAGGCACAACATCACAGGAGACGAGGCATAAAATAACAAAGCACTCTACGAACGCTGATAATATTATGACCTAGGGGCCTTAAAAACTGTTGGTACAAATAAGTGTAGGCAAAACTGATAGCTGAGCCAAGCGGCACACAGAAGGAACAACCATGGTGTACAGGACGACTAGGGTGCCGAAGAGGATTGATAGTCAGATCCAGAAATACTTTAGGGAATAAATTATTCCTACCTTGGCCTACATGAAGGCGACAGAATAAGGCCCTATAAACTGAAGGGAAACAACACAAAGAAGGCAAAGAGACACTAGATATAGAGGCCGCTATCCAGTCAGGTTCGGGAGCTCCCCTCAATTATAGGAGGTCTGATAGACACAAAACGACTGGAGCAGTGGTGGTCAGAGATCAACCTGGATGACCGGGGCAAAGAGACATATACACTAACGGATAGAACTGGAGTGGCTTCCCCCATAGGACCCACGCCAATTGAGAATAAGTGCCTAACAAGAAATAAACAAAGCGATTAGCACACAGCCAGATTATGGTAAAAGATAAGCCGTCGAGAAAACAGACCAACAAAATAGGGCAATACACAGTGTTGGTTCCAGCAGCAACAGACCAGCCCAGAAGAGACCCTGAAAGTGCGACCAGCCAAGGAGCTATGGCACAAGACAATGCGGATATATTGGGGTCCATTAGAGACTCCCAGGTGGCGCTAGAGACAAAGATGAACACAATGGCGATGGACATAAACCACCTATGCCTAGATCTGTGAAAGGTGGCAGAAAGAGTAACAAACACTGTGGAAGAAGTGGGGACACTGCACGAAGAAGTTGAGAGTCTCCGTACGACAGTAACCTTGTTACAAAAGCAGACAAAGCGAGTCGAGGATGCCGAAGGGTGATCAAGGAGAAACAACCTTAGATTTGTAGGATTTTCAGAGCAAGCAGAAGGGCCAGTAGCAGGTATATTTTTGGAAAAGTGGATTGGATCGGCCTTTAACAATATGAGACTCTCTAAATTTTTTGCTATTGAAATAGTCCACATGCCCCTGGTCCCCCGCCGAGCCCGGGATCACGGCTTTGAGCCCTGATTGCACGTCTGTTTAACAATAGAGGCAGAGATATAATACAGCAGCATATCCATGAAAATGGCCCACCTAAAAATGAAGATCACAACATTCACATTTACCCTTACTACACAATAAAAGTACATTATCTTAGAAACTGATTTTTGGGAGTCGAGCGACGACAAAGAAACCTTAATATTAAATATAGCTTGATATTTCCAGCGAGACTCCGAGTGCAATATGGGGACAGGTCACAATTCTAGGATTCACCTCAAGATGCGACAGACTGGATGGACTCGATAGTTCTGGCCTGACAAGACCAGAATCAGGGATGGCGTGAACAACAGAGAAGGAACAGACGGCAGTGAGGCCAGCGTTGAGATCCTGAAGAGCAAAGTCCCATGCTGCAAGAAACATCGGATCTGGGTCGCATCCTGGTTGGAGCAGATGGAATGTTAAGGAATGAATGAGCATACCACTTCAGAACCAGTATTTCCCACTCTGTCTGGTGCACGAAACCCAATCACAGTCTGAAAGCACCCCGGGTTAGGGTGGGGAGGGCATCCAGGGTGAATTGAAGTGGCTGAAAGGGCCAATTCTAAGCTGGGAGTGGACACACTGAACTTGTAAGTAGATAAGCTGAAAAGGGGGCACAAGCTAAGACCAAAATTGGATGAGGGGCAGAACTCTCTGTGGGCGGAGAGTGGTGGAGCTGAAAGTGAAGAATATGCGGACTGGGGAGAAGGGACTAAGACAATTCTGATACTACGTGGTTCTCCCATTTAAACTTGGAGGGCACCCCAGCTGCTGGACACACAGGCAAGGCCTTGCTAAGCCAGTAGAGGTCCAGCGAGGTGGTGCAGTGCTTGGCAGACTGGCCATATACTAGAGACTGTGGAACAGACTAATAAATCTTTCTTTTCTAAAGTTACCGGGAGGAAACTAATGTGGGGGAGCAGAATGATTTGGGGTGGAGTCCCTGATCCTTAGACACCCGTTGGGCTACGGGAATGAGATACTAATCCCTTTAAGTGGGGGGAGGTGGGAGTTGGGGAAGTTACAGTCATGTTGCTAAGTTCAAAACGGGCCGTCCAAAAAGATGTTATGCCAAACAAACAAAAAGATTAAGGGAGGTCACTACCCCTCGACGATTTAGCGTCATGAAGGGTGAAAGACAAAATTACAAGTGTGAGAAGGTGGCCTGATATGCAGTGCTCACTATTCTAGTGAACACTATGTATCAGTCCAGCAACCCTTATTGGTGATTGGTTGTAAGTCAACCTTATAGACCAGCTATCCTAGTAGCGTGGATACGAGCAGTCTAAGGCTAAAGACTCGAGAGGGCGTGTTAAGCCAGCTGTTATACCACATATACCCCTTGAACACCAAGTGAAAGGACACCACACAAGTGTTATGAAAATAAACAGTTATTTATTAAGAATCACAACAGCCCTGTACTCTTTATGAGGACAGGGTACTAAGCACGAACCAAAACTCTTACAAAAATACTTAAGTTAGCACAGTATATACAAATGCCCGAGGGGCACGGAAGACCATATACTTGAAAAGTGGAATGCGAAATTACTAGCAGGTAAGTACAGTACTAATAGGCTTTGGAATCGCTAGGACTTGACTATAGAATCGTTAGATTACTTCTAGGAGACCCAGGGGACTCGGGTGCAGTGTGTGCACTCTCACGCGAGATGCGGGACAAAGTCTATGGTAGCTAGAAATTGCAAAGTTAGTGTTCTCGGGCGAACCCGACCTGGTAGGAGGAAAACGAAAGTGGATTCTGACCCTTGGATAGTGAGGCTATGCTGGGGCACCAAAATGCCGAAGTTACCTAGCCCAGGGGCTGCAGCTGCATAGGACTCAAAAGACGTCGGGAATCCTCGTAGACGGACCAGGAGCCTGGAAGAAAGAAGTTGCTGGCAGGCGACCAGTGAAGAAAGTTCGATGGATCCAAGCCTGGATCGAAGGAAGATGACACCTGAAAGCAGAGGGGACCAAGTTCGAGACTACTAGCCAGTAGTCAGTGGGCACCAGGAGGGCACCGGATGGTAGCCACCTCGACTAGGCGAGTGGGTGACGCTGTGCTCGGAGATCTCACGGACCAGGAGGCGTTGTCGGCGAGCAGGATGGAGGAGCGAGCTGTCCCACGAAGATAGAAGCTGTCGGCGTCGCGGGACCCAGGATTGGGCAACAAAGCCTTGGCAAATTCAAGCCCACGCGGTGGACCTAAAATGGCGTCTGGGGTGGACCAGGAGGGTCCGGGGTGCCTCTCTTAAAGAAGGAAGCAAGGGCCAGTCTGGAGCAACCAAACCAGCAGCAGTGATGTCGTCGGGCGTCGTTCAGAAGGCCACAAGCCAGCCGGCTAGTAGCCAAACAACGCGGTGCACAGCAAACAGCAGAAGGGCCCCACGCAGATCGTGGAGATGCAGGGAGGCTGATCTTGGGTGCTGGTGCTGCGCAGGGTTGGGGCTTCTCGGACCCCAAAGCACTCACCAGTGGAAGACTCGGTGGGCTCGTTACAAAGAAGTCGTGCAGTCTTGGCGATCCTCGGTCCCTCGAGGTCTCGTCACACTCACGGTTCTCAGCTTTGCTGTAGAGGTGAGTAGAGGTCAGAGGTGCCAGGGAAGCCGGGTCTCGTCGAGCTGGGTCGTCGGATTCGTGAAGAAGGACTTGCAGCAGACCGCAGTGTTCTTAGGATGGTGCCCGCTTGATGCAGGGTGACTACTCCTTAGCCACAAGGGAGAATCTTGAGGAAGAAATCTTGAAGTCCTTTCGCAGAAAGTCGTGTCTTGATTCCAAAGATGATCTAATTTGAACAGGGGGCCCGCTCCCATCTTTATACAAAAAAAGGGGGCTGACCCGGTGACTAGGTCCTGCCTGTGGGTGGGACTAGGAGGGGGGTGGTTACACCCCTCTGCCATGCCGGACTTTCCCCAGGCCAGGGCTGGTGTGCCTCTGGAACTGGTTCTGACCGGCCTATGCGTAGTGAGCACCGGGGTGCCACTCAGCAGTCACCTTCCTGAAAAGCCCTGCCTACCCAGGATACACAAAACCATGTCTGGGACGGTGCTAGCACCGCCCCTGACAGTAAACCCTTTGTCCAGGCTCCCCTCGCTGGAAGGACTCCCAGCTTCAGAGGGTCAGACTCGTGTCTGTGGTGGCAGCATCCATTTTGTGGAGCTGAGGCTTCAGTTAACTTTAACCGGGGTTCACAGTTACATACATGTCGTGTCCCTCTAGAAGGGTGGAATGCTAACCCCGTCGCCAGAATTGGCGAGGGGTTAGTATTCCAATTCGTATGACACCTTACTCGACATGTTTTGATAAAGCAATACCAAAGATAGCATTTACCCGCGAGGATTATAATGCACTTAAGAGTATATGGTATGCGATATCATGGAACAGCTATTAGGACTTGGTTCCGCAAGCTGCAGACAGGCTCAGCTCATGCCAGAGCACCATCTCACACGATTCCAAGCACTCTGCCTTCAGGATTGTCAAGGCCTGCCATAGGAGTGACTGATAGGAATCTGTGTGCCCATTTTAGGGTTAGGTATAGGTATACTACACCTACAGCAAAGGGTGATTACACGACTTTGCCCCGGCTGTCATGCAGCCAGTTGTGTCAAATTTAAGAGGCCAGCCAGGGGTGGCATAATACATGCTGCAGCCCCTGGCAGCCCTGGGTACACCTATGCCCTGAGTTACAGGGTCTGATAAGGTGGCCCAGTACCGATTGGAAATGCACCTAGGGTACATGGAATCCATTTTACAGAGAGAGCAGTAGGCCTGGGGTCCTGATTGGCAGGGCCCCAGGTCGACTATGTCAAAAACCAGCTAAAACACAGGGCAAAAAGTTGGGGGCAACCATAGTCAGGAGGTACCTTCCTACACAACTCCCCCCCAAACGAAAGGAGATAAGGCTATCCTTGTCCAGGTAAGCCTCTATTACCTAAGTGGCCATATAAGGAAGGACCAGCTCTGGCTTGGTTTCCCCCTGTGTCATGGTCCACTAGGCAACCCCTCACCCTAAGGGTATCTGAGGGTCTCCACCCCAGGGAATCTCTGCCTTTGGTGTGTCTTGGGAAAGAAGAAGGCTGATGCTGGGATGGAGTACTGAAGTGAGGCTCCTCTACCTTTGGGCTCAACTTCCTCCAATCACCATTCATCATGTGTGCCTTTCTTTCTTTAGCTGAGATGCACTGAGTTCTCAGGGTCAGCCTCTGGCTACCTAAAGCTGGAGGCTGAGTCCCTCTGTTTAGCTTACTGGAGGGACAGGTCAGGTCTGGGGTTTTTAGGCCCCATGTTTGGCTGTGCCCAACAGTGTCCAGCTGTGGGAGGTCCCTAACTACTTTTAAGGGGGATCCCTCAGGAGTCTGACTTATTTTCACTTGGCTAGGTTTACCAGCTTCAGTGACCCTAATCTGCTGATTAAGTGGTTCTTTTGGACAGGGGGCCCTTTGGGGTCCACCACTGGCCTCCCTGACCTCCACAGCCCTGGGCTGACTGAGGCAGGGTAGAGAGGTGCAGGTTACCTGCTCCAGACTGGGTCCCACCTGGGAAGGGTCCACTGCCATCAGGGGCTCTGCCAGGCTAGGCCTGACTACCTCTGGGGCAGTTCCTTCAACAGGGGTAGAGTCAGTTCCCTGAGGAGGCTGGCTCTCACCTAGTGTCTGGGAGGGGGAAGACTCTTCTTCCTCCTCAATGCTCTCTGTTTGAGTGGAGTGATCCATTGTTTCAGGCTTCACAACCTCACTATCTGTTTGAGTAGAGGCTGAGACCATTTCAACCTTGCCAACCTTTTCAGGAGGGCACTCAGTTTGTGTTTGGGCTGTGACTGTCACAGCCCTCCTATCCTGTTCTGGAAAGTCTGTCTGAGCCTGGGCAGTGTCTACCACTGCCTTTCCAACCTTTTCAGGGAGGAATGGTGCTTGGACTGGGGCTGTAGCTATTACTGCCCCACTAACCTGTCTGGATAGGCCTATCATTCTGGAGTGAGTTTCTTGCTCCACCTCAGCCCATGCTGAGAGTTCCAGGTCATTCCCCAGTAAGCAATCTACAGGTAGGTTATCTGTCACTGCCACTCTCATGGGCCATGTGACATTACCCCAACTGAGCTTGACTACTGCCATGGGATGCCTTCTCTTCACTCCATGAATGTCTGTCACCTGATAAGTAAAACCAGGGGTCAGTTGAGCAGAGGGGACCAGATGGTCAATCACCATGGTGATGCTGGCCCCTGTGTCTCTGAATGCCTCAACTTTCTGACCATTCACTAAAACTTCTTGTCTATACATCCCCAAAAGGTGGGGTCCAGTAGTGAAGTTGGCAAACCCCATGCCAGTCTCACAGACAAGAGTGTGGTCAGGGGACCTGGCTAGGCCATAGTCCACCTGATTGCCCAACGTAATGCCCACCACATTCTTGGGGGCACTCCCACCACCTGGGGGATTACCACTAGTGGTAACAGGAGGTCTGGGAGTGTTACTTGGGGGTATGTTTTCCTTATTGCTATTTTTAGGGCACTTGGCATCACTTTTGTAATGGCCCACCTGTTTACAGGTATGGCAATAAGGTTTCTTCTGTTCTGAAGGAGTGTTCTGGGACCCACCACCCTTGTTGGAGTTTTGGGGCCCCTGGGAAGTCTTCTCTGTGGATTTATCCCCACCCTTCTCTTGAGGCTTGGTTGATTCCTTTTTCTGGTCACCACCCTGGTTTTTAGGCCTAACCCTGGTTCTGACCCATTTGTCTGCCCTCTTACCCAATTCCTGTGGAGAGGTCAGATCAGAGTCTACCAGGTGCTGGTGTAATAACTGGTTCTGAGAATTATTTAAGATTTGCTCCCTCATAATTAGATTGTACAATCCTTTAAAATCAGTAACCTTACTACCCAGTAGCCAGCCTTCAAAAGCCTTAGTGGCACAATCAACAAAGTCAGTCCAATCTTGAGACTGAGTTTTCTGGGTGTCTCTGAACAGCATCCTGTATTGTTCAGTGGTTAAACCAAACCCATCAACCAGTGTATCCTTCAAGATTTGGTAATTGTTAGCATCCTCCTCCCTTGTGGTGAGGAGCTTATCTCTACCTTTACCTTCAAAGGAGAGCCACAAGATAGCTGCCCACTGACTTTGGGGAACACCCTGCACAGTGCAGGCTCTCTCCAAAGCAGTAATCCATTTGTGGATGTCATCCCCTTCTTTAAAGGGGGGCACTATCTTATTCAGGTGCTTTGTATCAAAACTCCTTTCCCTGTTGCTAGGTTTATTGCTGCCACCAGTGGGCTGTAGCCCACATAATTCTTGCTCTCTAGCAAGGGCAAGTCTCTCTTTGGCCAGGGCAAGTTCTTCCCTTTCAATCCTCAGTTTAACTGCCCTTTCTTCAGCTTCATACACTCTCCTCTTAGGGGAAGACATCCCTCTGTGAGAAGAGTTGAGAGAGCCATTGGTTCGAAGGGATCTGTTAGAGCCTCTTGATAGAGACCTAACTCGTCCATTCCCAATGTTAAGCTGACCTGAGAGTGGGCCCAGGAGTCCCCTAGTACCAAGCTCATGTCTGCTTAAGTTGGACCTGGTTAGTCTAATGACTTCTACCTGTCCCTTATCTGCCTCATCCCCTGACAACTGGTCCTCATCCTCATCCTCAGCATCATCTGCTTCCTGGAGGGGATGGTCCTGGCTATCAAAGGGTCCCTGTAAGGAGGGCAAACTCCCCTCTGGATTAGAAGGGTCTGGGTTACCAGCCCTACTGGCATCATAAGCCTCTAAGAGGCCAATCAGAAAGGAGGTTGTGGGGTTAGACCCCTGTTTTAGCTTCCTGAGGGTACACACTTGTCTCATCTCATGGAAGCTAAGAGCAGCATATTTTGAAGTAAGGACCTGTGGAGGGTCCACTGACACAAGGGGATACTCAGAGTTTCCTCCTTTGTCTGACATGCTGATTCTAGTGTGGTGTAAGTGATGCACCTACCTACACTATGTGTTTACCTACTGATCCCTTGCTAAGAGTTGCAGCCAAGGTGTGCTAAGCCTTGAGGAGCTGCAACAGCTGGTTCAGTAGAACTCAGAGTATTCTAAGCTTAGTTATATGTACTAACAGTACTTCTGTGACCTTTCAACAAGATATTCTTAGGATACGTGTGGTAAAACAACAGTAAGCTCAAATCCCAACCGCTGCTCACCAATGTGAGAAGGTGGCCTGATATGCAGTGCTCACTATTCTAGTGAGCACTATGTATCAGTCCAGCAACCCTTATTGATGATTGGTTGTAAGTCAACCTTATAGACCAGCTATCCTAGTAGCGTGGATACGAGCAGTCTAAGGCTAAAGACTCGAGAGGGCGTGTTAAGCCAGCTGTCATACCACATATACCCCTTGAACACCAAGTGAAAGGACACCACACAAGTGTTATGAAAATAAACAGTTATTTATTAAGAATCACAACAGCCCTGTACTCTTTATGAGGACAGGGTACTAAGCACGAACCAAAACTCTTACAAAAATACTTAAGTTAGCACAGTATATACAAATGCCCGAGGGGCACGGAAGACCATATACTTGAAAAGTGGAATGCGAAATTACTAGCAGGTAAGTACAGTACTAATAGGCTTTGGAATCGCTAGGACTTGACTATAGAATCGTTAGATTACTTCTAGGAGACCCAGGGGACTCGGGTGCAGTGTGTGCACTCTCACGCGAGATGCGGGACAAAGTCTATGGTAGCTAGAAATTGCAAAGTTAGTGTTCTCGGGCGAACCCGACCTGGTAGGAGGAAAACGAAAGTGGATTCTGACCCTTGGATAGTGAGGCTATGCTGGGGCACCAAAATGCCGAAGTTACCTAGCCCAGGGGCTGCAGCTGCATAGGACTCAAAAGACGTCGGGAATCCTCGTAGACGGACCAGGAGCCTGGAAGAAAGAAGTTGCTGGCAGGCGACCAGTGAAGAAAGTTCGATGGATCCAAGCCTGGATCGAAGGAAGATGACACCTGAAAGCAGAGGGGACCAAGTTCGAGACTACTAGCCAGTAGTCAGTGGGCACCAGGAGGGCACCGGATGGTAGCCACCTCGACTAGGCGAGTGGGTGACACTGTGCTCGGAGATCTCACGGACCAGGAGGCGTTGTCGGCGAGCAGGATGGAGGAGCGAGCTGTCCCACGAAGATAGAAGCTGTCGGCGTCGCGGGACCCAGGATTGGGCAACAAAGCCTTGGCAAATTCAAGCCCAAGCGGTGGACCTAAAATGG
Source organism: Lissotriton vulgaris (assembly GCF_964263255.1). Taxonomy (NCBI): domain Eukaryota; kingdom Metazoa; phylum Chordata; class Amphibia; order Caudata; family Salamandridae; genus Lissotriton; species Lissotriton vulgaris. The sequence continues at coordinate 187,869 of NW_028249206.1, forward strand.
CGTCTGGGGTGGACCAGGAGGGTCCGGGGTGCCTCTCTTAAAGAAGGAAGCAAGGGCCAGTCTGGAGCAACCAAACCAGCAGCAGTGATGTCGTCGGGCGTCGTTCAGAAGGCCACAAGCCAGCCGGCTAGTAGCCAAACAACGCGGTGCACAGCAAACAGCAGAAGGGCCCCACGCAGATCGTGGAGATGCAGGGAGGCTGATCTTGGGTGCTGGTGCTGCGCAGGGTTGGGGCTTCTCGGACCCCAAAGCACTCACCAGTGGAAGACTCGGTGGGCTTGTTACAAAGAAGTCGTGCAGTCTTGGCGATCCTCGGTCCCTCGAGGTCTCGTCACACTCACGGTTCTCAGCTTTGCTGTAGAGGTGAGTAGAGGTCAGAGGTGCCAGGGAAGCCGGGTCTCGTCGAGCTGGGTCGTCGGATTCGTGAAGAAGGACTTGCAGCAGACCGCAGTGTTCTTAGGATGGTGCCCGCTTGATGCAGGGTGACTACTCCTTAGCCACAAGGGAGAATCTTGAGGAAGAAATCTTGAAGTCCTTTCGCAGAAAGTCGTGTCTTGATTCCAAAGATGATCTAATTTGAACAGGGGGCCCGCTCCCATCTTTATACAAAAAAAGGGGGCTGACCCGGTGACTAGGTCCTGCCTATGGGTGGGACTAGGAGGGGGGTGGTTACACCCCTCTGCCATGCCGGACTTTCCCCAGGCCAGGGCTGGTGTGCCCCTGGAACTGGTTCTGACCGGCCTATGCGTAGTGAGCACCGGGGAGCCACTCAGCAGTCACCTTCCTGAAAAGCCCTGCCTACCCAGGATACACAAAACCATGTCTGGGACGGTGCTAGCACCGCCCCTGACAGGAAACCCTTTGTCCAGGCTCCCCTCGCTGGAAGGACTCCCAGCTGCAGGGGGTCAGACTCGTGTCTGTGGTGGCAGCATCCATTTTGTGGAGCTGAGGCTTCAGTTAACTTTAACCGGGGTTCACAGTTACATACATGTCGTGTCCCTCTAGAAGGGTGGAATGCTAACCCCGTCGCCAGAATTGGCGAGGGGTTAGTATTCCAATTCGTATGACACCTTACTCGACATGTTTTGATAAAGCAATACCAAAGATAGCATTTACCCGCGAGGATTATAATGCACTTAAGAGTATATGGTATGCGATATCATGGAACAGCTATCAGGACTTGGTTCCGCAAGCTGCAGACAGGCTCAGCTCATGCCAGAGCACCATCTCACACGATTCCAAGCACTCTGCCTTCAGGATTGTCAAGGCCTGCCATAGGAGTGACTGATAGGAATCTGTGTGCCCATTTTAGGGTTAGGTATAGGTATACTACACCTACAGCAAAGGGTGATTACACGACTTTGCCCCGGCTGTCATGCAGCCAGTTGTGTCAAATTTAAGAGGCCAGCCAGGGGTGGCATAATACATGCTGCAGCCCCTGGCAGCCCTGGGTACACCTATGCCCTGAGTTACAGGGTCTGATAAGGTGGCCCAGTACCGATTGGAAATGCACCTAGGGTACATGGAATCCATTTTACAGAGAGAGCAGTAGGCCTGGGGTCCTGATTGGCAGGGCCCCAGGTCGACTATGTCAAAAACCAGCTAAAACACAGGGCAAAAAGTTGGGGGCAACCATGGTCAGGAGGTACCTTCCTACAACAAGTTCATAACATGGAATGTCCGAGGGCTCAATAATTTCGTGAAACGTAATCGTATTGTAGCCTATTTAAAAAGGTATGCAGTTGCTAAAGCCTTTTTACAGGAAACCCACCTATGGGGAGGTAGTCTCAAATATGTACAACGACGCGGGAGAGGTCAGATATATGCAACGTCAGGGGAGCACTGATCTGAGTGGCACCGGGTGTCCCCTTCAAATCGGTAAGGACTAGTCTAGATTCAAATGGGAGCTATATGGTGGTGGAAGGAACTCTTGATGGCCGAAATATATGCTTGATCAATGTACATGCCCCTAATAGTGACGACGGGGATTTTTTGGGGTCGGTATTTATACAGACACACATCACACCTGATATGGAACACATTGTCGCGGGGGATTACAACTGTGCTTTAGATATAACGACAGACAGATACCTGCTGAAGCCAGAGGCTAAACCGAAAACGAGAGAGGCCATGCACCAGATGCAAATTAATTACAACCTCATAGATATCTGGTGGCTTTGCAACCTGGCACCAAATAGCCTATTCCTGCCACACCCCGGTGACTAATACATATAGCCGACTAGATTATTTATTTTATACAGACAGTGGTTGTAAAAAGAGTAGAAGAGGCGCAATTACTGGCTCGATATTTGTCAGATCATTCCTCGTTACTAATAGAATACACATTAGGTAGACCTCAAACCAAAATACCTCTGTGGAGAATAAATACTGAGGCGCTCACTGACCTAGGGCCTTATTTATGAAGGCCTTGCGCCGCCGGTGCGTCACTTTTAACATGGGAAAAAGTGACGCACCGGCGGCGCAAGGCCTTCATAAATAAGGCCCCTGGTTTATAAGGCAACAGTAGGAACTGAAATGAAAGGATATTTTGATATAATCTGGAATACAGCGAACAGCAGGGCAGTAGAATGGGAGGCAATGAAAGGAGTACTCCGAGGAGTACTCAGAGGAAGGAGTATGCATGTCAACAGAGGCATGCGTCAAGAAAGTGCTAGAGCATGACTTACAGAGCCAAAACAACTGGCCACATTAGAAGCGACAGTACCCACAGATTTAGAGGGACCCCAAAAATTGACTGAACAAAGAAAGAAGGTAGGAGGACTGTGGGATAGACTAGATAAATATAATAGAAATAAAAGTAGAAGACAGTGGTACACAGAAGGCGATAAAACGGGTTGGGTACTGGCACGCCTCATTAGCATGGAGACACAACCCCAACAAATACTGGCAATACGGGACGGCCAAAATCAGTTGGTCTATACGCAACATTAAATTAATAAGGTATTTGCAACCCATCTAAATAAAATATATACAGAGCCTCTGAACCCATCTCACACCCAGATCATAGAAACATACCTGGAGGTAATAGAAATGCCTAGCCTGGATCCCGAAGCTCAGGAAGTACTGGGTGCACCAAAAACGGACACTGAAATAAAGAGTGTGATAGTCGACTTTGAAAACACCTAAGTCAAAGGGCATGTTCTTCCTTACAGATGAATTCTATAAAGAATACTTGGAGACGGTGGCTTCTAGATTGACTGAGGCAAGAGAGAGTGGTGAACAAACAAATTCAATTTGCGAAGCATTAATACTAGTAATTCCTAAACCGGGGAAAGACCTAACACTGCTGAACTCATATAGACCTATTTCTATGCTGAATGTAGACTTAAAAATTATAAGCCACATGCTTGCAAGCAGACTACTCTAGGATCTCCCCCAGCTGATACATGAGGATCAGTCAGGATTTATAACCCGCAGAAATACTCTAAGGAACATCCGCCGACTTGCACATATAATGCTGACACTGGAAAGGGGCACAAAGAGGAGCGCAATGGCATTTTTGGACATTGAACAAGCGATCCACTCCGTTTGATGTGAATATATTTGGCAAGTACTCTTAAAAATGGGATTGGGCACACGGTTAGTAAAATGGGTCAAATTACTCTATACCAAGGGTATTCAAACTGTGGGGAGCGACCCCCAGGGGGGGCATGGAGTGATAGGAAGGGGGTCGCGCATTCCCCTTCACACTGCTGCCCAGGCCCATAGCTTCAGCCCCCATCCTCCCACGTCGTATGTCTCAGCAAGGGCTGCTGGAGTGCAGCCGGAGCTGCTGGGGGCTCGGCACGGCAGTGTCTGGAGTCTTATCTACGGCACACCCCGAGTTTTTCACAGGTCATTAAAGACCATTAGCATATTTACATACCTTTAGTAAACTGGTTACAGAGGCAGGCTTCGGGTTTTTTCTAGTTCCAGTACCCCCTGGGCCCCCACTCTGCCTATTCCATACATTTGCATTTTACATTTACTGGGGTAGTGTGAGAATGCATTTCATGAAAAGTAATATAAAGTAGGTTTGCCAAAAGAAAATGCCAACCCTGTGTTGTTTAAAGAGCCGGCAAAGGCGTCCTCTTGACACTAAATAGGCTTCTAAATAAAAAATATGTATTCATTTGTTATGTGACTTTTCTGTCTTTGTTCCCTTTAATTATCAATATTTGAGGCAGCCCTAGAACACAATTTAAAGTGCTTTCTATTTATATTTGCTGTTCTATGTATGCACTGATAAGTGCTGAAAATACAGTTTTAGGTGACTGCTTATTTTTTAACCATATGGGACATCAAAATAATGAGCAGGCAATCCTAATCATAGGACTGGGTGCTTGACAGCAGTGATAGGGGAAGAGAGGGAGTACTGGGGTGGGTGCTGAGCAGTGATTCATATGTAATCCAACATGTGTCAGGGCCCTCACCAGTAGGCCACTGCAACTTTAACCACCCACTGATTGTCTTGCATGCCCAGCCAATGGCCATACCTATGCAACTACGAACCATAACACTTGTACAAGTGCGACTATTCAGACTATTTCAAGCCTCCAAAGCTATAAGAATGGCATGGGTGTCAGGAGTTTATCATTTTTAATGTACATTGAATATTGAATTATTAAACAGCTGTTCTGCTAATCTCTAAATTACACAGATTAGACAGAGCCTCCATGAGGCAGACTGTCATAGTGCCAGTGGGCACAATTAGGTGCCAGTGCCAAGCACTGGAAACCACTGCTCATATTAGGCACTGGTGCTGAGGTAACAGGGGAGAGGGACGTTGGTTCAAGAAGGTGTGGAAGAACAAAGGTGTGGAAGGTGAATGGGGGGACTGAACAGGTGTAAGATACAAATAGACAACAATTTGAATGGAGAGACTTGAGGTGAATGAGAAGTGCTGAGGGGCACGGAAGGTGACGGGGCCAGAGAGGCCATGCAATAAATGCGAGCGACTGTTAGAGATGAGGGCAGTGAAAAGACAGAATGGCAGAAGGTGGTTAAAGGTGAAGTGAGAGGTTGAATGAGGAGAGTTCGGAAATTGTTAAAAGGTGTGATAGAAGTGGACTGCAAATAGAGAGAGGGATCTGGGATTGGTAGAGGAGAGGGGGTGAGAGGAAAGCGGTATAGGTAAACTGCTCAACTCTGCACAAGACCACCAGGATTGTAAGGGACACCTGCTGGTCCCGGCCACGGCCAGGTGAGCTTCTAATGTGGTAGCACGTATTCCTATGGAGTGGAAGGCCCATCACAAAGGTTAAATAGACATCTTTCTGGCGTTAATTGCTGAATTTTGGTTATAAACTGGTACTGATAGGGTGAAATTGTTTCTTAGTGTTACTGTGTGTAAAAATAATGTAGCAATGCTAACCCAAAATACACTGCATCACATAACATTATTTACATTTTCTTCCCACACCATTTGGTCAAGCCTGTCGTGTAATTTGGTCCTCACATGCCTCTTAATTCCAGTAGCCCTGCCTACAATTTTAGAATTTTTTGTCCGGAGGGGGTCCTTATGCCTGAAAATGCTGAATGGGGGGGTCTCGGCATCCAAAGTTTGAAGACCTCTGCTCTATACAAAGCCAGTGGCAAGGGTCCGTACAGGGTGGTATGTGTCTGATGGTAGAAAGTTGCACAGAGGGTGACCTCTCTCACCTTTATTATTTGCCTTAGCAATGAAACCTTTAGCATGCCAGCTGAGATCAGTGGTGAAATGGCATGGCATAACGATTGGACAAACAGAGCATATAGTGTCAATAAATGCAAACAACGCATTAGTGTACCTGAGCCACCCAGCCCATTCTACCTTAATTCTACTTCAGGCCCTAGAAAAATTTTCTGAAGCCTCAGGCCTAGGCATTAATACATCCAATTCACGGCCATATCCAGTAGGGAAAGTCGAGGGAGGGGAAGTGTCCCGCGGTTGGAGCACCCATGGGAATTAGAATTAGTCCGATATCTTGGAATAAACGTTGCCAGAGAGAAAGACATATTTTACGAACAAAATATGGGAAGGCTAGTCAAGGGATTGCAAGGGAGGGAGCACTTCTGGAATACATTGAAATTGTCTTTGATGGGAAAAGTAGCACTGATAAAAATGGTCGTACTGCATAGGTGCCTTTGTGTTATGCAGGGGTCCTTTTATGAAATTCCACATAAAGTATTCATAGAACTGGTTTTTCTCCTTACACAGTTATGGAATCCGAAACACTGCAGGGTAGGACTGGAGGTAATAAAACAGCAGTGGGATAGGAGAGGGCTGGAATCCCAGATCTGGAAAAATAGTATCTGTCGTCACAACTACAACATGCCATATCATGGCTAGATACGGACCCCTCCTGGGAAAGAACTCATAGGCTAACCCTGGGTGGCCAACTACGTTATGCTCGCGTAGTTTGCGTAGTTTTGCTACTTTGCGCTATGCGAATTACACGTAGCACAGTGCAAAAACATGTAGCGTAGCATAGTTGGCATTTTATGCTTGCTCGCGGTCCTCAACATCAAGTTGGCGACCGCGAGCGAGCAAAATGACATCCCGGCAAGACTTTTTCCTCATTCGTGATCAGCAACATCAAGTTGGCGATCGCAAGCGTGGAAAATAAACCTCCCGGTGAGATTCTCAATGCGGGAAGGTCAGGTTTCTCATTGCGAGTGGTCGCGTATGCTCGCGACCGCTCACAATGAGAAACTGTCAGTCCGCGTTGAGAACGCTGCCGCTCGAGTAAAAATCTACTAGAGCGGCAGAAAATGACAGCTCGCACTGTGCAAGATGCTGTTTTCATTGATTGCACAGTGCGGACAAGCATCCGGCACTGTGCAATCATCGCGAACAGTTCACTATGCAGTTTGCGTAGTGCTACGCGTATCTCGCGTAGTGCGAAGTGCAATTTGCGTAGCTATGCGTAGCACTACTACTCAAACTACGCCCAGGGCACCAACAGCAGGCAGCAGCTGGGAGCTCTCCTCCTGAAAGAAAGGAGATTACAAGGAACATAACCCCCCTTGATCCGCTTAATGGCCGTACTATGGAATGGGGCAGTAAAAATGATAATTAAGCGAGAGCCCTATGCACCACTCATTGACATCTGGATTATACCACAGTTTGCCAACGTAGAACAGGCAATGACAATCGAGAAATCAAAGGAGGGGGGGGCTGTCTGATGCTGTCAGATTTTTAACCAGAAAATAGGTTCATTACTTACCAGGATGCGGTAGATACATTCGAACCAGGAGCTGAGCAATTTTTACAGTATGCAAAGATGGCAGCCACGGCCCGGCATCTTTGAGTGACATTCCCTGAAGCCCCCCAACGCTTACAAATTTTGATCACTATGATTACAGTGGAGGTCGGGAACAGGTTTGTAACTCACCTATTTAGGGGTTGAGGGAAGATAAAAGAGGCAAGCTCCTTAAGATTGAGGAGAGGTGGCAGTTGGCCAGTAATAAACTGCCAGCAGACAGAATGGAAAAAAATGCATGAAGAAGTCCGTAGAGTATCGGTATGTGCCAGGTTTAAGCAAATACAATACAATATTGTTCACATGTCATAACTTAGGCAAATACACACCATAAACGCAACAAGAGACCCTCGTTTTCCCCGATGTCAGCACACACAGGCTGACTTCCTACAAATGGTCTGGCATTGCCTCAAAACGCAAGCATATTGGACTGAAATACTGAAACAACTTAACAGGGTGGTGAGTCGGACTTGTCTCCTGGGACTGATACCTAGGAATCATAAACTTAAGAGGAGCAGACGATTTCTGATTGTGGGACTTACTATGGCTAAGAGGCGAATCGCAATACACTGGTTAACCCCCAGGGCCCAAATATAGAGAAATGGAAGAAAGACCTGAAGGAATGGTCAATGGCGGAAGAGAAACACATGAGAAAAACTAGAAGAGACAAAAAGTTACCGGAAGTGTTGCAGGCATGGGGAATGATGATTCAGGAGGTATTAGTTCAAATCCCACCCTCACAGCAAGAATCACATGGGGGAACACTAAGAAATGACCAGCACACATAGTCAGGAAGTATGAGTTAGTGACAACTAAAGACATATATAAAACATACATCAAAGAAATTGGCAAACAGGAAGCCGGTAGAGGGAGGCGCGGGAGTTGGGAGTGTTGAAATGATGTACTTTAATACTTTTACATTGGTATAACGCACAGTTTAAATCTCATAACAGATAATACCAGTCGACAGGGACCATTGTTTCTGAATGTATTTTACCTACCCTGGTTCCTTAGTGAGTGGGTGTAGTATTGAGCACACTCAATATTTGGTAAAAATGATGAGTTTATTGGTAGGAAAAACACAGGAGCAAGGTAGGGTGCAACCTACACAGGACTTCTTCCCAGCAACTGTCAGCACAGAGGCTAGGAGAGAATCCTGTGACATAAAGGAATGTCAAAGCAAAACAATTCTACACATAACTTAAAGGGGCAACACAACACATCTTCTTCCTTATGAACAAAAAGAAAAAAAAATAATAATAATTAACAAACAAAATCTTGTAACCATATAGGCTTGGAACGAACACGTTTCTTTCCAATAGCAGTATCCTTAATACAATTGAAATCTTTAACAGAGGTGTTGTTGATGTTATGATTAGGAGAACAACAATCATCAGCATTGTGAATATCATTAACATTTCTAGTGGAAACCGACCCTTCCTTATTAGAAACTTCTGGAATAACTTCATTGTCAATACCTCCAGGAATAACATCGTCAGAGGTACAAACCGGAACAGGAGTATCTTCAGAAGGAGCAGAAATATTTTCAGAAAAGAGCAACCCACCATGATCCTCTTTTTGAGCAAAATGAGGAACGGGAGAAATGTTAGAAAAATGTGCAGAATTATCAGCACAAAGATCCTTCTTCCCTTTGTAAATAGCAATTCTCTTTAAATTCCACACCTTACCATCACTCAACAGGACAGCATTACGTAACACTTTCTTAACCATTAAAGGTTTTGAAAACTGAGATTCACCTTTGCGAACCTTCCCCTGTTTTTTTTTCTTGACCCTTGGAGTAACTCAGCATTGTATTGACAGCTGGACTAGAGTTTCAGATATAAGTTAAACTATTGCTATTATGGCATCAATCTGGGATGGAGAATGGAATAAATGAGTAATGTGCAGCTTCTGAAACAAACTTTCAATCTCCTTATTAGGGTTGCTAGCTTATCGATTTCATACTGTCAACTAAATCCGGTGTGCCTCTTTTATGAGGCCTTGCGTCAGTTTTGCGCTTCCAATGCGTCACTTTTTGTGACGCATTGGCGGCGTAAAACATGCCTTCTGTTGCACACTTTTTACAAAGTGACGCATCTAAGCAGATGCATCACTTTGTAAACCCCTGCGCTACATTATACCTGCATCAGGTATAATGTATGCAGGGGGGTTCCCCCGCAAAAAGCCTCATAGAAGTGACGCAGTGAAATCTATGAGATGTCACTACTTCACTTCTTGGACACTGTTGCGTGAAAATCTTGCGCCTGTCTCACAGCAGGCGTAAGACTGACACAGGCCTTCCAAGCCCCATGTGAAAGGATGCATTGCTGGAGTTGCGTCACTTTTGTGACACATTCCAGCAATTTTGCACTTTTGTGACACATTCCAGGTATTTTGCACTTACAGATACGTCAGAATTACTGTCATATCTGTAACTTCTTGCGACATGATGCATCAGACATTAAATATGACGCATTAGGTATGTCGCAAGGAGTGCGCACTGAGAAGCCCGGTATTTTTAGCACTTATTTGTGCCTACTTCAGAAAGCAATTATAAATAGCACTTATAAATATGTTTTAGGGCTACATTAATGATTCATGACCAATAATTACAGAAAACAAAGGCAGAAAGGTCAGGTTACAAATGAGTACATACCATTTTATTTACAGCCCTATTTAGTGTCAAGGGGAGACTTTTGCAGACTCCTTAAACAAATGGCCGGTATTTTTCTATAAGAAAGGTGGCTTCCCTACTCGAGATGCCTTTTCTAGAAATGCATTCACCTACTTGTGGCAGAAAAAATAAAATACAAAGAGGAGATGTGATGTCACAGGCTGTCTAACAGGGGCTGTGCAAAGCCATCCTTGAGTCTGGGACCCGTTTTTCACTCGGAAGGTGGCTGGTGGCCACGCGAGAGAGAAAGGATTCTCTCCCTTTGTTAGCACTGGGCAGGAAGCCCCTTTCCATCCCCCCAGCAAATACCACCTCAAACATCAGTGTGGGCTCGCACTTCCACTCGAGTGCATCCCCGTTTTCAGGCGCAGAGAGACCCTTGTCCTGAGTCTTGGTCCTGCCTTCCCTGGTTTCCCACCCGGGATTCTTCGCCTAATCAGGCCCACGCCCCCAAATTCCACACAGAGCGCTCCTCGACGGCACCTCGGCTCACTTCTGACTTAAAGCGAGTGGCAGACAGAAGGGCACTGCATCTCTGGGAAAACTAGGGACTTTTGGAACACTGACTTCGAACTTGGTGTAAACTTGTGCGGGCAATCACGGGACTCGGCTACAGATAGATTTAAATCACAGAGAAAAAATGTTGGTACTAAGGATCTAGAATATGTTGTGAAGGAAATACTTGAAAAAGTATTCAAATGCACTGCTAAGGATTTAAAATGTGTACAGCAAAACAAATATAGAGGTTTTTTTGAAATTACGTTTTTTACAGAGCTGAAATATGATTTTTTTTACATGGTGTGTCACTCATGTGTTTACATGAGAACCTCAAGGGGGTCAAAATTACTGCTATGGCAGCAGCAAAGGAGGTGCCAGTAATTGACATATGTACAATGCCCATGTGTCTACCTGGGAGATTGAATGTTTTTTAAACCGGTTTTGCTCAAAGGTGAGGGGAGGTATATTACAGAGAAATACGGTTGGAATCTGGAATGGCAAGAGGAAGTTTTTTGTGATACTTAAACCAAACCCTGCTGGGGGAGTGACCCACCTCCCACAAACCTTTGCATTGGGCCCATACAGAGGCTATTTAAACTACCCACGCCAACCACAATATTGTAGGAACTGTTTAAGTTTTGGCCACCTTAAAGAAGAATGCAAAAATGAAGGTTGCAAGTTCTGTGGGGACAGAGGCCACAAACACACCGAATGTAATGCCCCCAAATCATGTAACCTATGTGGATCCAAAGAGCACCTTTATAGAGCATGCCCAAAGCAAAGATTCTCAATTGCGGCATCAGCAGCTGCCAAACATCACCAGCCATGGGATAGTAAACCTTACGCCCCAGTACTGGCACCATTAATCTTTAGGACAGTTAGCGATGGAGGCACCGGGGAAACACCCACCACAAACAAGCATTTACAATGCAATGGTCTCGGCATCATTAAAGGCAGAGCTATTGGCATTGCTCATGACATTTCTTTTTTTTTTCTTTAAATCATAAATAAATGGCATTGTCCTTTACATTGCCAACACACAGCATGCTGCACTCAACAGCATACAGCACTCTGCACTCAACAGCACACACCACTCTGCACCTGCACTCACTGCTCTGCACACTCACTCTGCACACTCACTCTGCACTCACTACGCTGCACTCACTACTCTGCATTCTGCACTCACTACTCTGCACTCACTACTCTGCACTCACTACTCTGCACTCACTACTCTGCACTCTGCACTCACTACTCTGCACTCACTACTCTGCACTCTGCACTCACTACTCTGCACTCACTACTCTGCACTCACTACTCTGCACTCTGTAGTCACTACTCTGCACTCACTACTCTGCACTCACTACTCTGCATTCTGCACTCACTACTCTGCACTCACTACTCTGCATTCTGCACTCACTACTCTGCACTCACTACTCTGCACTCATTACTCTGCACTCACACTCTGCACTCACTACTCTTCACTCACTACTCTGCACTCACTACTCTGCACTCACTACTCTGCTCTCACTACTCTGCACTCTGCACTCACTACTCTGCACTCTGCACTCACTACCCTGCACTCTGCACTCACTATTCTGCACTCACTACCCTGCACTCACTACCCTGCACTCACTACTCTGCACTCACTACTCTGTATTCTGCACTCACTACTCTGCACTCACTACTATGCACTCACTACTCTGCATTCGGCACTCACTACTCTGCACTCATTACTCTACACTCACACTCTGCACTTACACTCTGCACTCACACTCAGCACTCACTACTCTGCACTCACTACTCTGCACTCACTACTCTGCACTCACTACTCTACTCTCACTGCTCTGCAATCACTACTCTGCACTCACACTCTGCACTCACTACTCTGCACTCACTACTCTGCTCTCACTGCTCTGCACTCACACTCTGCACTCACACTCGGCACTCACTACTCTGCACTCACTACTCTGCACTCACTACTCTGCACTCACTACTCTGCACTCACTACTCTGCTCTCACTGCTCTGCACTCACTACTCTGCACTCACTACTCTGCACTCTGCACTCACTACTCTGCACTCTACACTCACTACTCTGCACTCTGCACTCACTACTCTGCACTCACTACTCACTACTCTGCACGCACTACTCACTACTCTGCACTCACTACTCACTACTCTGCACTCACTACTCTGCACTCACTACTCACTACTCTGCACTCACTACTCTGCACTCGGCACTCACGCTCTGCACACTCACTACTCTGCACTCACCACTCTGCACTCTGCACTCACTACTCTGCACTCTGCACTCACTACCCTGCACTCTGCACTCACTACTCTGCACTCACTACCCTGCACTCACTACCCTGCACTCACTACTCTGCACTCACTACTCTGCACTCTGCACTCACTACTCTGCACTCACTACTCTGCACTCACTACTCTGCATTCTGCACTCACTACTCTGCACTCACTACTATGCACTCACTACTCTGCATTCGGCACTCACTACTCTGCACTCATTACTCTGCACTCACACTCTGCACTCACGCTCTGCACTCACACTCAGCACTCACTACTCTGCACTCACTACTCTGCACTCACTACTCTGCACTCACTACTCTACTCTCACTGCTCTGCAATCACTACTTTGCACTCACACTCTGCACTCACTGCTCTGCACTCACTACTCTGCTCTCACTGCTCTGCACTCACACTCTGCACTCACACTCGGCACTCACTACTCTGCACTCACTACTCTGCACTCACTACTCTGCACTCACTACTCTGCACTCACTACTCTGCTCTCACTGCTCTGCACTCACTACTCTGCACTCACTACTCTGCACTCTACACTCACTACTCTGCACTCTACACTCACTACTCTGCACTCTGCACTCACTACTCACTACTCTGCACGCACTACTCACTACTCTGCACTCACTACTCACTACTCTGCACTCACTACTCTGCACTCACAACTCACTACTCTGCACTCACTACTCTGCACTCGGCACTCACGCTCTGCACACTCACTACTCTGCACTCACTACTCTATGCACTCACTACTATGCACTCACTACTCTACACACTCACTACTCTGCACTCACTACTCTGCACTCACTACTCTGCACTCACTACTCTGCACTCTGCACTCACTACTCTGCACTCACTACTCTGCACTCACTATTCTGCATTCTGCACTCACTACTCTGCACTCACTACTATGCACTCACTAATCTGCACTCACTACTCTGCACTCTGCACTCACTACTCTGCACTCACTACTCACTACTCTGCACTCACTACTCTGCACTCTGCACTCACACTCTGCACACTCACTACTCTGCACTCACTACTCTATGCACTCACTGCTATGCACTCACTACTCTGCACACTCACTACTCTGCACTCACTACTCTGCACTCACTACTCTGCACTCACTACTCTGCACTCTGCACTCACTACTCTACACTCACTACTCTGCACTCACTACTCTGCACTCTGCACTCACTACTCTGCACTCTGCACTCTGCACACTCACTACTCTGCACTCACTACTCTACACACTCACTACTCTGCACTAACACTCTACAATCACACTCTGCACTCACTACTCTGCACTCACTACTCTGCACTCACTACTCTGCACTCACTACTCTGCACTAACTACTCTGCCTTCTGCACTCACTATGCACTCACTACTCTGCACTCTGCACTCTGCAATCACTACTCTGCACTCACTACTCTGCACTCACGACTCTGCATCCTGCACTCACACTCTGCACTCACTACTCTGCACTCACACTCGGCACTCACTACTCTGCACTCACTACTCTGCCCTCACTACTCTGCACTCACTACTCTGCACTCTGCACTCACTACTCTGCACTCACTACTCTGCACTCACTACTCTGCACTCACTACTCTGCTCTCTCTGCTCTGCACTCACTACTCTGCACTCACTACTCTGCACTCTGCACTCACTACTCTGCACTCTGCACTCACTACTCTGCACTCTGCACTCACTACTCTGCACTCACTACTCACTACTCTGCACGCACTACTCACTACTCTGCACTCACTACTTACTACTCTGCACTCACTACTCTGCACTCACTACTCACTACTCTGCACTCACTACTCTGCACTCTGCACTCACACTCTGCACACTCACTACTCTGCACTCACTACTCTATGCACTCACTACTATGCACTCACTACTCTGCACACTCACTACTCTGCACTCACTACTCTGCACTCACTACTCTGCACTCACTACTCTGCACTCTGCACTCACTACTCTGCACTCACTACTCTGCACTCACTACTCTGCACTCACACTCTGCACTCACTACTCTGCACTCACTACTCTGCACTCACTACTACTCTGCACTCACTACTCTGCACTCTGCACTCACACTCTGCACTCACACTCTGCACTCACTAGTCTGCACACTCACTACTGTGCACTCACCACACTGCACACTCACTACTCTGCACTCTGTACTCACTACTCTGCACTCACTACTCTGCACACTCACTCTGCACTCACACTCTGCACTCACTACTCTGCATTCTGCACTCACACTCTGCGCGCACAACTCTGCACTCACAACTCTGCACTCTGCACTCACACTCTGCAAAGCGCGTCCACATACCCTAAGCGGCTCGTGCACCTGTCTGTCTCCCTTGGGAGGCATTTTAACATCAATAGGTCTCGCTGCCGAGACCTAAAAATGGCAGTGATAACGTTAAGCAGTATCCTTGTCCTGGGGTGTTATTATCCCTCCATTGTTCTCCTGGCTCTAATAGAAGCTTTTACAAAAGAGCATACATCAAAGCAAATGCTTGGGGTTTTCAGCAATTGCAGGTGATATAGAGCTTCACTACACCTGCGGTGGCCAAGTGTTTTTAGCAAAGGATTGAGAAAGTGCTTACGTGCATTATTAAAATGTTTTTAAAAAAAATGTAATGCAACAAAGAGTCTCCGGAAATGCCATCATAGGGACAAGGTGAAGCAGAACTCCCCGTTGTGGCATACAATGTAATGAAACACAAAAGCCGCTAAACAGTACAGGATCTAAAACAAAATAACAATGATCTCTCCCAGTGCGTTTATTTAAGATAAAGATAGAGCGCTGGCTCGGGAGAGGCAAGTGATCTATAATAAAATAGTACTGTGCTTTTCTCGGTTTCAACTGCAAGCCTACTATCTTCACAAGACTGCCAAAATAATTACTTAACCCGCAATTTATCATCCTTTTTTATATTTGTGGGAAAACAGAAGACAGCCCTAATGCCTTTAGCAACCTTGATATGTAGCTCAACCACAGTATTGCATCCCCTGATCCAATCTAATGCAGTCCAGGATGATGTCTCTGCAGAGTTTAGCATGAGGATTAGACCAACCCCTAATCTAAAGCAATAAGAGAGTCAGGTATGCTCTATCCTCAATGAATTGCTGGTTTACCTCCATGTAGATAATATAACTCAAGGCATTAGGAGGTTGCTGTAACAACCTCCGGCAAATGTTATTGTCCTCGGACTGGAGTGACCAAACATTTTGAAACCCCTGCCCCATACATTGTCGTCGGGATGCACTCAGCATTATATACTTTTAACAGGGGTGAAAGATTACCTTTCAGTGTGGGGCTAAAAATATTAAAAATTGCTCCAGTCAATCTACGAAGTTTCAAGTGGCAGGATGTCACCTGGGGTTCCAAGTGCCTAATGAGGTAATTCTCAGGTAACCGAATTCTCTGACAGTAACCATTTACTGGCCTTTGATGATAACTTTACTCAGGGCTTTTTTGTCAGACCCACAGGCCATGATTTGTGAATTGCCATAGTTCGTGGTGGTCCATGGCAAGGCACAGGTCCATCAGAGGCAGTACATGATAGGGGCTAAGTGCACCAATAGTCCATGGCAAGGCACAGGTCCATCAGACAGCAACAGGGCAGTGTGGACACCAGAGCAGGTACATCAGAGGCAGTACATGAGAGGGCATACAGCAGTATCAGAACAGCAACAGGGCAGTGTGGACACCAGAGCAGGTACATCAGAGGCAGTACATCAGAGGGCATACAGCAGTATCAGAACAGCAACAGGGCAGTGTGGACACCAGAGCAGGTACATCAGAGGCAGTACATGAGAGGGGCTAAGTGCACCAACAGTCCATGGCAAGGCACAGGTCCATCAGAGGCAGTACATGAGAGGGGCTAAGTGCACCAACAGTCCATGGCAAGGCACAGGTCCATCAGAGGCAGTACATGAGAGGGGCTAAGTGCACCAACAGTCCATGGCAAGGCACAGGTCCATCAGAGGTAGTACATGAGAGGGCATACAGCAGTAAGCAACAGGGAGGGACTTAAAAAGGACAATATTTATGGGGGTCCAGTGTACATGTCCTATCAATCTGTAACCAAATGATGTACAAAGTTCCCCAGGGGGTAGTGTTCGTATGGCTGGGTGGTCTCTCTTCCTCTCTCTAAGTGAAGGTATATATAAGAGTCAGGGAAAAGGTGTCCCTTGTCGGAACTAGGGATGCCTCACACAACTCACTAGCTTCATGACTGCTGTCATTTTGCCAGATGGTTGTCTCGTTTCATCATCGGCTTCCTGCTCCAGCGTCAGGCCGGCGCTGCAATGCCTGATGGGTAGCACAAAGTGCTACGCTCTTATGGAGTTCTTTTGTTCCTGGCCGTTGATCGAGTGTGTGTGAGGGGCCCAAGTGGTGGAGTAGTGAGCGTGAAGGGGTGTGTGTTTAAAAAAGGTTAGTATAGTCTACTAAGATAACTTTATTCATGTAGCTAACTACCTAGTTAAAATTGGTGAAGGGAGGGGTACCGGGACCCAAAAACTATGGGGATTGGTCCCGTTCAACCCTCGCCTATGATCAGGTCAACATGTTTCATGCCCTATCGGCAATTCTTCAGGACCTAGGTTGTGCTCATAAACTCATAGTGAGCCCGCTACGGGCTAGGGAGTGTGAAATATACAACCTGAGGGGTCGAAGACCGAAGCAGAAAGGTGTCCTGCGTAGGAATCCACCCCTCAGTCTCTGGTGCTGGTCCCTACAGACTGTTCTGCGTGCCGAGCCACGCCGGTGTGTGGGTTTTAGGTGCCGAGAGGTAAAGTCCTTGCGTTGAAAAGATACTTACCTTACAGCGCAGGTCCCACGAGAACAGTCTGTGGGGACCAGCACCAGAGACTGAGGGGTGGATTCCTAAACAGGACACCTTCCTGCTTCGGTCTTCGACCCCTCAGGTTGTATATTTCACACTCCCTAGCCCGTAGCGGGCTCACTATGAGTTTATGAGCACAACCTAGGTCCTGAAGAATTGCCGATAGGGCATGAAACATGTTGACCTGATCATAGGCGAGGGTTGAACGGGACCAATCCCCATAGTTTTTGGGTCCCGGTACCCCTCCCTTCACCAATTTTAACAAGGTAATTAGCTACATGAATAAAGTTATCTTAGTAGACTATACTAACCTTTTTTAAACACACACCCCTTCACGCTCACTACTCCACCACTTGGGCCTCTCACACACACTCGATCAACGGCCAGGAACAAAAGAACTCCATAAGAGCGTAGCACTTTGTGCTACCCATCAGGCATTGCAGCGCCGGCCTGACGCTTGAGCAGGAAGCCGATGATGAAACGAGACAACCATCTGGCAAAATGACAGCAGTCATGAAGCTAGTCAGTTGTGTGAGGCATCCCTAGTTCCGACAAGGGACACCTTTTCCCTGACTCTTATATATACCTTCACTTAGAGAGAGATGAAGAGAGACCACCCAGCCATACGAACACTACCCCCTGGGGAACTTTGTACATCATTTGGTTACAGGGCATACAGCAGTATCAGAACAGCAACAGGGCAGTGTGGACACCAGAGCAGGTACATCAGAGGCAGTACATGAGAGGGCATACAGCAGTATCAGAACAGCAACAGGGCAGTGTGGACACCAGAGCAGGTACATCAGAGGCAGTACATCAGAGGGCATACAGCAGTATCAGAGCAGCAACAGGGCAGTGTGGACACCGAGCAGGTACATCAGAGGCAGTACATGAGAGGGGCTAAGTGCACCAACAGTCCATGGCAAGGCACAGGTCGATCAGAGGCAGTACATCAGAGGGCATACAGCAGTATCAGAACAGCAACAGGGCAGTGTGGACACCAGAGCAGGTACATCAGAGGCAGTACATCAGAGGGCACAATGCAGTATATCAGGCACCACAAGTACGAATCACTATTAACCCGTACCAAGGTCCACAGCAGTGGAAGACTGTTTACAATTGACAATGTACACACCATGTCCAATGACATGTGAGTGAAGACAACAGCACCTTACATCACACTATCAGGTGGATTGCGAGAAGTACCCGCATCGGACAGACTGCCAGCACTAGAAACCGGAGTGTGACACACAGCCACAGATGTAGTGACTGACACGTGAGCCACAGACCCAGACACACTGCCAGCACCTGATACAGCAGTCTGAGAAACAGCCACAGCCCGAGTGACTGACACATGGGCCACAGACCCAGATACACTGCCAGCACCACAAACCGGAGTGTGAGACACAGCCACAGCTCGAGTGACTGACACATGCGCCACAGACCCGGATACACTGCCAGCACCTGATACAGTAGTGTGAGACACAGCCACAGCCCGAGTGACTGACACATGGGCCATAGACCCAGATACACTGGCAGCACCTGATACAGGAGTGTGAGACACAACCACAGCCCGAGTGACTGACTCATGGGCCATAGACCTAGATACACTGCCAGCACCTGATACAGGAGTGTGAGACACAGCCACAGCCCGAGTGACAGACACATGGGCCATAGACCCAGATACACTGCCAGCACCTGATACAGGATAGGGCTCAACTGATACAGTGCCACTACATGATGCATGACAGCAAACAACAGACACAGTGCCACTACCTGACACATGCGAGTCAACTGCAGCGGCGCCACTGGGACCACTGAAATGATGAGCCACAGGGCTGTATGGTCCAGGAGGCAGGGTGGCTCTGGGAGCGGCGGATAGTTGCAATTGGCCGACATCGGGTTGGGCATGTGTCAATGCTGTGTGTCTACGTTTCTTAGGACATGTGACTGCACCCTGGACAGGACAGGACTGGCAAGTGGGCTGGACTGAGAAGAAATATCACCCACCATGGGAGGTGCATCTGCTGGCGGGGGAATGCTCTCTGGGGACGTGCTGGAGCCTGCTTGTCGTTTGCTGTGTGGCGGCCTTCTGGGCTCTGCAACATGTGTCATGGGGGATGCTACTACAGGGTCCACCTGCATCCGCTCCTGACGGGCCCTGATGGGAGTGGAGTTAAGGGGTGACTCCACTGCGGAGACATCTGTATTCCGTTTCCCAGAAAACAGCAGCCTCAGTGCATCGAGGGGTGATGTAGGCCTGTCCTTGACAGCGCCACTGTCCATGGGAGATGCCTTGGCCCTTAGATGTTCCATTTCCGTAGGAGGAATGTTGTCTGTGGACCTTCCCTGTTCCCTGGATGGTGCCCTGTTCCAGGCAGCAGACTTGTTGTCTGTGGTGTACATATCCCCAGGACACACCTTCTCCCTGTGTGTGTCCCTGCCCCTGGGAGTGTCCTTGCTCTTCTTAGGTGCGTTTGTCTTGTGAATGTCCTTGTCCCTGCCCTTGGTAGAAGCTCCTTCCTTCCTATGCTCCCTGCCCTTGGGAGTGGGTCCTTCCTTCCTAGTCTCCCTGCCCTTGGGAGTGGGTCCTTCCTCCTAGTCTCCCTGCCCTTGGGAGTGTCTCCTTCCTTCCTAGTCTCCCTGCCCTTGGGAGTGAGTCCTTCCTTCCTAGTCTCCCTGCCCTTGGGAGTGGGTCCTTCCTTCATAGTCTCCCTGCCCTTGGGAGTGGGTCCTTCCTTCCTAGTCTCCCTGCCCTTGGGAGTGGGTCCTTCCTTCCTAGTCTCCCTGCCCTTGGGAGTGTCTCCTTCCTTCCTAGTCTCCCTGCCCTTGGGAGTGTCTCCTTCCTTCCTAGTCTCCCTGCCCTTGGGAGTGGGTCCTTCCTTCCTAGTCTCCCTGCCCTTGGGAGTGTCTCCTTCCTTCCTAGTCTCCCTGCCCTTGGGAGTGTCTCCTTCCTTCCTAGTCTTCCTGTCCCTGGGAGTGTCCCTGCTCTCATGAGGTGCCTTCGTCTTCTGACTGTCCTTGTCCAAGGTAGTGTCAATGGAACTGGGAGTAAGGCTTACCTTGGGAGTACCTTGTGTGTGGGATGCCTGTGCAGCATGTGTAGCCATTACACCCAACCCCTCTTTTGGATCACGTGTGTGTACTCCACTGTATCTGACGTTGTCTTTGTGAACAGATTTTGCTGACCTAGGGGATGGTGTCTGAGCCCTCCGTGCCTTGACGTGCTGGCTGACGCTGCTTCTAGTGCAATAACATGTATTAGAGTCCTGGTCAGAATATTCACTCCCCCCTGAGACATCCAGTGTTGTAGATGGTGGAACAGAAGTAGCACCCAGTCCATGTGACTGTACAATGGCAGACGACACACTGCTAGCCAATGACTGCACTGTCCTGTGTAGACCAGCCAGATTGCCATGCATACCTTCCATGAAAGCCACCACCTGCCCCAACTTCCTATCGTGGTCTTGGAAAGCATTTATTATATTGGTCTGCCCCACACACAGCTGTCGCAGCAGATCAACAGCCTCTGCACAAAGAGCATTTTGGCTCACGGAGGCTGGGGCAGCGGTGCCGACACCGAACGCCACTCTGCTCCCCCTACTCCTGCGTGCACGAACAGTACATGATGCAGTTGGCGCCAGGGTGGGCCCTGTGTGCTGTGTCCCGACTGAAGGTGTTGATTGCCCACTCCCAGTCTGTGACAACAGTGCTGACTCACCAACACTGTCGGAAGATGATGACGATGTTGTCTCCACATGCGAGTCCTCCAGGACGGTCCTGTCCCCCTCTCCAGCGCTGGCCCCTTCTGTGTCAGTCTGCGTGTGCGCGACGTCTGATCCAGATGCATTGGCTTCAATCATCTCCTCCGTCTGTGGCTGAGTGCCCTCTGCCAAAGCTGAAATGCACAGGAAATGGGTGTAAGTCATGGGCACACTCACGTACAGTACTGCTACGGAATCCCTAATGCCATTGATGACAATGTACATCAATCCCCCAACCTGCACACGGGCCACCCCTACCAGTCATCCTCACAGGAAATAAGTGGCGTTGGCCGTGCTACATGTACAGCATGCGGACAGGGCATGAGCAACTACATCTGCACACCAGTCTTGCCATGGGGTGACGGAGCACTACAGCATGTGCATCAACACTCAACTGCTTAGCGAGTGGCGTCTCAACATGCCGCACCGGGAAGTGACATTTAACTGCGCCAATGTCACCAACATGCCATTGCAACGAGACACACGATACACGGAAGTCACTAATGTGTCTGGCCAACAAAACATGCATTGCACTCACAAGCAACATACACTGACAGTATTCTTACCGCCACGTTGCTGTTCATCCACACGCAACCGCTCTGACAGGTCAGGATGCGTCACAGCAATGATACGGTGCATGAGAGGGGTCATTGAGCATTGGGCCAGACGTGCCGTTCTTGGAATCATCCCTAGTGTCACTTCCGCTACATTCTTGCTCAGCCTGGAAATGTCGTCCCAGCGTTTGTGGCAGTGTGTATGTCGTCTATTGGACACCCCCACTGCTCGTACATCACGTGGAATGCTCCTCCACACGTCCTTGCGAAGGTGCAGCTTGACCTACCATGATGGCAGACAAAAGGGTGCAAGTCAGTGGACAGTTGGCCAGTCACACAGATAGGGGCAACACGTTTCTCTCAGCAGCCATGCACATTTCGTCTCATGTGTTGGTCCCACATCACACCGCCAAGATTCCAGAGCCCAGGTGTCATGGAACACCTCATGCACACCAACTTGTCCCCCACTGCACTTACCACCTGTCCGGGTGTGCCGTACAGGCGTCCGTAGTTGCGGAGCACACCGTCCACGAGGACATCCAGCTCCGTGGCGGTGAAGGGACGAGACCGGATCTCTTTGACTCTCGACATGGCAAGGTCACGGAGTATGGCACTAGAGCGGCAGTCGGTGGTCAGCTCCGCAGCAGCAGGTGGAGGTGATGGTCACAGGCAGCAGTTGGTGGTCAGCTCCGCAGCAGCAGGTGGAGGTGATGGTCACAGGCAGCAGTCGGTGGTCAGCTCCGCAGCAGCAGGTGCAGGTGATGGACACAGGCAGCTGTCGGTGGTCATCGTAGAATGTGTGCTTTTGCACATAACACATATATAGGGCCCTGTGGCCATGTCAGTGGCATACGGCGCCAGCCATTGGTCAGCCCTGGAAGCGTGTTCGGAAATGGGCCAATGACTGGCCCTGGTGTTGCGGTGCACAGCATACGCTACATTCTATTGGGCACACGCGGCCCTTGTTCACACCTCCCATTGGCTGCACGTGCACAGACCGTCACGCTCACACACCGGCAAGTGCATGTGGAAGGTTCCGGGACGGATGCTTCATTTGCAACAATGTTCAATCACTGGTGCCAACATGGCGGGGCACGTATTCGGCGGGGGAGGTGCAGGCCAACACATCCATAAGCTGATGTCAATGCACATGGCAGGTCATGACCCCCTTACAGTGACATTGCATCATCCAGCCTACATCGGCCGGCCCAGCCCTGCCCAGGACCGCCGTGCCGGCCATGTCAACTACCGCCGTTTCAGGCCCCGTCCACTACCGCCGTGCTAGGCCCTGCCCAGGACCGCCGTGCCGGCCATGTCAACTACCGCCGTATCAGGCCCCGTCCACTACCGCCGTGCCAGGCCCTGCCCAGGACCACCGTGCCGGCCATGTCAACCACCGCCATGCCAGGCCCCGCCAGGGCACGGCGGGAGTGGACGGGGCCTGAAACGGCGGTAGTTGACATGGCCGGCACGGCAGTCCTGGGCAGGGCCTGGCACGGCGGTAGTGGACGGGGCCTGAAACGGCGGTAGTTGACATGGCCGGCACGGCGGTCCTGGGCAGGGCCTGGCACGGCGGTAGTGGACGGGGCCTGAAACGGCGGTAGTTAACATGGCCGGCACGGCGGTCCTGGGCAGGGCCTGGCACGGCGGTAGTGGACGGGGCCTGAAACGGCGGGAGTTGACATGGCCGGCATGGCGGTCCTGGGCAGGGCCTGGCACGGCGGTAGTGGACGGGGCCTGAAACGGCGGTAGTTGACATGGCCGGCACAGCGGTCCTGGGCAGGGCTGGGCCGGCCAGTGTAGGCTGGATGATGTAATGTCACTGTAAGGGGGGTCATGACCTGCCATGTGCATTGACATCAGCTTATGGATGTGTTGGCCTGCACCTCCCCCGCCGAATACGTGCCCCGCCATGTTGGCGCCAGTGATTTAACATTGTTGCAAGTGAAGCATCCGTCCCGGAGTCTAGCACATGCACTTGCCGGTGTGTGAGCGTGACGGACCATGCACATGCAGACAATAGGAATGTTGAACACGGGCTGCGTATGCCCAGACGTAAACAGCGGAAGCAGTGCACCGCCATGGCGGGGTCAATGATTGCACCTTTGCTGATGATGCACCTTGTTCCATTGTCTGCAGCTGCCTGATGACGGTTGTGTGCGTGATTGCGTGACTCCACATGTCATGCTCTATCCCATGTGTGTCCATACCATGGCCATCGGTGTGCCACAAATGTAAATCACATGTGCATGTCGACATCGGGTATTTCCCTACACAAGTTTGTCGTACCTCACATCTACACAGTAGATCCCGGATGTATCGGCACATTCTGATTCAGTTGTCAGTGAGTGGTATATGTGAGATATTGACTATGGTGGGGGTTCACTTGTGTTCAGTGCATGTGTGTTGCCTATTGTGTCACCATGCATGTGATGTCCGTATGCCCACCATTATTGGTGTTGCCATTGGTGCATGATGAAATGGTGTGTGTGTGTGTATCTTTTCGCATGCACTTGCATGTGTGTATGTGATGTTGCGCCTACACATGTGGGTCATGTCACATGTCTTGTTGGCAGTAATGTTGAGGTGAGACAAAGTGCATTGCACATGTTGCAACACATCATGTTGCTAGTGGCTGCACATTGTTGCTACGTCAATCCATGTTGTAGTGACAATCAGAGATGTCACACATATGACAATTATACACTGCATATTACGTGTTGGTAGAGTTCGTTGACATGTGAGTGAGTTGCACAGACATGCGTTGTATGTGAATTGACTTCCATTCCATCTACTCCCACACAGGAGGGCTCCAAATGTCCATCGCCCATACACTGTGCTGGAGGATATGGTGGACGAGGAGGTGATCAGGAAATTCAGGCTGGATCGACGTCGATTGATGGAGCTTGTGGACCAATTGTCTCCTCACCTGCAGCCGCGAAGAACCTATCCAGGTTCCATTACACCCACGGCAAAGGTGATGGCGGCACTCCACTTTTTTGCTACAGCACATTTCAGTACACAGATGGACATGCCTGGGGGATGTCACAGGCCATGTTCAGCACGGTACTTTGGGATGTATTGACAGCCATGATGCTGTACAAGCATGACTACATTCATTTCCCACAGGCGGCAGAGTTGGCAGCGGTCAAAGCAGACTTCTATGCACTGGGTCGGATACCACACGTTGTGGGTTCCATTGATGGCACGCATATCGCGATCATTCCACCACGGGTACATGAGCAGGTGTTTAGGAATCGGAAGCACTTTCATTCCATCAAAGTGCAGGTGGTGTGCCAGGCCGACAACATAATATCACATGTGTGTGCAAGATTTCCAGGCTCTGCACATGACGCCCACATCATGCGGAGCAGCATTGTCCCCCAACTGATGGCAAATCTGCGTCCGGCACAAGCGTGGCTTGTTGGTGAGTATGCTGTGGTGACAGGAGTGATATCTGTGTGGCATGGTGTGCCCACCAATTCAGGTTGTGATGTTTCTCTCTCTCTCTCTCTCTTCCACCAACATAGGCGACTCGGCTTACCCAAACAGGCCTTGGCTGCTGAGTCCCATACGCAATCCAACGACAGCGGGAGAAATGCGATACAATGATGCCCATGGAAGGACACATCGAGTGGTAGAACGTACATTTGGCCTGCTTAAGTCTAGGTTTCGGTGCCTGGATAAGACTGAAGGGGCCCTGCCTTACTCACCAGGCAAAGTATGCAAGATCGTGATTGCCTGCTGCATGCTCCACAACCTGGCTGTGCGCAACAACATTGAACTGCTCTTGGACCCTGATGAACAGCAAGTTCCTCGCCCTCCCGACCCACCCATGTCCACTGATGAGGATAGTGGTGAGGAGGAAGGTGTGGACCAGAGGCGCCAGCTCATTGATCGCTACTTCCCTTGATTGTGAGTGTGCTCCTCTTGTGCTGCTTGTGTATGCCCTGTGTATGTTTGCTGGTCTTGTGTCATTGTGGTGTGCATCATCTATGTATTCTGCAATGTGATGTATGCATGTGTGTGTTCATTTATTTGTACATGCAAGTCTCCATGATGTGTGTACTCTCATCCATTCCTGTTGTGATGCGTGTGGTTTGTGGAATGTTGCACTGCAGTGTGTTGTGATGAGTGTGAATATGTTTCCTGACGTGTCTTTTTGGTTTCTATATTTCCCTAGGTCACTCCCGCTGCGGCATGATTCTGTACCAGTTGGATCCCTGAACCTGGTAACGTCTGTTTCTGATGCAATCATGTGAATAAACATGGAGGCAACACATCATTGAGTGAGTAAGTGGTATTTATTTACAGATTGTGCATAGGTGTAGGTGCATATTTACAAATGAGTGAAGGGGTGGGGGAGTGAGAGTTAAAGGTTATGGCAGATGAAATGTCCGTGCTGACACCACATAGGGTGGTGTCTGCCTAGTGCAGCAGGCCTGTGCCAGGTGGGACCGGATATTTGGCAGGGTGAATAGCAGGCTCAGGTACTGTAACAGTCATTGTCGGCTTCTCTTGGAGTGTGTGGAAGGAGCTTCCACACTGCTCTCGCCCACTTCCAGCCTCGGACGGCCCCTCAGTCTTTGAGTCGGGACGGAGTCAGCTGGGGGCGCAGGCTGATCAGGTAACACATCCGTAGCCAGGGGCGCAGGTGGCGGTGGCGGTGGCGTTGTTTGAGGGGGTGTGGGGAGGGTGGTGTTGGCGGCTATCCATGGCATCCACATGGTATTGTTCTGGGTAAATATGTCCCCTAGTTGGCCAAGCCACCTCTCAATGGCCCCCAACATTGCCGTGCTCTCAACAAAGTCCTGGTGGGCCCGGTCTGCCTGTGCCTGGCCACGTTGATAGGTTTCCTGGAACCTGGCTAGTGCTTCCAGTGACTGTTGCACGGCATTGGGTGTGTTTGTTTCCTCAGGACGTCTTTGTGCTGTGCTCCTGCCTGCCGGATGTGGCCTTGCATCTCTGCTTTGCCTCACACTCTCCCTGCGTGGCTGGGATGGCTCAGGCCCGGCGTCGGGCGGTGGGTTGGGCAGGGTGGCAGGGGCAGGAGTGGTGGTAGTAGTGATGGTGGTGGAGGTGGTGCTGGTGGTGGCTGTGCAGGTCACAGTGGCCAGTGTTGTGGGAATGGCAGAGGCCGTAGTAGTTGGTGCAGGTGTGACCTGGGAGCCAGATGGCCCTGGCTGCCTGCTTGTGCCCGCACCATCCTCAGCCCCGGAGGGGGCTGGGCAATCGTCCCCTGAGACTTCTGAGTGTGGCGAGTCTGGAGGCCGGGTGTTGATTCCAGCTGTCAGATTACGATCACCTGCAAAACAAAAATGTGAGGATGAGTCATGTGGCCATTACGTGTTATTTTCATTTTGTTGACAATTCAGTCGGCACTGGCACTCACCCCACCCACCACCACCGCCATCCCTATGGACATGGAGGCCTGTGGGGAGTTGGAGTAGTGACCTCTCACACACCCCATCCACCACCACTGCCCTCCCTATGCACATGGGGGCCTGTGGGGAGTTGGACTAGTGACCTCTCACACATCCCACCCACCACCACCGCCATCCCTATGCACATGGGGGCCTGTGGGGAGTTGGACTAGTGACCTCTCACACACCCCACCCACCACCACCGCCATCCCTATGGACATGGGGGCCTGTTGGAAGTTTTAGTGCCGTCCCCTCACACACACCACCCACCACTACCGCCATCCCTATGGACATGGGGGCCTGTGGGGAGTTGGACTAGTGACCTCTCACACACCCCACCCACCACCACCGCCATCCCCATGGACATGGGGGCCTGTTGGAAGTTGTAGTGCCGTCCCCTCACACACACCACCCACCACCACCGCCATCCCTATGGACATAGGGGCCTGTGGGGAGTTGGACTAGTGACCTCGCACACACCCCACCCACCACCACCGCCATCCCTATGCACATGGGGGCCTGTGGGGAGTTGGACTAGTGACCCTTACACACCCCACCCACCACCACCGCCATCCCTATGGACATGGGGGCCTGTTGGGAGTTGGACTGGTGACCTCTCACACACCCCACCCACCACCACCGCCATCCCTATGGACCTGGGAGCCTGTGGGGAGTTGGAGTAGTGACCTCCCACACACCCCACCCACCACCACCGCCCTCCCTATGGACATGGGGGCCTGTGGGGAGTTGGAATAGTGACCTCTCACACACCCCACCCACCACCACTGCCATCCCTATGGACATGGGGGCCTGTGGGGAGTTGGACTAGTGACCTCTCACACACCCCACCCACCACCACTGCCATCCCTATGGACATGGGGGCCTGTTGGGAGTTGGACTAGTGACCTCTCACACACCCCACCCACCACCACCGCCCTCCCTATGCACATGGGGGCCTGTGGGGAGTTGGACTAGTGACCTCTCACACACCCCACCCACCACCACCGCCATCCCTATGGACATGGGGGCCTGTTGGGAGTTGTAGTGCCGTCCCCTCACACACACCACCCACCACCACCGCCATCCCTATGGACATGGGGGCCTGTTGGGAGTTGGACTAGTGACCTCTCACACACCCCACCCACCACCACCGCCCTCCCTATGCACATGGGGGCCTGTGGGGAGTTGGACTAGTGACCTCTCACACACCACACCCACCAACACCGCCATCCCTATGGACATGGGGGCCTGTTGCGAGTTGTAGTGCCGTCCCCTCACACACCCCACCCACCACCACCGCCATCCCTATGGACATGGGGGCCTGTGGGGAGTTGGAGTAGTGACCTCTCACACACCCCACCCACCACCACTGCCCTCCCTATGCACATGGGGGCCTGTGGGGAGTTGGACTCGTGACCTCTCACACACCCCACCCACCACCACCGCCATCCCTATGTACATGGGGGCCTGTGGGGAGTTGGACTAGTGACCTCTCACACAACCCACCCACCACTACTGCTCTCCCTATGCACATGGGGGCCTGTGGGGAGTTGGACTAGTGACCTCTCACACACCCCACCCACCACCACCGCAATCCCTATGGACATGGGGGCCTGTTGGGAGTTGTAGTGCCGTCCCCTCACACACACCACCCACCACCACCGCCATCCCTATGGACATGGGGTCCTGTGGGGAGTTGGAGTAGTGACCTCTCATACACCCCACCCACCACCACCGCCATCCCTATGGACATGGGGGCCTGTGGCGAGTTGGACTAGTGACCTCTCACACACCCCACCCACCACCACTGCCCTCCCTATGCACATGGGGGCCTGTTGGGAGTTGGAATAGTGACCTCTCACACACCCCACCCACCACCACCACCATCCCTATGGACATGGGGGCCTGTTGGGAGTTGTAGTGCCGTCCCCTCACACACACCACCCACCACCACCGCCATCCCTATGGACATGGGGGCCTGTTGGGAGTTGTAGTGCCGTCCCCTCACACACACCACCCACCACCACCGCCCTCCCTATGCACATGGGGGCCTGTTGGAGTGGTTTAGACGTTGGTGAGTATGTGGACTGCATGCATGGGTTTGGGTCTGGGAGATGTGTCTTCAGAGTTGTGTGAGGCACACCGTCTTGTTGTGCTCGTGGTGCTTGGGTTGTACTTACCGGCCTCTTCTCCATCCTCAAGTCCATCAAGGGTCTCAGGGTGCAGGATGCTCATCACCTTGTCCTCCCACTCGGTGTACGGTAAGGGCTCCGGGGGGTTCCACCGCCTGTGTGATTTGCCCGGAGATAGTTCTTGGCTCGGATGGATTTCACTCGGGTCTTGAGGTCATGCCACCACCTCTGAATCTCCTGCTTCGTCCTCGGGACGGTCCCAGATGCATTCACCCTGGTGACTATCCAGTCCCACATGCTGTTTTTCCTGGCTATGCTAGTCTGCTACACTTGGGCCCCGAATAAGTGGGGTTCTACACGTATTATCTCATCTACCATAACCTTTAACTCGGTGTCAGTGAATTTGGGGTTCTTTTTTGGTGCCATGGTGTGTGGTGCTCGGGGTGTGGGTTTGAGTGAATAGGGAGGTGCAGGTGTGTGGTGTGTAGAAATGGTGTGGTGGGTCTTTGTGTAGTGGGTGTGTTTGGGTGTGGGTTATGTGTAAGATATCTGTGTTTGCTGTAAGTTAAGTGGTGTCTCCTGCTAGCAGCTATGCTGTGATGCAGAGGATTTCTGGAGTGGGTGGGAGTTATTTTATAGTCTGTGTCTTGGCCCTGTCTGAATGGTTATTGGCAGTCAGGTGCTAGGTGGGTGTGTTGCCAGGTGTGCATTATGTGGTACTTGGGGGTGGGTCATTGTGTCTTGTGATTGGTTTAGATGTTTCAGGTGGGTGGTCGTTCATTTTCCTGTGTTTGGTGATAACTTCCGTCGCAATGTATGGCATTGGTTTGACAGTGGGAAAGTTGTTTGTGTTGGCCTTCCGCTGGGGAGCACGGTTTCTCGTAGCATTGGTACCGCAGCGGACGTGGATTGCGATGGCTACCGGGGTACTTGCGGAGTTATCCTAATTGCGGACACGGACACTACGCAGGTATCACGGGAGAAGTGGATGTTCTAGCGGTCATGTGCGTACGCGGGCTCAGGTGTACTTCGACCGCCGCGGACGGGGATTGGTGTGCTCCGTCCGCCGCGATCGGTGTTTTAATCATATTTTATCCTAATCGCTATTGCGGTTTTTCCGCGGACAAGTCCGGAGTATCTTGCCACCTTCCTCGGCGGACGGAACACGTTTCCGTCCGCGATCCTAATCGACCCCATAATGTTTAACATCATATCATAGAATGCCCGAGGAATGGGCTCACAAGTGAAAAGAGCGTCAGTGTTTGAGCTCTGCAAAGTACAAAAAGGGGACATTATATGTTTACAGGAATGTGCAATTCCCCACTCCACGGATTACAGTCACATATCCAAATATTGGGAAGAAGGCCCCTCCGAATTGTCTGGGGGTGGAAACAAGAACGCTGGAATAGGCATTCTCATAAAAAACAATCCTTGATACTAAAATTATACAGCCAGGCAGGGCTATGATGGTCACCATACAATACAGAAACACCACCTTTGAGGTCTGTAATATTTATGCACCAACTGACAAGAATGAAAGAATGTCCCTGTTTGAAATGCTCCCACTTTTTATTGCAGGTGCAACCCCAATGGTGTTAACAGGGGATTTCAACTGCATCATAAACCTCACAGACAGATGTGGGAAGAAAAATTGTTACAAAACTGATAAGCCTGCAAAATGTCTGAAAAACATGTGTAAAGATTAGCAACTGTCAGATACAGGGGAAAAATCAGGGTCAAAACAAAGGTTCACCTGGGAGGCAGAAAGTGGCAAAGTCAAATCAAGAATTGATTTCATTTTCACCTCCAAAAATATAAAAGCAAGGAATTATGAAACAAACGAGAGTGGTATGTCAGACCACAAAATCTTGAAAGCAACCGTTGAAATGTCAAACATGTGTCAAATGGGGAGGGGTGTGTGGAAAATGAACATCTTGTTGTTACAAGAGGAAAATATATGTAAAAATTACAGTGATATGTACAACAACTTAAAAACCAGAAAGTAAAGTTTCCCATCCTTAGCAGAATGGTGGGAAGAGGTAAAAAAAAAAAAAAAAAATTTTTCAGAAAACAGAGCATGATCAAAAGCAAGGAAAAGTATCAAAAATTTGATGAAATACAACAAAGAATAATCACACTAGAAAACCTGGAAAGGGGTGGGATGGAAGTAGGGGAGGAAAGAGAAAAAACAAAAACGGAACTGAAAGAATTGCTGACACAACGAGGGAAAGAACACATTTTTAACTCCAGGGTCAAGATCTTTGAGGAAGATGAAAAGTGCTCAAGGTTCTTTTTCAAAAAGGCGCAGCAAGTGCAAAAGGTAATGAATGAACTGAAAGACACAAATGGACAAACACAAAAGGGCACAGAGAAAGTAGGGAAAATAACAACAGCCTTTTTTTCCCAATTGTACAAAAAAGAGCCATCAGATATAAGTGCATGTGAAGATTTTCTAGGGTCTTTGCAGAGCTCTTTATCCCAAGAGGAACAACATGTTCTAACCACCCCCATTTCTGCAGAAGAACTCTTCCAAATCATTCAGGAAGCCCCAAAAGGGTCAGCCCCTGTGCAAGACGGCCTTCCATGGGAGTTTTACAAAGCTTTCTGGGGGCTTATTGCAAAGGATTTTTGGAGTCTGTTGAAAGAATGCTTGGAAAAAAATGTTTTACCCCCCCTCCTTTCCACAGGGCATCATCAAACTGCTGGAGAAAAAGGGGGACAAGCTGGACATCAACAATTGGAGGCCAATCACCCTCTTGAATGTGGACAGTAAGGGGCAGATGTATCAAGATTCCATTTTGCACTTATCAAATAGCGATTGTTAAGGAATCGCTATTTGAGAAGTGCAAAATGGTATGTATGTAGAATTTCGCTATTTATTAGCGATTCCTTAGAATTCCTTAATTGCGATTAGCAAATTGCTAATCGCAATTAAGGAATAATTTCCCATTCATTTCTATGGGCCAGGAGGCCCGTAGGAATGAAAGTAAAATTATACTCAATTTGCGATCAGCAATTAGCTAATCGCAAATTGAGAATAATTTCAAGGGTGCAAGGGTGTCTTAAGGGCACCCTGCTGCACCCCTGAATTTGAGATGTACATGCATATGGCGCACATACATGCCCTAAGGGCATGTATGAGCGTCATATGGTACCTTTAGAATTTAAAAAAAGTGCTTTTTGAAAAGAATTCGCAAATTACCACCAACTACAAGTTGATGGTAATTTGCGAATTCTTAGTCAAAAATCGCAACACTGAAATGCTTGATACATTTCAAATCTAAAATCACAATTTGCTATTTCTTAAAAGCCTCGCAATATTAAGGAATCTCTAAATTAGCGATTCCTTAATATTGCGAGGCTTTTTGCATGATACATTCCAAATCCCGTTTTTTTTGTCGCAAACGCTGCTATTTTCCGAATCGCAGCGTTTGCGACAAAAAAAACGGATGATACATCCCGCCCTAAGATCCTAAGTAAAGTCCTGGCAGGAAGATGCAGAAAGGTGCTGCCCTCCATCGTGCACCCAGACCAAACATGTGCGGTCCCAGGAAAGAAAATCTGGGACAGCTTGACCATCATTAGAGACACCTTGTGGTTAGCGAAAGACAGGGGGAATCCACTAGCTATCTTGGCCCTTGATTTCCGAGAAAGCCTTTGACTCCCTAAGTCATGAATACCTTTTCAAAGTGCTCAGGGAAATGGGATTCCCAGAAGGTTTCATCAAAACTATTGGCTTAATATACACTGGATGTGAAAGCCAGGTCCTTATAAATGGTACACTATCTGAGGGGTTCCAAATTGAATCAGGGGTCAGACTGGGATGCCCCTTATCACCGGCACTCTTTGTATGTGCAATTGAACCTCTCCTATGTGCCACCAGGAAGGACAAGTGCATAACTGATCCTCTGGTACCGGGCAGCCAAGGCAAACAGGTCAAATGTGTAGCATACATGGACGATGTCACCATTGCTTGCACTGACGCTAGATCCATAAATAGAACTTTCCTTATAACCCAACTCTTTTCCCTAGCCGCTGGGCTACAGGTGAATGTGGAGAAAACGCACTGCATGACGGTGGGACAATGGGACATACTGTCTCAGCTCCCAGTGAAACCTTCCAAAAACCCAGTAAAAATAATGGGGATTCTTTTTTCACAGGACATGAAGGGAGAAATAAACTGGGAGAAGATCCAGACAAAGCTCAAGCAGAAAATGGCGCACTGGACGACAAGAAAACTTTCCCTGGAAGGGAAAGTCTTGGTGCTGAAAGCAATATGTCTACCAATCCTGATGTTTATTGCCATGATTTTCCCTCCATCATACAGGTGGACAAAAGTGACACAAAGACTTTTTGCAAACTTCTTTTGGGGGTCAAAAATTGAGTATGAGTATGAGTATAAACCGTTTTGTAACGCGCTCTGTTACTGGTGAGTATCCTTTTATTGAAAAACTAAAAAGAGACACAGTTTTCAAACTACCCACAAAAGGAAGGAAAGACCTGCCAAACCTCCATGACTTCCTGATGTCACATTTTGTTAAAAACGTACTGGGGAATGCAAAGAAAGACTCACATGTGGCTGCCTACACACTGTTTGCTACATGCTTCATCTTATCAAGAGTGGGCATATGTAAACTGGACAATACAAAGCCTTTTTTACTAGAACCACCCCCTGCGTACAAAGGCCTCAAACCTTTTTTCAAGAAGCTGGAAGGGAGGCAAATTCAAGCAAAGGACATCACACCCCAGATGGCCTCAAGCAAAGAACTGAAAGAAACGGACTCGGTGACAATGGTAAACAACTTATCAGAGAAGCAATCAGGGAAGGTTTGGGAGATGGTGAACCACAAAGACTTGACAAACTCCCAGAAAGACTTGGCATGGATGATGGTATCCAAATGCCTACCAGTGAAGCAATTCCAACATGCAAGGAAACTGGCAAAAACAGCAAGATGTCCAACACCAGGCTGTGCAGCAGATGAATCCCTGATGCACTTCATTTGGAACTACGGCGGAGCACAAAGCATGTGGAAAGCAATGGGACAGCTCATTAAAGAATTAACAGGACAGGCGTCCCTGTCCTATGAATTGGTTCTCTATGGTTTGGGCATGAATTGCACTGCAAATAAAGAAAGGATGCTATGGAGAATAATAAACTGCGTGAAAGAGGCGATGTGGGAAAACAGGAACCTTTCCTTATACAAACACCAAGCAATCACGGAAATAGAATGCCAAAAACTTGTTTTCACTAAAATGTTCTCTTACATGTGCATAGACACCCATAGATTTGGACAAGAGTGGGCAAATGAATCCTGGAAAATCAGGAATTGGTCTGGATTGGTAAAATGAGAAATCTTAAAGGAAAACCACCAAAGATAGCCTACGTGCGCTTCTTTGAGAATGGTTAAATGTACAGCACCCAAATATAAGGGACTGCTTAAAATGTAAACCTGACAAATAATTTTAAATAAAGTATATTTAAAAAAAAAAAACAACTTTGTGTGGCACTGATGGTGGAAAGGACTTTAAAATTTTTGGATGGTCTCATTGCTATATGACAAAGAGGCCTTATTAGAAGTAAAATGAAAGATTGTAACAACAGGTGATTGAAGTGACATGTTATCTAGAAGTGCGCAACGGGCTTGTTAAAATGCCCTAGACAATTTTAATAGAAACCTTTTTCTCTCCAGAACATGGGTTTCTTAGGGCATTCATAAGGTCATAATATCAAGTCCATTATTGGCCCTTTCTTGATAATATGCCCCTAAATTCCTGCGTTAGGTCAGAGGATTATTATCATTGCTACCCCTCCTCGCTTATATCGCGAACCTGCCTTTGCGATATTTTCCCATGTTGCCATGCCTACTTTGCATCTCATTGTCGATGCGTAGCGAGTGGTGACAGAAACGGGAGATAAATCAAGGATACATGCCCTTGCGGGTCCTTGTTTATATTGCAATAGAATTATCGCCGCTTCTCGCCCAAAAACGGTCACTAAAGCGGCGATAGATCTATTGCCAGCCCTAGATAAAATGCCCCTGGGTCTGTAAAGTATGACAGTTGAACACCGATCTAAGATCAAATCACAGCATACTGGCATCACCAGTAAGCTATTTTTATCGCTTTCGCACAGTTTCACCTCAGTTTAACGTCTGCTAAATTCCTGAGTTAGGCATACCTGACATGGGAGATGGATTATGGAATTAAGGGCAAAGATCCTTATCACCAAGATCATCGCCGTTTTGGGTGGGACATCGCTGTTTTTTAGGCGAAGTTTGGCCATTTGCCCGCTATCGCTGGAATATTTATTGCCATAGCACTGAGCGTTGGTAATACAGCGCTAGCTTGGCAAGGTATTCCAGCAATAGCCAGCGATAAAAAAAGCGCAATAAGCACACTCAGCGATAATTATCACCATCCCTAGATAATATGCCCCCAGTTCCCCATCCGTGTCATGTTTATTTTTCTCAGCGTGCCAGGCCTCTTGTTCTCCGTTTGGCCATGCCAAGAACATTCGTTTCAGAACCCCTTCCCTAAGTGAACTGAGGAAATGTTGCTCTACAAGCTGGGGCGTGGCTGGCATTGGTGCAGCCGGGGCAGTGGCGCCGGAGCTCATTGAACCCTGATAGTTTCTGTATTATTACTACAATAACAGTCAGGGACATTTTTCCTATTGGTATCTTTGCTATGCCAGTGCCCGCAAGGGTTTTTTTAGACATATAGGGGCAGATTTACGTTTCCTGGTGCATCCCTGCAAATCAGCAGGAATGCGCCGGGAAAGATGCGTGACACAAGTTTACTCTTGCACCACCACATATGCACCGCATTTACCATGCGGCGCATCACGGCGCAAGGATAAACAGATGTGTGTCGCATCTACAGGCGTAAGGTTGGTGCAGTGCTGGAGTTGTGTCGGGGGTGCGACCCAAATCCAGCACTGTGCCAGACCGGCCTACCTTCTGAATGGTGCGTCATACCTTCCGCCTGCTTCAAGCAGGCGCAAGGTTTTGACGCAGCGGGGTCAGAAAAGTGACTGAGTGAAATCTTATAGATTTCACTTAGGCACTTTTCCAAGGCGTTCCTGCACCGGAACTCCCACCCTGCGCCGGTACGCCCACATGTGGCGCAGGGCTTTACAATGTGACGCATCTCCCCGGCAGCCACATTTTAAATCTCCCGCAGCATGCTGCTAGCATTACGCTGCAACTGCGGAACGAAATAACAAAGCACTCCACGAACGCTGATAATATTATGACCCAGGGGCCTTAAAAACAGTTGGTGCAAATAAGTGTAGGCAAAAATGGTAGCTGAGCCAAGAGACACACAGAAGGAACAATCATGGTGTACAGGACGACTAGGGTGCTGAAGAGGATTGAGACCCAGTAATACTTTAGGGAAGAAAGTATTCCTACCATGGCCACCTGAAGGCGACAGAATAAGACCCTATAAACTGAAGGGCAACAACAAAAAGGAGGCAAAGAGACACTAGATATAGGGTCCACCATCCAGTCAGGTTCGGGAGCCCCCTCAATTGTGGGAGCTCTGATAGACACAAAGCGACTGGAGCAGCGGTGGTCAAAGATCAACCTGGAAGGAATATATGATATGACGCTAGACTGGGGCCAAGAGATACCTTGCACCATAAGAACGTCACTTTTTGTGACGTTCCGTGGCTCAGAAGCCTGCGTGTTATTTATTTTGGCTTAATTCTGCCTGATAAATATCAGTCCCTTTAACGCAGTGTTCTGCGTTAAAGGGGCGTGCAATGGGTGTTGCTGGGGGCGTTCCCAGCAACAACCATGGCCTTTTGACACTGCCCCAGATTTACGAGAAATCGTAAATCTGAGGCAGTGCCAAAAGCTTACGCTTCCCCAGGGGAGGGGTAGGGGAGGCGCAACAGAGAGAAATATCTTTATTTCTCCTCGTTTTTCCTTTTTCTATGGGTGCAGCATTCTCCAACACACGTAGACAGAGGAAAAGCCTCTTGTGATTATTTTTGTACAGGAAGGTTTCCCTTCCTGTACAAAAATAGTCATCCCCGCAATGTAGGCAGCCTTGCACCATTGTGCTAAGGTGCCTGCACTGACGCACACAGCCGATTGTTCACAGGCGCAGGGGAAAGGACAGGAATGCGCCATATATTATAGATACGGCGCATTCCTGCCTTTTTCTATTGCCCTAGGGAAGCGCAGCAGGAAGGCCTGCTGCGCCTCCCTACGGCAAAACATCATAAATGAGGCCCATATACACTAACAGATAGAACTGCAGTGGCTTCCCCCGTAGGACCCACGCCAATTGAGAATAAGTGCCTAACAAGAAATAAACAAAGCGATTAGCACACGGCCAGACTATGGTAAAAGATAAGTCGTTGCGAGGAGAACAGACCAACAAAATAGGGCAATACACAGTGCTGGGTCCAGCAGCAACAGACCAGCCCAGAAGAGACCCTCAAAGTGCGACCAGCTAAGGAGCTATGGAACAAGACAAGGCAGATTTATTGTGGTCCATTAGAGACTCCTGGGTGGCTCTAGAGGCAAAGATGGACACAATGGCGATGGACATAAACCACCTACGCCTAGATCTGTGAAAGGTGGTGGAAAGAGTCACAAACACTGAGGAAGAAGTGGTGACACTACAGGAAGAAGATGAGAGTCTCCGTATGACAGTAACCTTGTTAAAAGAGCAGTCAAATCGAGTAGAGGATGCCGAAGGGCGATCAAGGAGAAACAACCTTACATTTGTAGGATTTTCAGAGCAAGCAGAAGGGCTGGCAGCAGATATATTTTTGGAAAAGTGGATTGGATCGACCTTTAACAATATGAGACTCTCTAAATATGTTGATAGTGAAAGAGGCCACGTGCCCCCGGTCCCCCGCCGAGCACGGGATCATCGCTTTGTGCCCTGATTGCAGGTCTGTTTAACAATAGAGGCAGAGATATAATACAGCAGCATTTCCATGAAAATGGCCCGAATAAAATGAAGATCACAACATCCACATTTACCCTTACTACACAAGAAAAGCACATTATCTTAGAAACTGATTTTTTTGAGTCAAGCGACGACTAAGAGTCCTTAATATTAAATATAGCTTGATATTTCCAGCGAGACTCCGAGTGCAATATGGGGACAGGGCACAATTCTAGGATTCACCTCAAGATGCGACAGACTGGATGGACTCGATAGTCTGGCCTGACAAGACCACAATCAGGGATGGCGTGAACAACAGAGAAGGAACAGACGGCAGTCAGGCCAGCGTTGAGATCCTGAAGAGCAAAGTCCCATGCTGCAAGCAAACATCGGATCAGGGTCGCATCCTGGTTGGAGCAGATGGAACGTTAATGAATGAATGAGCATACCACTTCAGAACCAGTATTTCCCACTCTGTCAGGTGCAAGAAACCCAATCACAGTCTGAAAGCACCCCGGGTTAGGGTGGGGAGGGCATCCAGAGTGAATTGAAGTGGCTGAAAGGGCCAATTCTAAGCGTTGAGAGGACGCCGACCGCTACTCTGACACCGTAACCTTGTCTAACGGGGAGTAAGGACCATGCTCACCTAAGGGGGCTGGACTCCGAATTTTCATGACTTCATGACTGGTATGAGAGGCAAAACTGCATGCAGGCACCCAAGATTCAGTGTCTCTTGCAGTGGCATTTAAAGTGAATTGCCCTGAAGAAATTGCCTGATAGAAACCAAGGCAATGAAACATGTCGGCTGTAAGTAGAGAGTGAATCGATAGGTAGTATTCACTCTCTCCTTTTTTAGTATATGTGTGTTTACTGTTTGCAACAAAGAAAGGAACGAAAGTAAAGTTTATTGTCCTAGTTGCGCAGTGACTTATATGTTAAATGTTACATGTTGTTAGTTGTGTCACATATAAGTTGTGTCCACTGCACCATCCACTGTCTTTTTATTTTTGGGGTTCGAGACACGCTTTTGTTTTAGCTTGATGGCACCGATGATGAGAACAGGGCCATCCTGGTGAGTACCAACCAGGGGCCCCATTGGTGGTGCGCCCGTGAGGTGCCATCTCGCTTTTCACACATTTTTTGTTTGTGCTGTCCTGTCTGTATAGATCAGAGAGGTTGTTGTTTTAAAGAGGCAGTAGATTGAAACATCTCAGGATTATCTTGAGACTAAAGAGATCCCTTGGATAACGAATTTCGACCATGGATGTTTACAGTCCAGTAAATTCAGTATTAAGCCCCCTGCTTTTTAACCTTTATGCAGCCCCGTAATTTGTAAATTTGTAATTTGTAACTGTGTTTTGTATCGCGCCAACTCACCTACAGGTCTCAAAGCGCTACTGAACAAGTACAGCAACAAAGAAGGAAAAGAATATAGAGGTGTCTGATCTGGTAGCCGACTATTGAGATGGGAATGCGTCTTTGAAGAGTAAGGTTTTCAGGGACTTCCTAAAAAGGAGGAGATGAGGTTCTCTGCGAAGCGCCTCCGGTAGCTTATTCCAGATGGTCGGAGCCTGAACTGAAAAAGATCTGCCTCCTTTTGTTGTTAACTTGAAACGTGGACAGGATAGCAGAAAAGATCCGGATGATCGCAAGGCACGCTTAGGTTCGTATATCTCAAGCCTTTCTTTTATGTAGGCTGGCGCCTGTCCGTGGATTGCTTTGTGGCAGATACACATGCTCTTAAATTCTACTCTCTGCGTCATAGGCAACCAATGTAGCCTATAGAGCAGGGGGGAGGCATGAGTCCTCCTCGGCAGTCCAAAGATCAAACGTGCTGCGTCGTTCAGGATAACCTGAAGACGGTTGATGGAGTTTTTTGGAAGGCCGAGGTACAGCGCGTTGCCATAGTCTATTCGAGACACTATAGTGGCGGAGACAATAGTTCGCAGCATGTTTCTCGAGAGCAGGGGGGCGAATTTGCGTAGTTGCCTGATCAGGTTGGTACAGGAACCAACTACAGCGGATACTTGGTTGACCATCGAGAGTTCCTGGTCAATTTTCATCCCAAGACTCTTGACACTACGGCACGGTTTTGGGGTGGGTCCTAGTTCTTGTGGCCAAAATAAATCATTCCAGGGGGAAGTAGAGGTTGAGACTACGAGCTCTTCCGTTTTATCTGGATTGATTTTCAGCAAATTGGACGACATCCAATTCACTGTAAATCGTAGTATGTCTTGGGCCAAAGACTGAGCCGATGGTGTATTATCGATACTCAGCAACAGCTGCGTATCGTCGGCATAGTTAAAGACTTTACAATTCATGTTTGCCAGGGACTCTATCAATGGTTGTAAGTACAGGTTGAATAAGAGCGGAGAGAGTGCTGATCCCTGCGGGACTCCACAGGCTAAGATGCCCACGTCTGAGACCTGGTCTGCCAACTGGATCTTCTGCGTCCTTCCTGTCAGGAAAGCTGTTAACCATTTGAGGGCTTGCTCTCCTATCCCAAACCTAGCCAGTCTGTCCAGGAGCAGTGCATGGCTGACGGTATCAAACGCCGCTGAAAGATCTAATAAAATCAGGGCGCTTGGCTTTTTACCGTCAGCCATGCATCTTAGCTCATCTAGTACTGACAGCATTACTAGTTCCGTGCTATGGTGGGCACGGAAACCAGCTTGCCGCTCCTGGGGGAGGTGGTGAGATTCCAGGAGGGATGACAGAGATTTTAATACATGCTGTTCTAGTACCTTTGACAGAAATGGCAGCTGGGAGATTGGCCTATAGTTATTCAGGCTAGTTGGATCTGCTCCAGGCTTTTTTATCAGGGGTCTGACGCGTGCCTCTTTGAAGGTAGAAGGTAGTGTTCCAGTGGCTAATGAGGTGTTTAGAAGATCTAAGATTTGGTCTTCTAGAATCGGCATTGCTAGCCGAAGGATGTCGGGCGGGCAGGGATCAGCGGGGAGCCTGATTTAGTGGATGATACAAGTTGTCTCAGAATGGTGGAGTCAATTTCAGGAAAGCTGGTGAAGACAGGGATTGAAGAACATGGAGGAGGCGGTTTGATCGATATAAGAGACTGGGTTGTCCTTCTTGATATCGGACAAGATGGTCGCTACTTTTTCGAGGAAGTAACCTTGAAAGGTATCGCAGTCGATCTGGATATCTGCCTTTTCCTCCTTCTTACTCAGCTCTTTCAGGATTTGAAAGGTCTCTCTCTGGATGTTAGTAGTTTTTAGCTGATGTAATAAGCTTTTTATATGATTGAAACAATGATCTATATGATTCCCTGTCAATATCCATTTTAGATTTCCTCCAGCATCTTTCGAGGTAGCGAAGTTTTCTTTTTTGTTCACGTAAACCTTCGGTGAACCAGGGGGCTCCTTTCTCTGCACCTTTTACTTTTTGTGTTTTTTCAGGAGCTAGCTCATCGATTGATTGCCTAAGGGTGGTTATTATCGCATCATACTTTGAGTCTAGGTCTGTGCTATCAGAGAAGGTAGTAAGATCCTGTTTGTATTTGGGCAAGACTTTGGTTAGGGTTTCTGAATTCACTTTCTTCCATTGGCGCACTTTTTTTGTTTTTAGCGGTAATTTGGCCTGGTAGGTATTTTGCGGTAGGTCGTATAAGATAGGATGGTGATCCGACCAGATACAAGGTGAAATACTTGTGATGACCGCTTTTGGTGTCGAGGACCAAATGAGATCTAAGATATGGCCTTTTATGTGAGTTGGAGCTTCCACGAGTTGTGTCAGTCCAAGGGCGGTCATGGTGGCCTGTAAAGTCTGGACGGATGAGTATTGATCACTTTTATCCCAATGGACATTAAAGTCACCCGTTACCAGAATGTTTTTATAACGTGTGCATAGATCTGATATGATGGGAATGAAGAGATCATTGAACATGGGGGTACTTTGAGGTGGGCAGTATACTGTTAAGATAATAAGACAGGAGTTGTTCGAGGTAATTTTTATCCCCAGTAGGTCAACGGTGTTTATGGTCTCTGCTAAGATTTTGGTTACCATAAGTTGCCTTTTAAAGATCGTTGCTACACCCCCACCTCGGGCCCCCTCTGGTCGATTATGCCAGATCATATCATACCCGCTGGGAAGGGCAGCGATGATATCCGGAGAAGAGACATCACTCAACCATGTTTCGGTGAGTGTTAGGATATCGATAGTCTCGTCCTGTAAGAGGGTGAAAATTTCCAAGTGGTGTTTCTGCAATGACCTGGTGTTGAGGGTGGCTAGCTTTATGGTGGTTGAGCGGCTTAAGTTCTTACGGCTAGGGGTGTGCAAGATATGATTTTCCTTAAGAGTGGCACATATAGCAGGAGATAGAGTATACCTGTCAGATTTCAGTGTTAGGAGATCTGCTGAGGAGTAGCAAGTGCGCGTGCCAGAGTCCCTAAGCCCTAGGCCCGGTTGTGCGCGGACGGGCGCAGACGGGCAAGACTCTGGCACGATTCCGGCGCAGGTCCGGCGCG
Source organism: Lissotriton vulgaris (assembly GCF_964263255.1). Taxonomy (NCBI): domain Eukaryota; kingdom Metazoa; phylum Chordata; class Amphibia; order Caudata; family Salamandridae; genus Lissotriton; species Lissotriton vulgaris. Next base: position 230,735 of record NW_028249206.1, read on the forward strand.
TCCGCTGGTCGCGTCCGCTGCGCGGAGCCATTATTGCCTGTTTTTATAGCGCTTGTCTATGGCCTCCCCAACCCAGCCCGACCCAAGATGGCCGCCAAAAACCGGCGCCCAGCCCTCGGCGTCAACACTCAGCCGAGGGTGGGACCGGAGCTACAGGGAGGGGGTGAAAGATGATTTTTAAAGCGCTGCTAAGCGCTGGGGGGTCTCTACACACTGCTTTAGCCTGGATATTAAAATTAGAGAGCACAAGTGTACAGCGAGTAAAATCACGGAATTACAATAAAAAATTCAGAAAAGGCAAGAGACCTCCCGGCTTCCGTCTCAGGAGGGGAAAGGTGTGTGCAAATGTTGGCCCAGATCGCTGAATCTGATGGCCTCACCATGTACACATACGCTGACGACTCCCAAATCATCTTCTCCCTTTCGGATGAGAACCAAGATATTCCTTCATGCCTTCAGACTGGCCTTAGGAACATTTCATCCTGGATGAACAAAAACATGCTCAAACTCAATGGCAGTAAAACCGAGTTTCTGAAAGTAGGTCCCGACCAGAACCTCTGGAACTCCAGACACTGGCCACCTGAAATGGGCCCCCTGCCAACTCCATCGTACCAGGTCCGCAATCAGGGCTTTATCATTGACAGAGACCTAACCATGGAGTCCCAGGTGAGCGTTCTCTCAGCCACCTGTTTTACGATCTTAAGATGGCTCAGAAAAATCATATGGATGCTCCCTGGTGACACCCAAAAGACAGTCGTCAATGCATTAATTACCTCCCGCCTGGACTACGGGAATGTCCTTTACTTGGGGGCATCCCAGGCAGTTACAAGGCGCCTCCTACTTGTACAGAATGCAGCAGCTAGGCTGCTCTGTAAATGCAACAGGAGAGACCGTATGTCCAGTCACTTAAAGGCACTTCACTGGCTAAAAATTGACAACAGGGTCAAATTTAAGACTCTCAGCCTCATGCACAGGATAAAGTGGGGCAACGCTCCCAAATACCTTCTAACCCTTGCGCACACCTACATGCCTACCCGAGACTTGAGATCTGCCACCCAAGGTCTCTTCTGCGTCTCTAAAATACGCCGGGCTAGGATGGGAGGTAGATCCTTTTCCTTCCTCGGCCCAAAACTCTGGAATTCCCTTCCCCAACCGCTCCGTCTTGAAAATAGGTACTTATACTTTCGCAAGGCCATCAAAACCTGGCTTTTTAACCAGTGAGCGCTTTTGGTCGCCCATTAAAACCCCTTTTTGTCCCTTCAGTTAAAATTTCTGTTTAGCGCCGGGAAGCCCTTTTTGGGTATCTGTCGCGCTCTATAAACTAAATAAATAAATAAATAAAATAACATATTGATTGTAGAGTGGGGGGGTCAAATCCACACCACCATTCTGCTGATCAACTATTATAATGTTATAGAGAAAGAAATATGTAACTCTAATTTTAGCGCCTTAGAACGTTTTTTAAATGAATATAAAAGTCTACATAGCACTTCTATCGAAATTGTTGTGATGGGAGATTTTAATATTCACCCCTGTAGATGGGATTGTTTGGTGGACCAGCAGATGGGCCCTGTTGGATCCCTTGCTGTACATTTTGAACATACCCCACAGGGGGAAGCTCTGGAGGCTCTGTTAGCAAGTCTTAACCTTTTTGAGGTAGATGGATTTAGGGGAGAGGAGAGGATAGCAACATTTAAAACGAGGGAATCTGGCACAGTCATAGACTACATATTTGTCTCAGCTGGTCTGATCCCTGTAGCTACCTCATATAAAGTTGAGGATTCTGTATACAGTGATCATAACCCCCTTGTCCTGGAGATAGACTTAGGAGATATAATTATCAGGCGTAACGCCTCTAGTATAACTAAAGATACTCTAAAACTCAAAGATCAGTCCAGAAGACTTAACTGGGCGAAAGTAGTCCCTGACTCATTCATGCTGGATTTATTTTCCAAAGCAGAGGCAGACTTTACAGTCTGCCTTGATGAAGCGGCCAATGGTACCAACATTATTGAATCTTTTATCTCTATCTGTAATAAGATCAACGAGGACTTAAAAACTAAACCTAAATCCTTAGCATCCAACCACCCACGATGGTTTGATGGAAATTGCTTTAAAGCTCACAAGGCATTATTGCATGCCCTGAAACAGAAACCAAGGAACAGGGAGGCAGTAATTAGCCTGAGGAGTGCATATAAACAAGCCATAGCTGCTAGGAAGAAGGACATTAAAACCACAGCTTGGAATGACCTTAGTACGATAGATACCCTGAAGGATAGTAGCAAATTCTGCGGCATAATTAATCATCCATATTTCTCTTGTACAGAGAATGCTGTATTAGATTGTGTGATTGCAGATGATTTGTGGGTTGCACACTTTAGTAAGATCTATGACAATGAGGCTACTGCTACACTCACGCCCCCCGATTTTACACCCATTAATAGCCCCCGAATGTTACACTTTGAAGTGGCTGATGTTGAAAAGGCAATTGTGGATACATCTAAAAACAAAGCCCCAGGCCCAGATGGGGTGCCAGCGGACCTTTACAGGACACAACCAACCCTATGGGCTAAGGTCCTTACTAATGTCTTCAATTCAGCTAGTACTAATGGTTTCCCCCCATCCTGGTCGACATCAACCATAATACCGGTGTTTAAAAACGGCTCGAGATGTGACCCCTCCTGCTACAGACCAATCTCCTTAATCAACTCTGCCGTTAAGATCTTGGGCAGAGTGATTCTCTCAAAACTGGAGGACTGTCTGAAAGACGGAGGGGTTCTCTCTAACCTCCAATATGGGTTCCGTGCTAAAAGAGGTACATTAGATCAATGCCTCAACTTGCAAATGCTCATTAGCAAGTATACCCAGGCGAAGGATGGCATGCTCTATATGGGGTTTATGGACTTGTCATCAGCCTTCGACCTGGTAAATAGGGGGAAACTGTGGGAAATCCTGAAGAACTTGGGAATTGACTCATGCCTAGTTAATTTCTTAGATTCCCTCCACCAAGGACTGAAGGCCAACATTCGTGTTAATAGGGAAGGGGGATGCACTCGCTATTTTGATTCTAAGCGGGGTGTAAGGCAAGGGTGTATTTTGGCCCCTCTACTTTTCACACTTTATATCAATTCCATTGATAAACATTTGGAAAAGGCCACTAAGGATATTCTGCTTGTGGGAAACTCTGCAGTCCCGGTCCTCCTCTATGCCGATGATGCGGTATTGTTGGCACGCACAGGACTGGGGCTGCAGAGACTTTTAGATTCCTTTGGTGGCTTCATGGAATCGTTAGATCTGAGGGTGAACAGTAAGAAGTCCCATGTCATGGTGGTAGGAAAGCGCCCAAAACATACAGAACACAGCCCTTCTCCTGTAATGGTGTTGTCTTGTCAATCGTCCCCGTATTTACGTACCTTGGCGTAATTTTTGACCTAAAGGGAAGCTGGGCCCCCCAAATTAATGCGAAATGCCTTGCGGTCGCCAGATCATCATCTGCTCTGATGGATTTTGTTAAGCGGTTAGGATCCAGGCCTATGGAGGCACTTCTAACCATTTATAAATCGAAATGTATATCTATTGCACTGTATGGGCCTCACTATGGGGATATTTGCAACAGGAAAAACTGCAAAAAATAGAGAATAAGTTTTTACGGACTCTCTTAGCTGTTCCCCAATCAACGCCTGTGTATACTATCCACACTGAGTTGGGACTGAGCTACATTTCCGACCTTATTCACTTAGCCCCCATAACGTGCTGGGTTAAAACTTGGACTAACAAAGAGATCTCACTGAACCATGCCATCCTAAAAGATGTAATGGCACTTGATAAAGCAAATAAAATACCCTGGCTATGTTACATAAGAGATGTCTTTGCTAAACTGGGACGTCCAGAGCTTTTTCATTCCCCGCATTTGCTGCATAAAAATTATTTGAAGTGGATAAAGACAAACTTTATGAGGATGGTAGAGCAAGAGCGAGATCAGGTGGAAATGTATAAACCCCGTGTGAGATCTAATTATGTTTTGAAAAATACTCCACACATAGAACCATACCTCAGAATTGTATCTATTCCACAGCATCGACACCTCTTGATTAGATTTAGATTTAGCATTGTTCAATATACTTTGGGTATCTCATGTGTGTGGGGGAAACCGGACCTTACACCTCCTTGTAGCTGTGATAGTGTCTCCCCCCAAAGCCTTTTGCACTTTATTATGTTTTGCCAGCACTTTTCGGATATTAGGAAGCAACATCTACTGCCTATACTTAGAGAAGCGGGATTCACCCAGGTTAAACCAGCACTGATGTTCTTACAAATGTTAAGTACCCCGAGGGTGATGTTTGGGGTTGCCAGCTTCCTTGTGGCTGCTGTTCGTAATAAGAATAAGAGGGTCGCCCTTAGGCAATTGGAGAACTGATTATATCCCTTTCTCAATGTACGGATTATACCCCTCTGCTGATGAATTGTGAGATTTTTTACCTTTTGGATGACCCCATTACCAATACCTGATTTATGTCTTTTTATCATGTATAATACTGTGTACTATTTATGATTATATTTTAATGTCTTTTTAATATTCCTGTGTGTAATATAACTGTGTGATCGCTTTTATGATTTTTATTAATCGCAATAAAGTGCTATTGACTTGACTTGAAATAAAATATATTTGGCAAGTACTCTAAAAAATGGGCTTGGGCATGCGGATAGTAAAATGGGTCAAATTACTCTATACAAAGCCAGTGGCAAGGGTCCGTATAGGGCGGTATGTGTCTGATGTTAGAAAGTTGCACAGAGGGTGACCTCTCTCACCTTTATTATTTGCCTTAGCAATGAAACCTTTAGCATGCCAGCTGAGATCAGTGGTGAAATGGCATGGCATAACAATTGGACAAACAGAGCATATAGTGTCAATAAATGCAAACGACACATTAGTGTACCTGAGCCACCCAGCCCATTCTACCTTAATTCTACTACAGGCCCTAGAAAAATTTGCTGAAGCCTCAGGCCTAGGCATTAATACATCCAATTTACGGCTATATCCAGTAGGGAAAGTCAAGGGAGGGGAAGTGTCCCGCGGTTGGAGCACCCATGGGAACTAGAATTAGTCCGATATCTAGGAATAAACGTGCCAGAGAGAAAGACATTTTTACGGACAAAATATGGGAAGGATAGTCAAGGGATTGCAAGGGAGTGAGCACTTCTGGAATACATTGAAATTGTCTTCAATGGGAAAAGTAGCACTGATAAAAATGGTGGTACTGCATAGGTGCCTTTATGTTATGCAGGGGTCCTTTTATGAAATTCCACATAAAGTATTCATAGAACTGGTTTTTCTCCTTATACAGTTATGGAATCCGAAACACTGCAGGGTAGGACTGGAGGTAATAAAACAGCAGTGGGATAGGAGAGGGCTGGAATCCCAGATCTGGAAAAATACTATTAACTACAACATGCCATATCATGGCTAGATACAGACCCCTCCTGGGAAGAACTCTAACCGCAGGCTAACCCTGGGTGGCCAACTACGTTACGCTTGCGTAGTTTTCGTAGTTTTGCTACTTCGCGCTATGCGAATTACACGTAGCACAGTGCAAAAACATGTAGCGTAGCAAAGTTGGCATTTTATGCTCGCTCGCGCTCCTCAACATCAAGTTGGCGACCGCGAGCGAGCAAAATGACATGCCGGCGAGACTTTTTCTTCATTCGTGTTCAGCAACATCAAGTTGGTGATCACAAGCATGGAAAATAATCTTCCCGTTGAGATTCTCAATGCGGGGAGGTCAGATTTCTCATTGCGAGTGGTCGCGTATGCTCGCGACCGCTCACAATGAGAAACTATCAGTCCGCGTTGAGAAAGCTGCTGCTCAAGTAAAAATCTACTAGAGCGGCAGAAAACGACAGCTCGCACTGTGCAAGATGCCGTTTTCATTGATTGCACAGCGCGGACAAGCATCCGGCACTGTGCAATCATTACGAACAGTTCACTATGCAGTTTGCTTAGTGCTATGCGTATCTCGCGTAGTGCGAAGTGCACTTTGCGTAGCTACGCGTAGCGCTACTACTCAAACTACACCCAGGGCACCAACAGCAGGCAGCAGCTGGGAGCTCTCCTCCTGAAAGAAAGGAGATTACAAGGAACATAACCCCCCTTGACCCCCTTAATGGCCGTACTATGGAATAGGACAGTAAAAATGATTATTAAGTGAGAGCCCTATGCACCACTCGTTGACATCTGGATTATACCACAGGCAATGACAATCGAGAAAATCAAAGGAGGGGGTGGGCTGTCTGATGGTGTCAGATTTTTTACCAGAAAATAGGTTCATTACTTACCAGGATGCGGTAGATACATTCGAACCAGGAGCTGGGCAATTTTTACAGTATGCAAACATGGCAGCCACGGCCCGGCAACTTTGAGTGACATTCCCTGAAGCCCCAGAACGCTTACAAATTTTCATCACTATGATTACAGTGGCAGGCAGGAAAAGGTTTGTCACTCAAATCAAATCAAATCAAATATCTTTATTCGGTACTTAAAAATATACCATTAAAGAACATGAAAATACATACATACAATATTTAAAAAGCATATTTTTAAAAATGACATATTAAGAGCAATAAAAATAGGTCTAAAAAGGGGCGAAACGAACAATAGATCATTGGGAATCTTATACAGACATTGATTCAGTCTATAAATTAATGTGGGCCGATATTTCCCTGGTGTTCCTTAATCTCATGGCCACCTTAATAAAACATATTATACATAACAGAGTATATGGGCCTGAGGCTTTTTGCAAAAAAAGGAGGGCTGCTTTAGCATGTCTCAGTTTTTTTATTTTTCTAGATCCTTACTAAAAACGTCCGTCTAGGAACTGAGTAAAAAGGACATAATAAAACAAAGTAAAGGGTATCCTGCGGAGACCTAGTGTCGCAGCCGCAGGTACCCTTCAGCTCTACCGAGCGTGTGAAGCCTGCGGGAACAGCCAGTAAATCGTGAAGGAGATTCAGTCGGAACCTAGTCATATAAAATCTTTCCAGCGCATTGTGCATCGCCGCTAGGTATTGTTCCATTCCAGGCGTTGTTTTTAGTGAACCATGCACCACAACGGATATTTTCCCGGTTTCAACAAGGGCTCTTCTGGCGGATGCCCAGGCAGTAAAAAGTTTTTTGACTAAAGTTTTATTCAGGTTGGTCGTGGACTCCGGCTCAAAGAACAAATTCTTATAACCAATTCCTTCGATATTGTCTTTTACATATTTGAGCCACAGGATCTGTACCCCTCTGTCCCGGCTCAAGCAATCCTTAATGATCTGTCTGCTGAGGCCGGCCTCTGGGTTAGTCCAGATCTTAATCCAGGCCAGGATGGGTCGAACCATGATTCTATCCTCAATATATGGCTCGCCCAATTCCATGTGTGTTATATATGAGGGGGTGCTCTGAGGAACCTTTAATAATCTTTTAAAAAATGTATTTTCCTCAGCTTGTATCTGGTGCACATGATTAATTTTGCAGCCCCAAACTTCTGCCCCGTATGACACCTTGGAGCAAGAAACAGCTCTATATAGGTTCAGTATCTGTTCCAGTGACCATCTGCCTAGCCTCCTCCCATATGCCATTATGGCACCCGTTGAGGCCACCAGTTTGACTACATGTTTTTCAGCCAAGTTTCTGAATTCCAGTTTCTCATCGAAAAGTACGCCTAGATAAGAGAAGGACTTAACTCTTCCTAGTCTGTGTGGTCCTATGCTGTGTAAAAAGTCAATTTTGGGGTTTGTACCTGTGGACATAACGAAGGACTTATCCAGGTTAGCTGAGAGATCCAGTGAATTCATAAAGTTGACAAAACCATCAATTAACTTTTGTAAACCCAGTGGGGTGCGGGCTAGCAACACTGCGTCGTCCGCATACAAGAGGACGGGTACCGCACGATGGCCTATTTGGGGGGAGTCCACTCCCAACTTCATAAGTTCTCGGTCCAAATTATTAATATACAATGAAAATAAAAAAGGAGCTAATATACAGCCCTGCCGGACACCGCTTGTACAAGGAAATGGCTCTGTCTTCATTCCTTCTTTGTTATACCGGACTGAAGCTGTGGTCTCCCAGTGTAATGCCTTCAATGTGTCCACTAACCCTTCTTCCAACCCCAGAGAGATCATCAGGGCCCATAACTTCTGTCTGTTGACACGGTCAAAGGCTGCTGAGAGATCCATGAAACCCATATGAATAGTCCCTTTGGCGGCAATGGTATATTTAGCAGTGAGGAGATACAAGTTTAAGCATTGATCTGTTGTAGATCTCCCTTCTCTGAACCCTTATTGTACATCTGTTAAAATGTGATTGTCCTCAGCCCAAAATTTGTAGACGATTTAAAATCACACGTCCCAAAACCTTAGCCATTACATCTAATAATGATATAGGACGGTAGCATTGGGAGTCATCCCGGCTGCCCTTTTTGTGAATTGGGACAATGATTGCCGAGGACCAAGAACGAGGCAGTCTTGCCACTACTGCCTCGTTCAAGACCCTAGTGAGGATGGGTGCCCACAAGTCAATATTGCTCAAATAAAGGTCAGGGGGATGCCATCAGGGCCTGGGCTTTGTTTTTTGAGAGCCCTTGGATTGCTGATTTTACTTCTCCCAACGAAAAATCTAAGCTTACGGGTAATGCTATTTTTGCGCCTTCCTCTTGCAGTACCATCCCAGTGTGATTGTACAGGCTAAGATAGTGATTGTACCATTGTTCAGGGAGAATTGCATTCACTATATCTGGCCCCCTCGGGTCTTTAAAACACGGGGCGTTGATGACTCTCCAGAATGCCGTAATATCACCCCTCTCTGCTCCTTCCCTTAGGTCCTCCCATGCTTGATTTTGTAAAGTTCTTTTGCGCGCTTTCAGGGCTTTTTTATAGTTGGATCTGCTGCCTGCTATTTTAACTTTGCCCTTTGGTTGTCCAGCAAGGCATTTTTTCAGGTCTTTCAATGCCTTGGTACAACCATGATCGAACCAGCGTGGGGTCTGAGGCAGTTTGGCTCCTGTGGAGAATTTCAATAGGGTATCCACGAGTTGGGCGATTTCTTCAAAGGCCCGACCACAGTTTGGCCGCCCTTATTTTCATCCAGGCAAACATTTATTTGTTTTTGGCCTTTCGTTACAAGATTGAAGTAAAATGTGTCTCCATTAATCTTGGGCCATTTAAGTCTTCTCCCTTGTGCCGTTGCCTGTTCTATGGCATCGGGTACACCCTCTGCTGTTCTAAGGTTCATGCATTTAAGAACCAATACCAACGGGTTATGATCACTGAAGGGACTATGTACAATTTCAAAGTTTGTGATCCATTTTTTAAGTGTTGAGGACATCATAACAAAGTCTATATAGGAATGGCAACCCCTTCCTTTGTACATTGCATTAGGTTCCCCCACATTGCCGATCGTTATTAGATCTATTATGAATGATAGGTTGTGCCTATTTATAAAGTTCTCCATTTCCCTTCCCTCAGTGGTATGAACAAAATGTGGTCTTTTTTCCTCCGGGCAACGTGACCAGTCCTTATTTATTGGTCTTAATTTTTCACACAGGTGGCAGTTGAAGTCTCCCGCTAAGATGCTATATGGGGACCCTGTGGCTTTATTAGCAGATGACATGATTTTAAAATGGTCGTTCAGTTCTTTCGTGATGTTATTTCTGCCATTTGAGCCCACCGCATTGTACCAGTTTATCAATGTGATTTTTAAGCCCTTGTGGCGAAAGCCTATCGCTTGCATATTTGTTGAGTCCCAGCTCAGATTTGACCAGGACCCCTGGATGCGGAGATCTACGTATGTTATAAGTCCACCAATAGCTCTTCCAGATGACGCCCTTACTGCGGGGACCGCGAAACTTTTGAAACCTTCTAGTGTATATTGTTCAGGTTCAATAGCCCAGGTCTCCTGGAGGCAAATAATGTGAAAACTAGTTATAAAGTCTCTCCACTCCTGTAAGATGTATTTAGCTGCCACCCCTGCAATATTCCAGGATATGACTCTTATACCATGCTGAGTCAGAAACTTGTTTGCGCCAGCCCCCGCAGGACTCCTATCTATATCCTCCCCTACTGCAACAGGGGTATCCAACTTATCTGGTGTGGTTTCTACCCTTGACTCAGCTACATGCCCAATCCTTAGTGTATCATTCGAGTCCGCTGCTATAGATTCATGAGTAGGTACCACAACAGAACTGCCTGTCTCTGCTAAGGGGGTAAGTGGCAACCACCCTGATCGTCGGGAATCTTTCTCTAAACTGCCCCTAATAGACTGAAGTGGGCACATTTTATTCCACTCAAGTCAATCGACATTATCCAAGGCACAGAACCTGTTCCAATGTGCATGCATTGCAACTGCAGGATCGTAGAGAGGGAATGCCTGCCAGGGAGTCTGCCAGTTATCTGCTCTATTTAGCTGCACAGGGTGCAGAGCCCTATTCGCCTGACCCCTGTTTACATATGTGGGTCTCTGTGGGGGGGTGGAGGGGGGGGTAGGGGGTAAAAATAGGATAAGTGTAGGGGGTATATGTTAGTTAGTGGTCCCAACGTTGGGGAGTTACATATATGGGTTACTACAGAGGTGTCCCTGAAGTTTATTGCAATAGCATCCCCAGCAATGGTTTTTGCTCCATTTCCTATCCATTGCCCCCTTATTACAGACAATATTTCCCCAGAGATGTGTAATGGTAATGGCTTGTTGGATCTTAGCCATTGTATACATTTATTTCTCAACTCCACTTCATTTTCTCTTTTGCCTTCCTTTAGAGGCGGCACACCTGTTAACACGACTACATAGGGTAATGCTTCAGGTGGTAAATTAATTGACTGGAAGCGCACTCCTGGTTTTACCCTAGCTGCAACTATTGGGGTGGTAGTATTTACTTGGATAGGGGTCTCCTTTTGGGTATTGCCTGCAGTGTCCTTACTTGGTGGCAGGGACCTCTTCCCTTGGTTGTTACGTACCTGCGCAGCGGTACCATTAGCGCAGGGAGGTGGAGGAACACATGTCTTGCCCGTTGTTCTGCTTTGTGGAGCAGCACTATTTTTTTGGTTTACAGAATTATTATCTGACGCTACCTTGCCCTTATGTGTAATCTTTTCGACCCCTGGACTACCCGAGTCCTGATTGCATGGTACTGGGGTTATCACTTGTGTCACTGGTTTGACTGGACCTATCACTCTGTTATTTATTAAAGAAGTTAATCTATCAAGTTTGGACATCAGGGGCTTAAGGTGCGCACTGATAGCCTCCTCCAGTCCTGCCTTCAGGTCTGACACCAAATTGGCTACCCAACAGGGTATGCCAGATGTGTGTTGGCCATTGGAGTCACCAGGTTACGGTTAGTCTTAAGATTGTCTCTGCTCCCCTTTTTATTGTTATGCTTTGCAACGGCGTTCTTTCTAGTTCTCGGGGCAGTTTTACCTGGATTTCTAGTTTGGGGAGTAGACAAAGGTATCTCCTCTAGATTAACAAAATCAGGATCTCTGGCTGTGTTTCTTGGTGTATCTGTAGCTGCCTGGGCACATGGGAGCTCTACATAAGAGGACGTTAACAAGAAACTTGTGTCCGGTTCATCTGATATTGTTACCACGGGACCATCCTCAGTATCGTGAATGGCTACTGTAGGCGCTATCGAAAGCCGCCTTTCAGTGTTTTCAATGGTGGTTGCCACAGCCCCAATAGTTTGTTGAAACATTTTGTCTATCACCGTTAGAGTTGGTAAGGGCTGGGGCTGTGGCGAGTCGACTTTCTGACTAGTATTAGATCTCAACGTAGGCATTCTATTAGTTTTGGTCCCCCTCCTCATGTTTTGGCAGTCAATCGGCACTGTTAACGGGTCACATCTATACTAATATAATAAAGAGAGAGCCCAAACCTTTGAGGCGGGTAATCTCAGGAACCACAGCACCAATCGCAACACCCAATACAGCGTTGGAAAGGGAAGTTGCAGCAGAAGGACATATGATATGCAGACGCCCACCATATACATTTAAAAGGTAAAAGAACCGTGCCAGCAAAGAAGTCCCTTGTGGGCGTGTCTGCATTGTGCTGTGGCGTGACAATCGCTAGGGGCATTCGGTCACGAGGGTTGTTTTTTCTTCCCAGGTTCTATACAGTCCTGCTCCCTTTAAATAGTAATTCAGTGGAGGTCCCATTCTCTTAGAACCACCCAAAGCACAGTTGTGGGCAAAAATACAACTAAAAGGCCCTGCAAAGCATTATGGGATAAGATTAGCATAATTTTTAGCATTCATGAAAGTGTTTCAATGTTTTTGAATTTTACTCATCAGGGACATCTTAGGACGACGAGGTGAACTGCAGCTTGATGTATAATAGTTTAAATGCTGTTGCATTTGCCTCATCAGGGACATCTAGGGACGGCAAGGTGAACTTCAGCTTGATGTATAATATTATAAATGCTATTGCATTTGCCTCATCAGGAACATCTAGGGACAACGAGGTGAACTGCAGGTTGATGTGTAATATTTTAAATGCTGTTGCATTTGCCTCATCAGGGAGATCTAGGGACCATGAGGTGAACTGCAGCTTGATGTGTAATATTTTAAATGCTATTGCATTTGCCTCATCAGGGACATCTAGGGACCTTGAGGTGAACTGCAGTTTGATGTATAATATTTTAAATGCTATTGCATTTGCCTCATGGGGACAACTGGGGACGATGAGGTGACCTGCAGCTCTTTGTAGAATTATTTGGATACTATAATATTCAATTCTCACTGCTAATCTCGTCCCATAATGCTTTGCAGAGGCTTGATCTCAAAATCATCACCTCTCTCACTACTTGCTGGAAGCTAATTTCACTTTTGTGAAATGACTATATGCATTTTAGCATGTAGATATACTTGTTATTTTACCTTGAATATATGAGGTTTCTGTTTTAATAATTGGAAATCTGACGGAACGAAATATTGCGGATTTTTTGTACTAAGTTCGCGCCGATTCCGCCCAACCCTACTTTAAATACCCCTGCACCCCATAATCATAACCCACCCTTACTCTATAAAATACCCCAACACCTTTAAACACTAACCCATCTTTACCCTATAAATATACCCTGTACCCCAAAACCCAAACCTATCCCTAAACCCTAAAAATACCCTTGTACCCCAAAACCAAAACCTAGCCCTGAACCCTATAAATACCCCTGTACCTCAAAACCCAAACCTACCCCTGAACCCTAAAAATACCCCTGTACCCCAAAACCCAAACCTATCCTGAACCCTAAAATACCCCTGTACCCCAAAACCCAAACCTAGCCCATAACCCTTAAAATACCCCTGTACCCCAAAACCCAAACCTACCCCTGAACCCTAAAAATACCCCTGTACCCCAAAACCCAAACCTAGCCCAGAACCCTAAAATACCCCTGTATCCCAAAACTCAAACCTAGCCCTGAACCCTAAAAATACTCCTGTACCCCAAAACCCAAACCTAGCCCTGAACCCTTAAAATACCCCTGTACCCCAAAACCCAAACCTACCCCTGAACCCTAAAAATACCCCTATACCCCAAAACCCAAACCTAGCCCTGAACCCTAAATACCCCTGTACCCCATAACCCAAAACTATATCTGAACCATTAAAATACCCAAACACCTCAAAACATATACCTCAGTACCCCAAAACATATACCCCTATACCCATACTTGCCTTATCCAAACATTTAAAAAAAAAACATGTTTTTACCATTCATTCATTTACAACAAATTTCGTTGTAAATGTATGCGTGGTAAAAGCATATAAAATGTAATGCCATGCTTTATAATGGCATTACGGAGTCATGGTACTTTTGTAATGAAAGTATGCGGAGTGATGGTATGCGGAAAGAAAGTTGCGGAATAATGGGTGTTTACCCTCCCCCGTAAGTACATTGGTGGCACGGCGGCCCACATCTCCAGCAACATACTAATATTTTTTCACCACCGATTGATGCCCAGCACTGACATTCACTTTTAGACACACCTCCCACCACAAGTTCTAGAATTGCGAACTTTAGAGATGGGGAGCTACGTTCGAATCTCGGCATCAGCTCAACATCCTGTGATTCCAGGCAAATTGCTTTGTCTCCCCGTGCCTACCACAAATGAATGTTTTCTTCTGTAATGTAAATTGTGCTCATGCCATGTTGTCGAGTTTGCGCTATATAATATTACAAGGAAAATAAAGTAGGGAAACTCGAGTTCACACACTACTGAACGCGCACTCTTAAGTACATCAGCAGTGCACTGTGAATCGGAGCGTTTCACAGGCCTGTCACAGATAAGAAATGCTATCAAAACGAAATCCTATGAAACAATATACTACTGGCCGGCAGCAATTCATACCCGGACAACGTCGGGACGGGCTGCTAGTCCCTTATAAATATATAGTTCTAGTGGCCACAGATTGATTTGACAGTAATAGTAATAATAAGGGGCAAGGTGCAATACCACAACAGTACCACAGCAAAACGTAGTATCCCAGACAGTACCTTGGATGTTACGAGTCGTGGCAGCAAAACAGATTTTAGTGGTGTGGCCCAGCCAGGCCTCGTTTGGCCTTGGAGGGCAGTAGAGGGCCCGCCCTTTGCCTGGGCTTCGCCCAGCGCTCCCGCTCGCTTCCGTGATGCAGGTGTGGCTCGTCACTTTTATGCGCCAGCAGGCGCGCTCTCTGATCCCGCGGTCTGGTCCTGAGTCACGGGGCAGCTGGGAAGGGTAGTTTTTACACCCTCTCGGTCCCCCCCTCTCAGCGGCTGCTCAACGAACAACGGCGGAGGGTGACCGGCGCGGAACACCCGCAGGGGCTCCGCCACCAGCAGCGACACGCCTGACAGCCTGGGAGATGGTCAAAGTAGGTTGATTGTTTGATTGTTTGAAGCCCCCGCTCAACCGATGGGGCTCGTCACTTTTATGCGCCAGCAGGCGCGCTCCCTGATCCCGCAGTCTTGTCCTGAGTCACGGGGCAGCTGGGAAGGGTAGTCTTTACACCTTCTCGGTCCCCCCTCTCAGTGGCTGCTCAACGAACAACGGCAAAAGGAGACCGGCGCGGAACACCCGCAGGGGCTCCGCCACCAGCAGCGATACGCCTGACAGCCTCAAAAACTCCACTTGCTTGCACAGGCGTCCCCGTCCTGTCTCCACCCTGTCTCCACCCAGCCGTCCTGGTCTCGGTCTGCGGTGCTATCGGTGGGATCCGGTTTTTATTTGTAGTACCTAAGGCCGCTTGCTCCACTCGATCTCCAGGAGAGTCAAAGAGAGTCAAAAAGCTCAGCGGTGGCAGCGGCGGTCATCAAATCAGCCGTTACGGCAGCCGCCATACAGAGCAGCAGCTTCTCACCATGCAGAGCAGCAGCGCCTCGCTCCGCATAGCTTTGTGGGCGGAGCCTCAGCGCATCAGGAAGCACTACGGCGACGTGTGTGTTTCAGATAACTTGAGCGTGGTATTTAATTAATGTCAAAGGAAGTATGAGTGACAGCATAGTGTGTGCCGCTTTGAGTGAACCTTTCTCCCGAGTGAAGCTTGCCAGCAGGCCCCTCAGCCTCTCACAGTCAGACCTGCGGCTGCCCTACCCTCACCCAAAATGAAAGTGGGGGGGGGGGGCTGTCTGATGCTGTCAGATTTTTAACCAGAAAATAGGTTCATTACTTACCAGGATGCGGTAGATACATTCTAACCAGGAGCTGAGCAATTTTTACAGTAGGCAAAGATGGCAGCCACGGCCCGGCATCTTTGAGTGACATTCCCTGAAGCCCCCCAACGCTTACAAATTTTGATCACTATGATTACAGTGGAGGGCGGGAAAAGGTTTGTAACTCACCTATTTAGGGGTTGAGGGAAGATAAAAGAGGCAAGCTCCTTAAGATTGAGGAGAGGTGGCAGTTGGCCAGTGATAAACTGGCAGCAGACAGAATGGAAAAAATACATGAAGAAGTCCGTAGAGTATCGGTATGTGCCAGGTTTAAGCAAATACAATACAATATTGTTCATATGTCATAACTTAGACAATTACACACCATAAACGCAACAAGAGACCCGCGTTTTCCCCAATGTCAGCACACACAGGCTGACTTCCTACATATGGACTGGCATTGCCTCAAAACGCAGGCATATTGGACTGAAATACTGAAACAACTTAACAGGGTAGTGAGTCGGACTTGAGTCAGACTTTTCTCCTGGGACTGATACCTAGGAATCCAAAACTTAAGAGGAGCAGACGATTTCTGATTCTGGGACTTACGATGGTGTAACGGACGGATTCTCAGACCAGATAGGATCAGCTCCTCAGAGCACCACCAACCCAGCCGAAACGTAACCACCTCCCTCCTCAGGACCCATCTGTCCAGGTACCTACCTGAGGATGGGGAACTCGCAATATACAAGCTCATATCATCAGAAACACAACTAAATCTATAGGGATTACTAGGAATACTCACTGATTACTAAGGACGTCCATGCCCTACACCACACTCATACCTCATAGTCTCGCGACCACATGGGTCCAGACTAATCTACCCTGGGGCAGTTCTGATTATTTACCATTACACACTGACCACAGTCAGTGCTCGCTCGGCAAGTTGCAATCCTGCGTGCCTACACACTAGTCTGCAGCCCTAGTGCTCTCTTCCTCACAGCCTGGTCCACAATCCGGCGGACCTACACACCAGGCTCACCCCTGGTGCTCTCTTACTCACAGCCCGGTCCACAATCCGTAAGACCTACACATCAGGCTTCCACCTGATGCTCTCTTACTCACTGCCCGATCCACAATCTGGCGGACCTACACACCAGGCTTCCACCTGATGCTCTCTTACTCACAGCCCGGTCCACAATCCGGTGGACCTACACACCAGGCTTCCACCTGGTGCTCTCTTACTCACAGCCTGGTCCACAATCCGGCGGACCTATACACCAGGCTCACACCTGGTGCTCTCATTAACGCTGCTTACCAATGACGATCACTTTCCTATGAATACCTTCAGCTCTCTCTCTCTCTATGTTGGGAAGTTTCTCTCACTATTCACTAAAGGTTCACTACTACAATAATATTATGGAATGGCCGAATTACTTAATGTATAACTATTTCCCTAGCTCAAGGGCTCCTCTCTCTCCCTAATTATTCAGTGGCTACTTACCTGATCAGGGGCAGCATCTGTTCTGGTTATAACACCTGACTAGAAGGAAAGGTTACCTGCGCTTTAAGAACAAGAGACACACACTCAGCTGCTTGTTTCGTCTAGAGACCTGAGCCCAGGGACACTTCTTGATTAGATTCAGCTCCGGCCGGTTCTCTCCTGTTCGCTTAGGACGAACAACAGCTCAAAACTAAAATATTACCTTTACCCTACAAGCATCTCAGTTCTGCAGAGATAGAAAGCAAAATGGAGTCTCTCTAGTTCTGGGCCTTGTAGGCCTGAGAAGGATGAAATAACCCTTAGCTCTGTCAGAGTACCTACACAAACCATACCAATATGTAATATAAAGTCAGGACTACAAAGGACACATAATTATGTCAAAGCCAATAGGCAATAGATGGATTAGAGTCAAGAATAAGGGATCTATCATCATATAAAGCAGCTATCCTCTTCTAGGTCTGGAAGAAAGGGCTTAAAAGGGC
Source organism: Lissotriton vulgaris (assembly GCF_964263255.1). Classification (NCBI taxonomy): domain Eukaryota; kingdom Metazoa; phylum Chordata; class Amphibia; order Caudata; family Salamandridae; genus Lissotriton; species Lissotriton vulgaris. The sequence continues at coordinate 248,373 of NW_028249206.1, forward strand.
CAACACAAGGTAAGAATACAGATTATAGATGTTAGCAAGCTTAAAGTTATCATCACTCCAATATAGAGCCAAAAACCATGTCAGAACATTCCACCCTTGACTTTATCTTTTACAACAAACAAATAAACAAACATCAACATAATCTATCAAAAAAAACAAAAAACAAAAGACTCTCTAAAATAAATGACAACTTAAGGAAATACCACCTAAAACTTGATGTAGGTAATACAAATCTAACAACCAACTGAAAACAAATCAAAGCACCCTTGACCTGAATGCTGAAATGTAACTGATAACAACAGAAACTGACCAAAGCACCCTTGAACTAAATGTGCCTCAACTTCTAGTGATAACTGATGAAATCTATTGATGTAGGGATATGTTTGTGGAATGAAAACAACAAAGGGCCTAAATGGGGCCTACCTACTTCGGTCAACTTAAGAATTAAATGTGCCTCAACTTCTAGTGATAACTCATGAAATCTATTGGTGAAGGGCCATGTTTGTGAAATGAAAATAACAATGGGCCTACTAAGGTCAACTTAAGAAAGGATTTGGTAAAATCTGACTAATAAACATGACAAAGGGTCCTCAAGGTCTGGGCAGCTATAACTAATAGATGTAGGACATAACCTGACTAAAAGACACACCTCCCAGGACAACGTAAAGTCTAAGGTGACCACCCTTGGAACTAATCCCACTGTTCTAATTAAGAGTTGATGAATCAAAGTGAAAGTGTAATAACAGGAAAATAAGGATAACCCCATTCCTACAAAATAGCTGGTGTAGCACTATGCTTATCAAGCAATAAGTCAAAGAAAATTATCTAAGTGTGGTGTATACATTTTAGCTAAAAGATCATAGACTTAAATTTGGAAAATTGAATAATAGTAGACCATGCCAAAGGCAATAGGTAAAGATCACAAATCATCTAATTCAGAAAACAGTTTGCACCTAGTTCCTCTGTATCATGCTGTGGAACACATGTGTGCACCATCATTTAAAACACTGCTTTCTCTTCCATTGGCAAGACTGTTTAGCAGAAAACAGGAAAACTATGAAATAGGTGAAAGATAAACAAGTGTATCAATAATGAAATAGCATAGCATACTAAAAGCAAAATATATATGAACCATTGCATTAATGTGGCACTGCATAAACATCAAAACCATGAACAGGACTGGTATTTTAACTTTTTTTCAAGTGGGGCCTGTATATGGTAACTGCAAAAGTGGCATAATGTCCATCTAAAATAGAAACATGGGTAAAATGCAAGACTCAAGAATGCAGGCCAAGGAATTACATTTCAGGTCAATGAAAATGTTTTTTTTTCCAAAAATTATGTATATGGAATTTGAACCTGACTGCTGAGGCAGTCAACTGTCAATTATAATATAAATTGTCACTATAGGTAGTGCTTTTCTATAGTTGGTCTCTTCTTAGGAAAAGTTCATCTGCAAAGGCCATGATTCTCCATCTTCATCTGTATCCGGTGCCAAGGACACACACCCTCCAGTCTAGTCAGCCTGGTACGTCTGCTTCTAATGCTGGATTCAGCCTGGTACGTCTGCTTCTAATCCTGGATTCAGCCTTGGGGGTTTTGGGGGTTGGGGACAATCATTCCGAAAACAAAAAAACACATCACTCCAAAATAAGAAAATCACACTCAACCAGGGCCCCCACACGATAAAGCCATCTGAAACAAGAAACACGCATCATTAATCTTGTAAAAACACATTTTCCATTTAAAAAACACCCCAAGTGCTTTTTATTTTCGAAAGAAACCTACTAATTCATGAAAAGAATTCTTCTAAATCCAAGGAATGATTGAAACATTCTACTGATACCATATTCTTTAAATTTGTTTGGGCAAAATCTAATTTTGTCATACACAGCCAGAAGGGCTGGGGCCTAGCTACTCCTCACTCCTCTGAGAAATAGCCCCTCCCTCTAGAAAGATGTTTTCTGTGGCAGAGAGGAGGAGAACCCTTGCACGCAGCTTTCCCTTTGCTGGGCTTGCCTTCCTTTTGTTGTTCTTTGCTGAACTTTGGTTTACACCTCGCTGTCCCCGCTACGCGGGTCCCGCTTCGCCTTCGTGTCAAGGCGCTACGTGTGGATTGCATCATCAGGGGCAGGAGGAGGAAGCACAGGGCTGCGAGCGCCAGGTGAGGAACAGGGACTCCATTGCCCAGGAGTCCCTGCGCTGCAATCACCTACACCTGGTCGCTCTCCCTGTTTGCCCCGCCCTGAATGCCGAGTGAAAGGCGCCTGTGAGCTGCTGCCTGTGGGAGACGCTTTCTGTGGCAGAGAGGAGGAGAACCCTTGCACGCAGCTTTCCCTTTGCTGGGCTTGCCTTCCTTTTGTTGGTCTTTGCTGAACTTTGGTTAACACCTCGCGGTCCCCGCTACGCGGGTCCCGCTTCGCCTTCGTGTCAAGGCGCTACGTGTGGATTGCATCATCAGGGGCAGGAGGAGGAAGCACAGGGCTGCGAGCGCCAGGTGAGGAACAGGGACTCCATTGCCCAGGAGTCCCTGCGCTGCAATCACCTACACCTGGTCGCTCTCCCTGTTTGCCCCGCCCTGAATGCCGAGTGAAAGGCGCCTGTGAGCTGCTGCCTGTGGGAGACGCTTTCTGTGGCAGAGAGGAGGAGAACCCTTGCACGCAGCTTTCCCTTTGCTGGGCTTGCCTTCCTTTTGTTGGTCTTTGCTGAACTTTGGTTAACACCTCGCGGTCCCCGCTACGCGGGTCCCGCTTCGCCTTCGTGTCAAGGCGCTACGTGTGGATTGCATCATCAGGGGCAGGAGGAGGAAGCACAGGGCTGCGAGCGCCAGGTGAGGTACAGGGACTCCATTGCCCAGGAGTCCCTGCGCTGCAATCACCTACACCTGGTCGCTCTCCCTGTTTGCCCCGCCCTGAATGCCGAGTGAAAGGCGCCTGTGAGCTGCTGCCTGTGGGAGACGCTTTCTGTGGCAGAGAGGAGGAGAACCCTTGCACGCAGCTTTCCCTTTGCTGGGCTTGCCTTCCTTTTGTTGGTCTTTGCTGAACTTTGGTTAACACCTCGCGGTCCCCGCTATGCGGGTCCCGCTTCGCCTTCGTGTCAAGGCGCTACGTGTGGATTGCATCATCAGGGGCAGGAGGAGGAAGCACAGGGCTGCGAGCGCCAGGTGAGGAACAGGGACTCCATTGCCCAGGAGTCCCTGCGCTGCAATCACCTACACCTGGTCGCTCTCCCTGTTTGCCCCGCCCTTGAACACCTCCCCTCTATATTAGGAGTAGCCCTTGCCGCTTCGCGTGAGCGCGCGGGAGCGCGCCGGGAGAAGCCCGGGACAAGGGCGGGACCGTCTGTGGCCGTCCGGGGCCGCTGGAGGCCGGGCTGGGCCACCCCATTAACAGCTACGGGCCAGGTATTGATCACCCCACTGTTGTTGTAACGGTTTTGTGACCTATTTCCTCATAGGTGGGTAGAAAGGGGGTCCCTAGTATTATGGCTAGCTCAACAAGTACCTCCTTTCCGCTGCCTCCCCTGGGGGAAGCTGAACCTGCTGTCATGGGCCCCCTTGACTCCTACTTCAAGCGTCTGCCGCAGGATATCGATAAAGAGATCGCTCTGGCAGAAAGACGAGCCGGGCGTAGGCTTTCGATTGAGCTTCTGAAAAACCCACTGGAGAAAAACCAAGGTTTGAATTATCCTGCGCTGGTTACACCATTATCATCTATTGTTCTACCAGCCTCTCAGGACTTATCACTTGACGTACCTCTGTTTACTGAGTTAGTAGCTAACTCCCAATCGGACATTTTAACTACTAATTTATCTGTTGTGCATCCTGATGCACCTAGCCAAACAGTAACAGGGAAAGGAGCTTCAGAAAATCACTGTGTACAATCAGATGCGACTAAACTTAAGCCTGGTCTTAAGAGGAAATGGGGAGCTACTGTAAAAAAATCACAACCTTTAAAACCTGCTAGAAAATACAGGAAGCTAGGTACCAAATCGACTTCTAATCATGCCCCTCCAAAGCAGGTCGCATTAATGACAATAGGGGAGGCTGAAGTAGCTCCAGTTGAAGTGGACCCTGTAAGTATAGTGCCCCCGTCAATAATGGCGGTGCCTGTCCCAGATCCAACTGTCATAGTACCCCCGGGCTCGCTATCCCCTAACCATGATCTTCTGATAGAAGTGGAAAAAATAATGCGCTCCCTCCTTAATCCAGTAGAACTAAGACTTAAAAAGCTAGCTGAACAACTTGACCATCTAGAACAAGCTAGCCTAGATAACTTTTTTTCTATCAAATCCTTAATTAAGTCTGGCAAGAAAATGGATGAGTCTGGGAATTACCAACAGAAAGGTGACAAAGTCCAAGGAGCCGTGTTGGTTGACCTAAAATCTCCGCCTGTAAGTGGTATCCCTGCACAGGTTAATAATAAAGGGGGGAATAGCAAGAATGTTCCTGACCTAGTGTCTAGTAAAACCAGTAGTAATTGCGGGAAACCGAAGTCCAATAACATCAGCAACAAGGGTAGCAAGGACAGTGTAAAAAACCCACCTACGACAACTAGCAAAAATGCCACACTTTTGACGACCGGATCGGGAAAAGCTATGGCCCAACGGTCAGGAAATGATAAAATTCACCCTAGCAATGGGAATGGGATTAATACCTGTGTGACAGTGGTAAAACCTCCCACGCAGAGCCATGTTCCCCCACAACAAGTCCAAACACAGATAGATAAAATTCACCCTAGTAATGGGAATGGGATTAATACCTGTGTGACAGTGGTAAAACCTCCCACGCAGAGCCATGTTCCCCCACAACAAGTCCAAACACAGATAGATAAAATTCACCCTAGTAATGGGAATGGGATTAATACCTGTGTGACAGTGGTAAAACCTCCCACACAGAGCCATGTTCCCCCACAACAAGTCCAAACACAGACCCAAATAACCAAATTGCCAACTAGGATTCCGCCAGTACAGCTCACCCTGACTCCTTCCCATATGTGGCCATACTTACTAACGTCCCACCCCTAACGGAGGGCCAAAGAGAAACCTATGACATGTTAAAAAACAAGGCCATGCATTGGCTTTCTGTCAATAGACCGCTCCCAGGGGGGGTGGATGGCCTGATAATCGGGGCTAGAAGGGTCCATTGGATAGGGAATACTATAAAAAAAACAGGGGGGTGAGTGTATTATAATTAATTTTCAGGATCCAAGGGTTGTGGGGCTGATTACGGGACAGGGTTGGAACATCAATATTGGAGGGATTGGGGTTGTTGACCTCACTTTTTTTTACCCAAGACCGGCGATCTATCCAGGGGGCTCCAGGGAGCAACCGAGACCCAGTCCTTGCACTTGGGTAGAGGCTGGCCCACCTGCTGCTCCCGTATTTAGATCGATTAATTGTTACACTGAGGCATTTAACCCCTATAATGGGCAGGGGCAGATGAGGTGGGGATGTTGACAGAGAACAGTTGAGCAACTACGACTGGAGAAGGACATGGTTAGTGGAAAGGTCCAGGATGTAACATTAATACCCCAAGATGAAACGAGCCGAAAACTCGTAGTGGAGTATGTGAGGGATGTGGACATCATTGAATGCTCGGGGGGGTGTGTGGGTGAACCGGGTTTGCAAACTATTGATTGCTCCAAAGATGGTACAGATGCTAATTGTATAAATTTTGTTCCAAGTGTGGTTTGTGATTGTGGGAAGCAGGATGATCTACCGCCTACGACATCTAATGACAAGGGGATTTGTGTAGAAAATATACTGGAGAGATTTTTGTCATGGAATGTTGCGGGGTTGGGGGCTAGATTGTTGTCACAGCATTGGATTGACTTTGTAAGCGGGTTTGAAATGTGCCTATTTCAAGAGACATGGGCATGTGAGCCAATCCACTTCCTGGGTTACTTAAACTTCTGTATACCGGCAACGAGAGGCCACAGGGGTAGACCTATGGGAGGCCTTGCAGTCTGGATTAAGCAAAACTCAAATATAAAGGCAAAAATGATAGATCTAGGTTGTAAGGATATCCAGTTACTGAGATTATCTGTAGCCAAGGGTTCAACAATAGACATTTATAATATATATGCCAGGGGCACGAGTCTAGGGAATTCTGTTACCCTAGAAGTATTATCCGCTTCCCTAGAATCCCAGTCACTTGGAAACAGAGTAATTTTGGCTGGTGACCTGAATAGGACATTCGAGCCCCTAGAACATACCGCATACCCAATAGGACTAGAGGAAGATGCCCTTTGGGACATCCCTAATCTAGACCTCCTACCAGTGAAGCGGTGGACCAACGATATTTTGTTGTTGAATGCATTATGTTTGGAATATGGTCTGAGGGCCCTCAATGGCAGGACAAAAAGTGATCAATGTGGTAGTTGTACATACGATAATGGACATAATAAAAGCAGGATTGACTATGTCATCTGTAGTCTTGAGTTATGGTGTGGCGTGGGTGACATGGAAATTGTGGGCAGAATAGAAAGCGACCACAACCCCCTCTGTGTCTCCCACTCATGGTGGAAGGCCGCACGAGCCAACCCAGTGTCAGGTAGTGGGAGCGTACCTGTTATGGCCAATGACTCAAGAAGGGTGAAATGGCCATATGTCCTGGCTAATTTGGCCACTTTGGAGTCTATTAATTTGGAGGTAGACAATGCCATTGCCGCCATGGAAAAAGTAGATCTTGTACTACCAGGCTCTGTCCAAATAACTGACATACATGAGACATTCTTCTCTCTGTTAAAACCGCATTTTACTAAGCCTCTGAAGGCTAATAGGAAAGTACCAATCACAATGCCAACCTGGTTCAACAAACAATGTAGGGTAGCTAGGCTAGAGCTGGGCAGAGCACTTAAAAGTAGGGACAATGCCTCGATCAAAGTCACAAGGAAATGTTATAATGACAGTATTCGAAAGGCTAAGAAGCAGTGGGATGAGGAGTACTGGGAGGAGCTACTGGAGGCTTCAGGTCAAAAGGACTCCAGAATGTTCTGGAAAATTGTGAAATGGGGAAGAGGGGGCGTCCCCAATAATCCCGACAACAATGTCGATGAGGCATTGTGGGTCGAGTATTTTAAACCCCAGTATGCCGAGTGCAGGGATATAGTGGCTATAGAACCTATCCCTTTGCTATTTTGCAAAGGTGATTTTTTCAATACCAAGGATGCGGAAATTGTAATTTCAACACTGCAGGGGGGAAAAGCCCCCGGGCTGGATGGAATCCCTTCAGACATTTTTAAGCATGACAAGGTCAAGTGGGCAAAATATGCGACTCTGTTGGGAAATGGCTTGGCCAAAGGGGCAAAAATCCCCAATATATGGAAGGGGGCTATAATAATACCGATTTTTAAAAAAGGCGATCGGTCACTCCCAGCAAACTACAGACCAATAAGTTTGCTGGCTACTATGCAAAAAGTAGTGGGGAAGATGCTTGTCGACAAACTTATGGCCTGGGTAGATGACAATAATGCCCTATCCCCTTACCAGGCAGGATTCAGACGTGCAACCAGTACGGTCGACCAAATTTTTCGTTTCACCATGCTACGGTGGGGGACTGTACTCCTGGGTAAAGGCAGCCTTTATGTAGCATTTGTAGATCTAAGGGCTGCCTTTGATTTGGTGCCCAGGTGCACGCTGTGGGAGGTTCTGTCTAAAATAGGGGTTCCTCTTGATTTGCTCTCGCTGATAATGCGTCTTCACGAAAGCAACTATGCCAAGGTCCAGTGGGGGAGGAATGGGGAATCCACTACTAACTTCCCAGTTGAGCGGGGAGTGCGCCAGGGATGTGCAATGGCACCCCTGCTGTTCTCCCTGTTCATCAATGGCATCGTGGATAGGATGTTGGACGCAATGGTTGACGCACCTTCGTTAGCGGGCATCAGAGTTCCAATTCTGATGTTCGCGGACGATACCTTGATTGTGTCCAAGACTCCGTCGGGCCTTCAGAGAGCCCTGAACATTTTTGACGCATTTTGCAAAGAACGGGGTCTTGAGGTGAATGTAAATAAAACCAAGTTGATGGCCTTTGGGCAAAAGCGCCAATCCCAACCTAGGGTATTTTTGAATAACATTAAGTTAGAGTTAGTAAATGTTTTTACATACCTCGGGGTTGAGATATCAAGCAAACTTGGTTGGTCAAGACACATAGAGAAGGCGCAGTTGAAACATCAGCAAATTTCAGGAGCCCTCAGGCTTGAGCAAGTAAAATCCAAGACCAGGCCCATAAAACCAGTTCTTATGGTTTACGACGCCAAAGCCTTGGGCGCAACCCTTTATGGGGCCGAAGTCTGGGGCTTTGAGAGTCTTACCACCATCCAAAAATCTGAGAACAAGTTTTTGAGAGGGATAACTAGTCTTCCCCAAAGCACCCCATTAATACCGCTTGTCCTTGATCTAGGCAGAAAATCGCTCAGGGACCGTGCCCGACTGAGGCCAATCCTTTACTGGAGACGGCTTTGGACAACCATGGAAATAAGGCACTACGCCGAGGGGTTCCTAGCATTAGCCAAATTAGATGTTTTTCGTAAAATTAAATGGCTAAAAACGCTTAGGGACGTTCTTGCTGAACTTGGGCTCTCCAAATTATGGGAAAACCCCCTTGGGGAAGTATTCCCTAGCAAAACCAATATTAAAGAAATATATTGGGATTACATTGACCAGAAACTATGGAGGAGCGTAACCTCGGAATCAATGGGGGGAAGATTTCTTGAAATTAAACAAAGCCCATCCCTAGAAAAGTATTGGGACAGCATAACTGTCCCATTAGACAGGAAACTATTTTTCCAGTTAAGGGCGGGCTCTCTCCCCCTGAGGTGTTTGACGTCCGGCTGGAGAACTAGTAGTGGTTCGTGCTGCCCGTCATGTGGGGCCCCCAATGAAAATATTGCACACTTCCTGTTTATATGTGAGTCCTATGCAATCCCAAGAAAATCATGGTTGGCCCCAGTATGTAGGAATCTTGGTGTCCGAAGCGGTGTGGAGGGGTTGAGAATTATCTGTTCCTCCACTGAAATGCCCATCGTAGTTGGAACAGCTAAATATCTGGGGTGGGCATGGTCCATAAGGAGGCGGGCTCTACTCCCCAATGTGTTTTGAATTTTACATTTTTATATTTGTCTGACTAAATCTTGCAAATATCTACGGGGAGTTGTATATGAATTTTAAACCACAAAATGCGGGTAACATGTATGGTATGAGTTTTTATTTGTGTAAACTTTGGGAATGGTCCGTAACGCGGAGGTCCCCATACCTCAACATGCATTTAGTTTTCGCACAGTATGAAAAAGCTTATCTTATTCCAATTGGTAACAATTTTAATGCCTTTGTATTGTGTATTTTCAATTATAAATTGCTGTAACAGAATGTTTGATGTTTTAAAATGTATGAATTTATATGCCAGTGCTTTTATGAGTGTATAACTCGAATAAAGCTTTTTCAATCAGAAAGATGTTCGCGCTCAGAGTTTTGAATCAGCTCCAACCATAACAAGCAGGAGCCGGCCTACACTGCGATGTAATTTTGAATCACTGCCAAATGCTGATCTCATTGCAGGAGCAAAGCTACTGCCAATTATTCTGTTTAAGCATCTTCTAATCTCTAGTCAGGGAAGCTTACTGGGCCTACTGTATTTATCTAACTCCAAGGGCCAAGCGTCTGCCAATTATTCTGCATGTGCAAGCATCCCTTATCTGAAGTCAATGAAGCTGTCTGGGCCGACTGCAAGGAAGAGCAACTTGACCCCCCCTTATATAAACATTTCTCCGTGGAAAGAAATTGTAACATAGCCAAGGATAACAAGCTGGTTTCTCTGCTCTCAGAAGTCACCCACGAGGCCTCCACCCTTTCTAAATTCTGAGCCGCGAACAGATGCCTGACTTATATCAGCCAAGGTCAAAGGAAATTCTTACTAACTGAAAACATACAGCCGTTCCCAGGCCAGAAACACTGACCATGAATTCTAACTAACTGAAGCAGATTTAAACGTGGTAAAAAGCAAATTAATAAAGACATATTTTTTGTAACTAAGTCACATGCTAGCATTTTAAAATAATTCTGTCATAATGTACTGCTACTTGCTGCTGAAAAGGAAAAATATTAGAACAACATTGCATGCAGACACATTTCATCATTTTTTTTTTTTTAAATAACATGTGAAACACCATCAAATTAAACAAGGGGCAACATGTAATTTTGCATTGCATAACCAAGAATTCATAATTTAGTGTGCAAGCTTTTCTATTCTACCTATTAAAAGGGCCAGATTCATTTTGTCAGATAGCCATGTTACCTAACTGAGTGGGTTTACTCACACAATGGTCTGCTACATATCATGTGCAAAATACAGAACTTTAGAGAAAAGGGCAGCTTGCATTAGAAAAATAATCATGTATATTTTCTAGAACATTTTTTTTTAAAAGCACACGGTTGCATTTCACTAATTAAAAGCACATTCTATGATGGGTCTGTTTTATATTTTCTTCTCAACCGTGAAAGCACCCTCCGTGCAAACCCTTATCTCAATCCGACTGGTTTATTTATAACTTTCCGACCTCCGAGTCAGACACATTAAACCATGTGTTCAAAGGCAAACCCACACAAACTCGTGGACGCATTTCAAATAGAATGTTAAATGAACACTGCTTTCTTTTCTCCATGCAAGATGTTACCACTCTGTCAGCAAGCTGACAAAGCACATAGGCGAACCCAGCAACCAATGAAAAAGTCAAATCAAACCACCATTAATCTAAACAATCACTGACTTTTAGTGTAAGCTCACACAACCATGCATGTTAAACAGCATGTTAAAATAAATACTGCTGTCTCAATTCAAGATATTAACCCTATATCAGCTCCAACACAATCATTCCCCAATGTCTGCAGTACATGGGAAATTCAAGAACTTATCACTCCACGTTTTCAGATAACACGTGCGCACATCTTCAAAAACAATTTCTCCAAGCATTTGAAAGAGATCCAGCTCTCTCCTGCCTAACGGAACAATAGCATGCTCTATACAAGCCATATCCACATGGCGCTATTCACAAGCCATATTTACAAGAAAGTCAACAAGTCCAAATAATGACATGCTCTTCACAAGGTATATATACAAGGCGCAATTCACAAGGAACACAGCAAGACAAAATGAGAACATGCTCCTCACAAGCCATATTTACATGGCGCTATTTACAAGGAACTCCACAAATCATATTACACTGAATACATTTCACATTGCACAGCATAAGCAAATGCAGCAAGCAATTTAATGGGCAATTTAAAAGCACTTTTCACACACATATGTACAATTGCATCAACACGAAGATGTAATTGACTCCCTCATGTAATGTCACCCTTCAAGCCTGACAGTTTAAACACCAAGATGAAAAGCATTTCTTCCACCCTGCATAAGTCAAATGCCATAATGTACTGCAATCTCCTTACACTCCAACTGTTCAAGCCCATAGGTCAGGCACTACACCTCACCATGCAAGTCACAGACTGTTCCCAGATGTCAAATTTAAAGGGGTTTAAGTCCAAATACATGTCTAGGGCTCCCTTTCTCTGCGCTTAATTCAAAACTGCCCGACTACGCCAGATGTACTTGGCGATTAGGGCACTCCCCCACAACTTATGCGAAACTATCCAAAGACATGTCCAGGGCCCCCTCCTCTGCGCTTAATTCAAAACTGCCCGACTACGCCAGATGTAACGGCCGGATTCTCAGACCAGATAGGATCAGCTCCTCAGAGCACCACCAACCCAGCTGAAACGTAACCACCTCCCTCCTCAGGACCCATCTGTCCAGGCACCTGGGTACCTACCCGAGGATGGGGAACTCGCAATATACAAGCTCATATCATCAGAAACACCACTAAATCTATAGGGATTACTAGGAATACTCACTGATTACTAAGGACGTCCATGCCCTACACCACACTCATACCTCATAGTCTCGCGACCACATGGGTCCAGACTAATCTACCCTGGGGCAGTTCTGATTATTTACCATTACACACTGACCACAGTCAGTGCTCGCTCGGCAAGTCGCAATCCTGCGTGCCTACACACTAGTCTGCAGCCCTAGTGCTCTCTTCCTCACAGCCTGGTCCACAATCCGGCGGACCTACACACCAGGCTCACCCCTGGTGCTCTCTTACTCACAGCCCGGTCCACAATCCGGCGGACCTACACATCAGGCTTCCACCTGATGCTCTCTTACTCACAGCCCGGTCCACAATCCGGCGGACCTACACACCAGGCTTCCACCTGATGCTCTCTTACTCACAGCCCGGTCCACAATCCGGTGGACCTACACACCAGGCTTCCACCTGGTGCTCTCTTACTCACAGCCCGGTCCACAATCCGGCGGACCTACACACAAGGCTCACACCTGGTGATCTCATTAACGCTGCTTACCAACGACGATCACTTTCCTATGAATACCTTCAGCTCTCTCTCTCTCTATGTTGGGAAGTTTCTCTCACTATTCACTAAAGGTTCACTACTACAATAATATTATGGAATGGCCGAATTACTTAGTGTACAACTATTACCCTAGCTCAAGGGCTCCTCTCTCTCCCTAATTATTCAGTGGCTACTTACCTGATCAGGGGCAGCATCTGTTCTGGTTGTAACACCTGACTAGAAGGAAAGGTTACCTGCGCTTTAAGAACAAGAGACACACACTGTATGCAAAAGTTATTCCCTGATTTAAGCGCTCCTATTTCCTTTTGAGCTCTATCATAAGAACAACACATGCACACTGGTTCACTAAGAACTGGAGTATCTTTATTACAATAACAATAAAATGGGAATAGACATATACACAGATCTGCGGGGTCTCTGTAACTAACAGGAACTGTAACACACCGCTATTAGAAGGAATGTTTCTCTCTCTCTCTGGTGGAATCAGGGCTCTCTCTCTCTCCCTCCGTCACCACAGCTTCACTCCTCTGGCTCAACTGCTCCAGCTGGCAGCTTCAACTCCTCCATCTGCTTTAGTGCATTCTGATAAACTGGCAGCCCCAGCTGATAGTTCCAACTTTGTTCATATGACTGCTCTCTCCAGCTTCAGCAATTATCTGCCTTCTCTCTCCATTCCAGAAAACCAATTGAACTGAACTGTACTCTTCAGCTCCAGCAAACATCCTACTCCTCTCTGTTCAAGAACCAAACTGACACCCCTCCTCTCCTGCAATTCGCTAATATGGAATCCTCTCCTCTAGTGGAAAGTTCCAGCCAGTAGCCTCCTCCCACCAGGTCCATGCACCGGGCTCCTTGCTCTAGACGCTCCCACAGTGATCAGCTGCTTGTTTCGTCTAGAGACCTGAGCCCAGGGACACTTCTTGATTAGATTCAGCTCTGGCCGGTTCTCTCCGGTTCGCTTAGGACGAACAACAGCTCAAAACTAAAATATTACCTTTACCCTACAAGCATCTCAGTTCTGCAGGGATAGAAAGCAAAATGGAGTCTCTCTAGTTCTGGGCCTTGTAGGCCTGAGAAGGATGAAATAACCCTTAGCTCTGTCAGAGTACCTACACAAACCATACCCATATGTAATATAAAGTCAGGACTACAAAGGACACATAATTATGTCAAAGCCAATAGGCAATAGATGGATTAGAGTCAAGAATGAGGGATCTATCATCATATAAAGCAGCTATCCTCTTCTAGGTCTAGAAGAAAGGGCTTAAAAGGGCCAACACAAGGTAAGAATTCAGATTATAGATGTTAGCAAGCTTAAAGTCATCATAACTCCAAAATAGAGCCAATAACCATGTCAAAACAGATGGCTAAGAGGTGAATAGCATACACTGGTTAACCGCCAGGGCCCAAATATAGAGAAATGGAAGAAAGACCTGAAGGAATGGTCAACGGTGGAAGAGGAACACATGAGAAAAACTAGAAGAGACAAAAAGTTACCGGAAGTGTTGCAGGCATGGGGGATGATGATTCAGGAGGTGTTAGTTCAAATCCCACCCTCAGAGCAAAAACCACATGTGGGAACACCAAGAAATGAACAGCACACATAGTCAGGAAGTATGAGTTAGTGACAACTAAAGACATATCTAAAGCATACATCAAAGAAATTGGCAAACAGGAAGCCAGTAGAGGGAGGCGCGGGAGTTGGGAGTGTTGGAATGATGTACTTTAATACACGAATGCAAGAAGTGAAAATTGTGAGCTGAAATCTGCAACAATGGGTATTTGAACTGTATCATTGGTGATATAGCTTTACATGTTTGAAACAAGGCTGTAAATAGATGTTGCTTACTTATTGAAAATAATAAAGATTTTTTTTTTAAACACTGATCGCAAATCCACTTATTCATACAGAGAAGGTGCCGATTTCATGGGATGTGGGGTGACACCGCTTTTAAAATTTGCATGATCACAGGAGCCTGCGACGATGATGGCAAAATGAAATAAAACCAGTCACGTACATTGGGGTGACCTCTTAACTCTCCTGTAAGCCTGGCAGGATGCCATGTTTCTTTACATGAAAAACTATGTAGGGGGAAATAGTTGGCGCGGGCGCTTTAATCATGCACGGCTCCGGTGAATATTAAATGAAACGGGCGACATGTTCTAGAGCAGCGCCCTTGCAAAAAATATTTGCAATACCATTGTCCCGATTGCTTGAAAGTGAAAGCATGCATGGCGCGCTGAATGTGAGCAAAGCAAGTAGTCGTGCCATAATTAGGAGAAACTCAACAAAGAAAATAGTGCTTTCAAGTCTAAATAACATGTACCATGTAACAACCAAAGTAAAGTGGACAGTAGCCATGGGAGGTTACAAATGAAGACAAGGTGGCACTAGGGAGGGACTATGAAGCCTATTAAGGAATCAGTTGTTGGCATTTACAAAGGACAAACACACAAACCACTAAAAAATATGTGCGGGGAGTGGATAGAGCTTCTCTTCCATACTCAACTACAGTAGCTTGCCAGAGCCGCACTTGCCCGCTGACTCAGGCTCGACCTAAAAACAGTATGAGAAATGTGATGCTGCATGCAATGGGGGCTGGGTCAAAGGTGGAGCTACAAAAAAAAATATTTTATAGGTTTTTTTGGTCTTCGACCTTCAGATAGCTACATTTAAAATAATCTGCACCTTACATGAGAAATAAAAATGAAAAGTTATAGTACATTATGAAACCTCTAATTGGTTAATGAAATGCAGATGTATGTGTGGCTAAGATCAAGTGTAGTATCTGTTCCTATCATTTTAAACCCCTATTAAATGGTAGTAATTTTGACAATTATCGGATCTGCGACTTTGACTGTAAAGTGAAGTAAATTTGCATTGCATATGAAAATTACGGAAAAGGCCCAACTGACTTCTAAGGAAGCAGGAGGAGGGATACTAGCGTGCTGGTATCTTTTTTGCTCACTGTGGGGCTGATTTACAGAACTAATCTGAGACAAAATCCTAAACGTACTGTTTTGATATTCACAGAAGGCACTTACGATTTATGGTATTCACAGAAATCACTTACGACTATGAACTTTACGTCCACACTCGGGCCGGAATTTCCGCACCCAGAGCGGAAGTTCCCCACCAGGAGTGGGATTTCTGTCTCTGGGCCGGAATTTTCGAAATTGTACCGGAACCCATTATTTCATACAGGAAATTACATACAGGAAGTAGGAGACAGGAAATACATCACAGGAAGTTGTTGACAGGCATTTTTTGTTCATTCTGAGTGATCCTCTCTCACACATCAGATCCTCTGCCATCCTGCTGCTGTTTTCAACCTTATTTCCACAAAAACGTCTGAGGTTTCTGAAGAGAAAACACCCCCTTTCAGTGAAAGGGAATTAGACATCTTAGCTGAGGGAGTGATACTCAAATATCCTCAGCTATATGGGGGGCCAGAGCACCAGGTGAGTAATGCCACACGGGCCAGACTATGGGCAGACAGTAGTACAGTGGGCGCTCACACCAGTAATGCGATGGCATGCAGCAAGCATTGGTATGACCTAAAAGGCTGGGACCGGCACAAGGCCAAAGAGCTACTGGGCCAGTCTTACCAGCACCATGTGCATCGTCCTCGCCTTTCGCCACTGTACAGGAGGGTCTTGCGTGCAGCTTATCCGACCCTCCATGCTCAGCTGGAGGAGCATGAGCAGCAGAGACCTGGTAAGTGCATTATATGAGAAATATGTGTCTGGAAGTATGATGTGAGTGAAGACAGAGCATACCATTATGTGTCCCATGCCTCCTCTCACCTATTCTGTGTCTATGCAGCAGTCCTCATGAAGCTAAAGGCTCACTGTAGCACATTGACTGTACAGGGCAGAGTGCATTCTGTGAGTTGTAGTTTCATCATGACAACTGGATATTTGAGCCACACAGTTGCATTTTTTCTACAGACATTTGCACTGCCAGCACCACTAACAGTGAACCAAGGGAATCATAAATGATGTGTGCATTGGATGAGGAATGGTACAGATACTGTCCAGTGTGTGTATGAGGGACCAATGGGTATTGGATGATGTGATTTGCATTGCTTTCAGTTATTTTGGGTTCTGGTTGAGACAGATCATCATGTGCCAAGGAGTCAAGACAGACTTTGAGACTCTTCCCTGTTTCCAATTTTACCAAGTGTGTCCACAGACACACGTCTTACCCATAGTGGCCTGTATGCCCTTTTTCATGTACAGGTAGCTGTAACAACGAGTCACTACTGTTCACCAGTGCATAGCACTACCTGATCAGTCTCCAAAGCCAATATGTGTCACTGGATTGTCAGCTTTTGTGAGGGAATAGCAAAAGCTTAGTCTCACAACTTAGCAAACCTAATTGGCCAGACCCTATATGGATGTGTGACCCCCAATCGGCATTTGTGTTGTCCCATACAATGCTACACAGCAGATAACATTTGTCCAGACGTAAAAGTGCAGAAACATCATATCACAAGCCTGTTTCAATATCATCTAGACTCTCTCTGAACTCCTGTTGTAGACTGGGGTTGGAACCTGCCCATGTAGCAGTGAAAGGAGACACAGGTCACAAGAATGCCAAAGTTGATGGTTGACCAGTGAAGATGTGTAAGCCACCGAAAATCGTGTGAGATGTTCATGTCAGTTTCAAATCAGGAGATGACAGTAAATATACACGTAATTTAAGTTGATAAACACTGACAAATGTATAGTGTGATAAGAGGAGAACAAAGTCTAACCTTGACTCATCTAAGTATGAGTCTTGCACTGACATGTACAATAACTACATCATGATTTGTCTTACATTTCAGTGGGCTCAGCTGCCCAAATGGACCTGGTTCGGCGCAGGCCAGCTGTGGTGCGCCAAAGGCCATGACCTCTTTCAAAAGTGAGGAAGAGGATGATGAGGTGGGACCCTTAATATCAGGAGGCAGGGGGAGTGCACCCACCCGGACTGACCAGGAAGACAACTCTGGTTGGAAGCTGAGGACATTGAAGGAGGGGTGAAAAACTGGACACCTCTGGCCGGGGGGGGGGGGGGGGATGGAGAGCTACTCTCCCCCAGACCATTCAGCTGTAGGTTTTGGCGAGGTGTCCCCGGGGCTGGCCACTACAAAACTTGGGCCTGCCATCCATCAGCCCCTCCCCAACTCTAGAGGCCCCCATTCCATCAGGACCTCCAGCTGCATCCCTTGCAACCTGTCCCCCTCATCGTAGCTGCCAGGTCGACACAATTGGCTCTGAAACTGAGGTACCACACCCGTAATGTTCAACCCAAACCTCTCCCTGCGTTGTTCCTTTTGTGGCTGTACCAGAGGACTTGATGTGGGTATGTGAGGGTCAGCCAGACATGTCCTCTTGCATCATGCAGCAGATGCATCTAGAAGTGTGCATGATGCGAGAGGAAGCTGCCCAAGCTCTGGCCACCCTCACTGCCAGTTTCAATTCCCTGACTGCAGCCATGTTGTCTTTTGTGTCCCAACTTCCTTCCTACATTACCGTCATGTCTCCCCCTGTTTGTTGCCCCACACTGTTTCCCCCGTACTCCTCGTGTGTCACGACCCCGTGTGGTGCCTGTTCCAGCACCGTCTTAGCAAGGAGCTCACGTCGGACTCAGAGGATCTGGACTTTGTGGTACTACAGGATGACCATAAGGACACTTGACCTGTTGGACAGATTTTTCTTTGTAGACAATATTTTACTTTTCCCCTTATAAATAGACTGGTTTCCCTGACATGTTATATTTATGTTTCCCCACCCCAATCCAAGTTCCCTTCTCCTTCTGCAGTAAGAACATCATATGTTTTCCTTTATCCCTTCCAAATGGACTGTTGTTGTTTTTCTAACCCCACACTTTTTTTGATAGAAAATCTTATTTTGAATCATACCTTTTCTATCTTTTTTAACTTCATTGTGAATGTCTGATACAAACTCTTGACATGTATTTTGGGAGTCATCTGCTCTGCACATGTTATGTTATGTTATGTTATGTTAAAAGGGACTTCTATAGCGCAACGGCTACTCCAAAGGAGTGTCCCGGCGCTTTGTGCTCCAGACCTTAAGAAAGAACTGGACAACATAACAATAAAAGACAGAAACCAAAAAAGAGAAACGCTCTAACCAGAAAACAGCCAAGTTTTTAAGCCTTTCCTGAAGGCAAACAGATTCGATGTGGTCCGCAAGGATAACGGCAGGGAGTTCCAAAGCTGGGGAGCAAGGAACCTAAAGGACCGACCGCCCTGTCGAGCCCTTTTTATACGTGGCACCACTGCCAGAGCTAATGATTCCGATCTTAGGGATCGTGTAGGCCGGTAGAAATCCAGTCTCTTCTGGAGATATTTTGCACCATTGGCATGCAGGGCTTTGTGGGCTAGGGTCATGGCTTTAAACATTATCCTCTTCCGTACAGGAAGCCAATGGAGGGATAGAAGAAGGTTTGAGGCACTAGAGCGGCGATGCAGGCCAAAAATCGCTCGAGCTGCAGCGTTCTGGGTCACCTGCATGCGCTGTAAAAGATATTCTGGCAGACCCAGATATAGAACATTTGCATAATCCAATCTGGATCCTATAAGTGCCTGGACGGTTATCCTCCGATGTTCCTCGGATAGAAGAGGAAAGAATTTACGCAACATCCTGAGGATCCCGAAACACGTTCCCGTAAGAGTGGACACCTGGGATTTGAGAGAAAGCTCATTGTCAATTTTGACTCCCAGGTTCTTAGCCCATTTAGATGACTGAGCTGGGGGGAACATGTCAGCGGGCCACCAGCCATGCCAATCTGGTTCCGATGGGCATCCGAAGAATAGTATCTCGGATTTGTCCGAGTTGCACTTGAGGCTGTTAAGTTGGAACCAATTAAAAACAGCCCCAAGGCACTCACGGATACTTTCTCCATCGAACTCTTCGCTCTTGCGGCAGGTGAACAGAAGCTGGGTGTCGTCAGCATAAGAGACGATCTGGGTCCCATAGGACTCCGCCAATGTCGCCAGAGGGGTCATGAGGATGTTAAATAGAGTGGGGCTCAGTACGGAGCCCTGAGGGACTCCGACTCCCAATGGCGGCATTTCGGCGGATCCCGGTGGGACCCAGACCGTCTGTCGGCGGTTGGCTAAGAAGGAACGAAACCAGTTGAGCACCGTCCCCCCTAGACCGATGTCATGTAGCCTAGTGAGGAGATCCTCATGGGGGACGGCGTCGAACGCCGCCGACAGGTCTAGCATAACTAACATCACCCTGCCTCCGGTATCCAGCACCTCCTTCACAATCTCGGTGACTTCCAAGAGCGCCGTCTCGGTGCTTAGGTTGGAACGAAAGCCCGATTGGGACTCATGGAGTAGCTTGTTTGACTCCAGGAAGTTAGATAACACGCTATGAACGTGTTTCTCTAAGATTTTGGTGAGTGCTGGAAGGAGCGAGATTGGCCTGTAATTGGATGGCACTACTGGGTCCAGGTTGGGCTTCTTGGTGAGAGGAATGACCATGGCCTGTTTCCAAGAATGAGGCAGAGACCCCTGGCTCAGGGAGAGGTTAAGGATGGGATTAGCTATAGGGTTGACAACATCTGCCATTCTCGCTAGAAATTTTGCTGGGCAAGGATCTAGCGATGAGCCCGATTTAAGGTTCCGCATCAAAGCTAAGGATGCGGAAACCGTAAGGGGCGGGAAGTCTAACAGGACAGGGCCTGAAGTCGACAGAAGAGTTGTCTCGGCCGACAGAGTCAGCGGGTCATCCATAGAGCTCGAAGGAAAAGAATCCTGTATTTGCCTAATTTTGGTGGTGAAGAAATTAGCAATGGTATTGGCCCAAGTCTCCGTCGGAGCGTCCTGAGCTGAGATTGAGCGCGGGGTGGTAAATTCTCGAACAATTGAGAAAATCTCTTTGCAGGAGTTTGCCGCATCCTCAATTCTTTTGGCAAAATAGCATTTCTTGCCCTGAAGAATTAAATCATGATAGGATTTCATCATGGATTTATAGAATTGTTTAGCCTCAGGATCATACTGGGCCCTCCAGGCTCGTTCTGCAACTTTACATTGCCTACGGTGATGGGCCAATTCCTCCGTAAACCAAGGGGCCGAGATCCGTTGGGTGGCAGACCTAGCTGGCTGTAGTGGGGTGAGCTCATTTAATCTAGCTAGAAGCCAGGATTGCAGGCTCTCCAGGTCATTCTCCAAATCACCCGTATACGACAGAGGATAATCCACCAGAGCCTGAGCTAACAGATCTGGTGTCACCCGATGGAACGCCCTATGGCAGCTACCCTGTAGTCTTGTAGCACTGACCGTAGGTTTCACAGTAGAAGATATTTCGAAGTGAACAAGCCAATGATCAGACCACAAGACCGGTAGAAGTGTGACAGCCATGATAGGTGAAGTGGAAAAGACCTGGTCAAGTGTGTGGCCTTTATCATGGGTCGGGCCGAAAAGATAGGGAGACAGGCCCAAGGAAGATGTAATATCCAATAGCTTGATAGCATCTTGGTCTTGGTGGTCGTCCATGTGGAAGTTAAAATCTCCCGCCAATAGACACTGCTCAGATCTTAAAACAAGAACCGACAGATCCTGTTGGAGATCATCAAAAAACGATCCCACAGGGCCCGGAGGTCTGTAAACGACAAGACCCTTCACCGCTTGCTGAGGCGATAGGGAGAGGGTGAAGGCAAGAGAGTCGGCCCCTGCGATGGTGTTTGTGTGCGTGACCGTGCACGAAAGAGATTTTTTTACAACTAGGGCGACTCCTCCCCCTCTTCCCTTGTCTCTATCTTTTCGATGGATGATATAATCAGAGGGAATGGCTGCCATAATGTCCGGATGGGAGGACTCATTGAGCCAGGTCTCAGGGAGCATCAGACAAGCAGGACTGGTCGTAGAGAGGAGATCGAAGATCTCCTGAGTGTGTCTATGCAGCGACCTTGTGTTAAGGAGTAGAAATAGATGTTTAATACTACAATCCTTAATAGGACAGGTGGAAGGGAGGTTGCTGGTAGGATGCCACTTACATACAGGGCACTTATGTTTACCCCTATAACGGCCAGGAAATACTGAGTGACAGGCAGCATCCGCGGCGCGCAGGAAGTAGAGCTCCTGAGCGGAGTAGGAAAGCATAATGGCCAGAAGTACCTGCCACGCCAGACGCCTCCGGGACGCTGACGGGCGCAGACGGGCAGGACTCTGGCACAACTCCGGCGCAGGTCCGGCGCGTCCGCAGTACGCGTCCGCTGCGCGGAGGGAGGGGGGAGCTTTTTATAGCGCTACTGGAGCGCGAGGGCGGAGAGTCCTACCCCCAAGATGGCGGCCGAAATGAGATCCCAGCCCTCGGCGTCAACACTCAGCCGAGGGCGGTCTACAATCCCAAGTAAGGGAGAGGGAGCAGGGCGAAGCGCTTACAAGCGCTGGGAAGTCTAAGGCAAGGGAGCAGCACGCTTATAACACAAGCACGAACTCAAACTGCACAAAGTAAAAATAAAAATAAAAATGACAAGCATGTAAGACAAAACACACTTGATTTAAAATTGCCAAAGAATAGAAGAGAGACCTCCCGGCTTCCGCCTCAGGAGGGAAAGGTAAGGTAGCAGTTGTTAATCACATGCACGATGTTACAGTTCCCTTTCATAGCGCTACTAGAGCGCGAGGGCGGAGAGTCCTACCCCCAAGATGGCGGCCGAAATGAAATCCCAGCCCTCGGCGTCAACACTCAGCCGAGGGCGGTCTACAATCCCAAGTAAGGGAGAGGGAGCAGGGCGAAGCGCTTACAAGCGCTGGGAAGTCTAAGGCAAGGCAGCAGCACGCTTATAACACAAGCGCAAACTCAAACTGCACAAAGTAAAAATAAAAATAAAAATGACAAGCATGTAAGACAAAACACACTCGATTTAAAATTGCCAAAGAATAGAAGAGAGACCTCCCGGCTTCCGCCTCAGGAGGGAAAGGTAAGGTAGCAGTTGTTAATCACATGCACGATGTTACAGTTCCCTTTTATAGCGCTACTAGAGCGCGAGGGCGGAGAGTCCTACCCCCAAGATGGCGGCCGAAATAAGATCCCAGCCCTCGGCGTCAACACTCAGCCGAGGGCGGTCTACAATCCCAAGTAAGGGAGAGGGAGCAGGGCGAAGCGCTTACAAGCGCTGGGAAGTCTAAGGCAAGGCAGCAGCACGCTTATAACACAAGCGCGAACTCAAACTGCACAAAGTAAAAATAAAAATAAAAATGACAAGCATGTAAGACAAAACACACTCGATTTAAAATTGAGGGCTTGCTGCAATGACAGGGTTACACTTGTACATGTGTCACACATACAGCCTCACATCTCTAGGCCACCATAATTGGGCAACATTAGCCTATCACAACATGATACGCAACAGAGTTTTGACTTGTGAAGAGAATTTCTTTTTATTTACTCATTTTCAAACTGGTCACAAACTTCCTGGGATGTCATCAATAGGGATCGTGCTTGCGGCTTTGCAATTTTGGAGGTGAGGATCGCTGTATGGGATCATGTCTGGGTTGTCGCCGAGGTGCAGGTTGGTGTGGTACATCTGCCTGTACAGGGTGAAGTTCATGTGCAGGGGCGAATGGTGACTGTACAATTGGTTTTTGTGTGTGGACAGGGGGTTGTTGTGCAGGTGGTGGTAGTGCCTGTTCAGGGGGTGGTGGCAGTTGTGCAGGTGGGGTGAGTGCCTGGTTAGGGGGTGGTGGTGGATGTGCAGGTGAGTGGAGTGCCTGGATAGGTGGAGCTGGTGGGTGTGGTCCCTTGCTATGGTCCTGTGCAGTTTGTGGTACAGTTGTATGGGTTTGATGTACTACAGGCAGAAGTGATGGCTCTCCTCCCGATTTTGACTGTGAAGGGAGACTTTGGATCACTTTCATCATGCCCTCCTTCATCTTCATGGCCAAGGCATGGTGTCTTAAACTCTCTTCCCTTTATATAGATATGATGTCTCTGATATTCTTGTACATGTCTTGCCAAGATCTATCCATCCTATCCAAAACATGGGTCTGTTTGTCCACCACCTGAGGCAATCAGCACAGGGTCTCAGACATGCCTGACAGGGTGTCCCCTATGGCACGAATGTCCTGCCTCACATCTGCCTGCTGTTGGAAGACGTTCTGCTCCCACTGGGGACCATGGCCATGTACAGGCCTTCTCAGCAGGGGCCGGCTATGGATGAGACCGCCAGGTTTAAAAGCAGGGGGGAGGGTGGCATGTGGAAGCCTGTGGATAGGAGAATGGTGCCCAGGGGATACCTGCACTGCAACAGGGTTGGTACTTCCCTCAGATGGTGAAGGGAATACCTGGGTATAGGAGGAGTGTGTAGGTGGACCACCACGTCTGTTCCAGATGTGAGGGCTGTGATGGATCGATGTCTGTGTTGGGGTGTGTGTGAGTTGTGGCTGGTTAGCTCTACGCTGGGGACAGGCAATCATTTGTTCTGGAGGAGGCTGAGGCACTTTGCTGGGAGGATGGGTGTGAGGCCTTGCAAAATGTGTGCGATCTGGGAATAGTTCTGTTCATGGCATCAGACTCTTCATCCTCTGAGAGGATGAACAGATAGCCACCATCATCGTCCAATCCTTCATCCTCCTCAGGTACTTCCTCCTCTTCCTCTTGCACAGTACTTTCAGCCGACATAACTGCCTGGAGGAGCAGTGGATTTTCCACTTTGATTGCCCGTCGCCCAACACTGGTGGAAGGTCTATCCCACTCCTTATCATCATCACCTGGAACACAGAGGTTGCAACAGGATAAGTCATCGACCTAGTATAACTTTTGGTGCAACACAAGTGTTGGTTCTAATATACTTTGCATCAACAGAAGTGACAGCTCACACCATAGCACTGAGGGGTGAAATGGAGATGTACATTGCACAAGCAAACTCTCTAGCTCCAGCCACAGCTTTGTGTTGCTTTGTGTCCCTTTGCGATCCCCGCTGATGTCAACTGCTGAACCATGCTCCTCAAATGGTTTTGTTGACGAAGCAGTCCTCGATCCAGCATCTGTAGGGGGAAGTGACACCATTCTCAATCATCTGTATTACTAATTTACAAACAGGCACATGTGAAACTTATGATATGTATGTAACTTTGCAAGCCCCATTTGCAGGTTTTATGCAAAAGGGTATTTTGATCTTAGTCATGGTTTTGATTCCGCTGATCACACACTCAACCCCGCCTTCTCCGCAAGCACCCACGACTCCTTCAGCAACACCACTGCACCCAACAGATCCCCCACCACTGCTGGAGCAAAGTCACAGAGGATCAACTACAGGCAAACCTTGCTCTCAGCCCAGCCACCGACCCCTCCAACACCGACGACGCTGACCGCAAACACAGACGATGGATCGACAACTGTGCCAACACCCTCGCCCCACTGAAGAAAGCCACCTACAGATACACCAGCAAGAGAGCCCGGCTGGTTCACCCCAGAACTCCTAGCCTCCAAGCAAACCTGCCGGAAACTAGAAAAGAAATGGCACAGTGAAATGATACCGGACAGATACGCAGCCCACAAAGACGCCATCCGCAACCACCATCACCTCATCAGGTCCGCCAAGAGGACCTCCTTCAAAGACCGCCTCGACAACAATGCACACAAAAGCATGGAGCTCTTCAATATCTTGAAGGAACTCTTCAACCCCAGTTCCAACACCAACGACATCACGCCGTTGCCATCCCTGTGCGATTACCTCGCCACCTTCTTCCACCACAAGATCGCCGACATCCATGACAGCTTCAACATCCAGCCAGCCCCAACAGACATCGACACACCAGACTCTCTGCACACCATCGACCACAATCCCCTGCCAGCCTGGGCTAATGTGAACATCAATGACACCATCAAGACCATGAGCACAATCCAGTCTGGCTCCCCATCAGACCCGTTTCCGCACCAGATCTTCAACAAAGCCAGCAGCTCCATCGCACACCACCTGTGCAATGTCATCAATCTCTCCTTCTAGATCCCGACCTTCCCAGAGA
Source organism: Lissotriton vulgaris (assembly GCF_964263255.1). Lineage (NCBI taxonomy): Eukaryota > Metazoa > Chordata > Amphibia > Caudata > Salamandridae > Lissotriton > Lissotriton vulgaris. The sequence continues at coordinate 273,791 of NW_028249206.1, forward strand.
GCTGGAAACATGCCGAGATCAACGCTCTACTTCAAAAACCGAAGGCGGACCCGAGAGACCTCAAGAACTTCCAGCCCATCTCCCTGCTTCCGTTCCCAGCCAAGGTCATCGAGAAGATCGTCAACAGACAGCTAACCAGATACCTCAAAGAGAACAGCATGCTGGACCCATCCCAGTCAGGGTTCCGAGGCAACCACAGCACCTGGACTGCCCTCATCGCTGCCACCGATAACATCAGGACCCAGCTGGACAACAAGGATGTATGATGTTACAACGCAATCAAAATGATCGCGGTACATCACAACGCATCTTTTACGTTGCGTTACCACGACTTGCGCTGTAGGGTGCTGGACTTAGAAATAGTAAGATTTACTATTCCAATTCCAGCCTACGTACAGTAGGGAAGGTGTTGGAATAGTAAATCTACTATTCCTTAGTCTAGAGCGCCCTCCCCCGCAAGTCGTGGTAACGACTTGTATTGTAAAATACGCGTCGTAATGGCACCGCAGTGTTTTAACCGCGTTGTGAAGGATGTTTACCGGACAACAGTGAGACAGCGGCCCTCTTCCTCATGGACCTGTCTGCCGCTTTCGACACTGTCTGCCACAGCACACTACTCGCACGCGTCCACGACACAGGGATCCGAGACATGGTCCTGGAATGGACCACCTCATTCCTCTCCGGTAGAACCCAGAGCGCCTGCCTCCCCCAATTCCGATCCGAAGCCTCCAAGATCATCTGTGGCATACCCCAGGGATCATCCCTCAGCCCGACACTGTTCAACATCTACATGGCCCCCCTCGCACACATCACCCGACAGCACGACCTCAACATAATCTCCAACGCCAACGACACTCAACTGATCCTCTTCCTCACCAAGGACCCCCTCACTGCCAAATCCAACCTCCACAAAGGAATGAAGGCCGTCGCCAATTGGATGAAGAGCAGCCGCCTACAACTGAACATGAACAAGACGGAGGTCCTCATCTTCAGCTCCAACCCTTCAGCCTGGGACGACTCCTGGTGGCCAATGACACTGGGGGCAGCCCCAAAACACACGAAATACGCACGCAATCTGGGAGTCATCCTCAACTTAACGCTCTCCATGACCAAGCAAGTCAACGCAGTCTCTTCCTCCTGCTGCAACACCCTCCACATGCTCCACAAGATCCACAGGTGTTTTCCGACAGATACAAGAAGAACAGTCAACCAGGCCCTCGTCAGAAGCAGACTCGACTATGGAAACGCCCTCTATGAAGGAGCCCCGGCCAAGCTCATCAAACAACTGCAATGCATTCAAAACACCTCTGCACGCCTGATCCTTGACGTACCACACCACAGCCACATCACCCCCACCTGAGAAACCTGCACTGGCTCCCCGTCAACAAGTGGATCTCCGTCAAACTCCTCATCTACGCCCATAAGGCTCTCCACGAGACCGGCCCAGCCTACTTCAACAGACGACTCTTCTTCTACATCCACAACCGCCAGCTCCACTCCATCCCTCGCATTCGAAGAACAACCACCTGTGGCAGATAGTTCTCCCACCTCGCCGCCAAGACCTGAAACACCCTTCCACTCAGCCTACAACAGACCCAAGACCTGCCAACCTTCAGGAGGCTACTCAAGACCTGGCTGTTCGACCAGTAGCACCCACCCTTTTTTTCACAACACCTTGAGACCCTCGCGGGTAAGTAGTGCGCTCTACAAATTCTTGATTGATTGATTGATAGGGAAACACTTCATGCCACATTTACCTGATGGACATGTGCGAGGGTTTCACTGCTGCAGCCAGGATGTCTTGCATTCCCAGGGATGGTGCTGTACCCTGTACTGGTGTCATCCTGTCAGCAGCTGTGATGAGACATACATGTCCATATTTCAGTAAACCAGATGGTAGCTATGAGCTAACATGTATATGTCATTCTCAATGACCATTGATAAGATATTCCAGGACAATGTGCAGCATGTTTACCTCATGGACTTTACATGTGGGTCCCCTCGCATGCAGCAATTGCTAGCTGTTACCTCCACACAGTGCTCACATCAATGAGATGACACATCAACAGACAAACGTGTTTGAGAAGGTTACTGATATTTGAAGGAAGGGGAGAAATAATCAGGACGCCGTATTACATTGATTACACCTTCACCGTTAAGACTAACATGGCTCATGAGTATGATATTGTCTATTAATGAATAAAAAGGAGTGTACATCGACTGGCTGACCAGTTTCACATTTGCACATCAGTTCATATATGAGATGTGCAATTGTCAGGTACATTTTGTGTGTCATTTGTGCTTCTCTACCTGTGAAGTCAGAAAGCTCCTTTTGGATTGAGAGATCACACATTTTTAATGTCCATCCTTTGAGTGTCCTCTGTTTCCATAATCCATTTACTACATCAGGGTGAAACGAAGCTGACAACGGATGATGTCTTGTACAGCAGACATCCTAACCTCAAATGTTATACACTCACTTATCTCGTTGGATACAGTAAAAGAGGAGTCAAGCAGAATGCAACATTTGACTCAGATCCCACATTGTGGGTAAGTTGTGAAGATTTGATGGTTGCCGCCTAAATTGGATTTGTGTTGTGCCTTTCAGCCAAGAGATTTTATAATGTAACTTCTTGAAGGTTCACCGCAGCATCCCATATATCCATCACAAAAGAACACAACTGGCACCAGTGCGACCCTCATCCACACCAATTTCAATATGATTTGTACATTAGAATTGTGATAGGGAGTTTTCATATCATTGAATTACAATCCAGTTGTGTCTAGTACTCTCAATATAAATTAGAATGATAGAATGCACACCTTCCCTTTTTAATTCGAAAATTGTCTAACTCAGTGGAAAAATATTCATTGTGATTGCGTGCAAACATATTGCGGTCTGCCCCAACAATCGCAGTTTCTGAAAAGATTGTCCAAAAGGGTGCGGCAATACGCACCCATATGTCGCACTGCGGATGAAGGAATGTATCCTAACCATCAACTTATTCATTATTCCTTATAATTGTAGTGCTCATTTTTTCGCAGTAAACAACTCTGTAATCCAATATTTTATCAAAAGTTCATCCATATTTACAACATCACTAAGGTGGCAGCGAAATCCCAGCTTGATTCATTTAAAATTTTCACATATCTCCTGCATGCCTTCCAGGCCTTCGACAGCGACACGTTGAAAAGAATCATTGGAAACTCGTTTAGCTCAAAAGATGTTTATTTTCTTTACACCCAATGCATTTCAGGCCGCAGGGGCCCTTCGTCAGGGGTCACTAGAATGGATAATAAAAGGACTTCTCAGCGTTTTGTGCAATACAACTCTCTACATTACAAAGAAATTATATCCCTGGTATAGCATGAGCCCACATCTTTAAAAACCCACTGCAAATTATTCCTAACGCAAATCTCCACCCTCCCATGTTATTTCCCCAAACCTAGGGTAAATAGTGCACGATAAATGCATTATGTGAAAACAACTTAGCCAACATATTAAACCACAAACCTAGCTCACATACCCTTAGAATGCATGACCCTGCGTGATTTAAAACCCCAAGTACATTCACCCACTACACCGATTTCATTAATAACCATCCCATCCCAAAGTGTGCTGCGAGATGTACACAGATTAATCACCTTAAAAAACACGAATGGCAGTCTCGTCATAACGTCCAGCTCCCATTAACACTGTCAGCGTTCGGTTTAAATAAAACCATTTGACCTCGCTTTTAACCTAGTGCTCAATGATAAACAGGTGTGGTTCTACTCGGTGTCCCAAACCATTCGCATTTCAAATCTTTAAAGGAACAGTACTGAAATGTTACTAAGAATCAAGCCCAAAAGCAATCGCACCCTTGCTGCTCGTGCAAACTCCACCCCAACCATACTGTTGAATTGTAAAATAACAGTGCTTCCCTCCCGTTTTTAACTGTGCAATGAAACAATACAATGGTACTTTAAATACAGTGAAGCATAAATCCAGATGCAGAAAAATAAAGCGGCTCAAAATAATACAGCTCGTGGTGAAACACCCAAATATTTGAAAAGACGTTCATGCCCCTTGCTACAAGGTACGTTGAATCCGTCCGATTGTTCCCATTATCCATATTCGAGCGTCACTGATGTTGTCGCGCTGCCTTCAGAGTGATGAATATTTCCTTTATACTTCAATTATTAGTCTTCAATGATTTAAACCGGGGTGCAAACTGACGTAGGGACAGTCTATTTGGTTTCACAAAAATTAGAATGATAGAATGCACACCTTCCCTTTTTAATTCGAAAATTGTCTAACTCAGTGGAAAAATATTCATTGTGATTGCGTGCGAACATATTGCGGTCTGCCCCAACAATCGCAGTTTCTGAAAAGATTGTCCAAAAGGGTGTTTCACCACGAGCTGTATTATTTTGACCTGCTTTATTTTTCTGTATCTGGATTTATGCTTCACTGTATTTAAAGTACCATTGTATTGTTTCATTGCACTACAATTATAAGGAATAATGAATAAGTTGATGGTTAGGATACATTCCTTCATCCGCAGTGCGACATATGGGTGCGTATTGCCGCACCCTTTTGGACAATCTTTTTAGTACTCTCAATATGACACTAGATACTATTTTGATGTCCATTCAGCACTCACTTCTCATACATTTTGTGTCATCCTTTCACTGGCCAACATGGTGTTATCTGGTATGTGGTTAAATCTATACTACTATTATAAAGAGAGAACTTGCACCTTTTGGCCAGGTAAACTCGGGAACCACAGCACCAATTACAACACCCAATACAGCGTTGGAAAGAGCAGTTGCAGCAGAAGGACATAGGCTATACAGACGCCCACCATATACATTTAAAATGTAAAAGAACCGTGCCAGCAAAGTAGTTCCTTGTGGGCGTGTCTGCATTGTGCTGTGGGTGTGTGCTGGGGGCGTGACAATCGCTGGGGGCATTCCGTCACGAGTGTTGTTTTTTCTTCCAAGGTTCTATACATTCCTGCTCCCTTTAAATAGTAATTCAGTGGAGGTCCCATTCTCTTAGAACCACCCCAAGCACAGTTATGGGCAAAAATACAACTAAAAGGCCCTGCAAAGCATTATGGGATAAGCTTAGCATAATTTTTAGCATTCATGAAAGGGTTTCAATGTTTTTGAATTTTACTCATCAGGGACATCTTGGGACGACGAGGTGAACTGCAGCTTGATGTATAATATTTGAAATGCTATTGCATTTGCCTCATCAGGGACATCTAGGGACGGCAAGGTGAACTGCAGCTTGATATATAATATTTGAAATGCTATTGCATTTGCATCATCAGGGACATCTAGGGACATGAGGTGAACTGCAGCTTGATGTGTAATATTTCGAATGCTATTGCATTTGCCTCATCAGGGACATCTAGGGACCATAAGGTGAACTGCAGCTTGATGTATAATATTTTAAATGCTATTGCATTTGCCTCTTGGGGACAACTGGGGAGAAGGAGGTGAACTGCAGCTCTTTGTAGAATTATTTGGATACTATAATATTCACTTCCCACTACTAATCTCTTCCCATAATGGTTTGCAGGGGCTTGATCTCAAAATCATCACCTCTCTCACTGCTTGCTGGAAGCTAATTTCACTTTTGTGAAATGACTATATGCATTTTAGCATGTAGAAATACTTGTTATTTTACCTTGAATATATGAGGTTTCTGTTTTAATAATTGGAAATCTGACGGAACGAAAAATTGCGGATTTATTGTACCAAGTTCGCACAAATTCCGCCCAACCCTACTTTAAATACCCCTGCACCCCATAATCATAACCCACCCTTACTCTATAAAATAACCCAACACCCTTAAACACTAACCCATCTTAACCCTATAAATATACCCTGTACCCCAAAACCCAAACCTATCCCTAAACCCTAAAAATACCCCTGTACCCCAAAACCAAAACCTAGCCCTGAACCCTATAAATACCCCTTTACCTCAAAACCCAAACATACCCCTGAACCCTAAAAATACCCCTGTACCCCAAAACCCAAACCTACCCCTGAACCCTAAAATACCCCGGTATCCTAAAACCCAAACCAACCCCTGAACCCTAAAAATAGCCCGTTACCCCAAAACCCAAACCTAGCTCAGCACCCTAAAATACCCCTGTATCCCAAAACCCAAACCTAGCTCTGAACCCTAAAAATACCCCTGTACCCCAAAACCAAACCTAGCCCTGAACCCTTAAAATACCCCTGTACCTCAAAACCCAAACCTAGCCCTGAACCCTAAAAATACCCCTGTATCCCATAACCCAAAACTATATCTGAACCATTAAAATACCCAAACACCCCAAAACATATACCTCAGTACCCCAAAACATATACCCCTATACCCATACTTGCCTTATCCAAACATTTTTAAAAAACATGCTTTTACCATTCATGCATGTCAATGAATTTCGTTGTAAATGTATGCGTGGTAAAAGCATATAAAATGTAATGCCATGCGTTATAATGGCATTGCGGAGTCATGGTACTTTCGTAATGAAAGTATGCAGAGTGATGGTATGCGGAAAGAAATTTGCGGAATAATGGGTGTTTACCCTCCCCGTAAGTACATTGGTGGCACGGCGGCCCACATCTCCAGCAACATACTCATATTTTTTCACCACCAATTGGAAAAATGCACAGGTCTCTCTCATTGATGCCCAGCACCGACATACACTTTTAGACACACCTCCCACCACAAGTTCTAGAATTGCGAACTTTAGAGATGGGCAGCTACGTTAGAATCTCGGCATCAGCTCAACATCCTGTGATTCCAGGCAAATCACTTTGTCTCCCAGTGCCTACCACAAATCAATGTGGGGCATATTATCAAGCCTGTGCGCTAAAATTATCGCCACTTTATCGGCCGAAAACGGCCGATAAAGCGGCGATAATGGGCTTGATAATATGCTCTGTGGAATTCCAATCGAAGCCCATGTTAGATGTCTTCACATCTAACATGGGCTTCGATTGGAATTCCACAGAGCATATTATCAAGCCCATTATCGCCGCTTTATCGGCCGTTTTCGGCCGATAAAGCGGCGATAATTTTAGCACACAGGCTTGATAATATGCCCCTGTGTTCTTCTGTAATGTAAATTGTGCTCATGCTATGTTGTCGAGTTTGCGCTCTATAATATTGCAAGGAAAATAAAGTAGGGAAAGTTGAGTTCACACACTACTGAACGCGCACTCCTAAGTGCATCAGCAGTGCACTGTGAATCAGAGTGTTTCACAGGCCTGTCACAGATAAGAAATGCTATCAAAATGAAATCCTATGAAACAATATACTACTGGCCGGCCGCAATTCATACCCGGACAACGTCGGGACGGGCTGCTAGTACCATATAAAACACATACAAAATACAGCAGAGATTAAAGGCACTTTCATGGGCATGAGCATTCAGGTACATTATTCTTGGGTTTACTTACCATGGCCCCGCATCTGCTCAGTGTGTGGTCCCTGACCAGATGTCACAGACAACCTTGTAGGAGAAGTCACTGTGGGTCTTGGAATCTGGGAGGAAATCATTGGACCTACAATGATAAGTGTGTTTGCAACTTTATATTTCTGCTGCCACATGTGACGCACTCAATTTCAGGCATGAAAGAAGAGCACAAGCAGTGTGGGTCCTACCGTTACAGAGGTGTGTAGCACTAATTATCATTAGTGATCACCCATTCAACTTGAGCCTGGGGGGAGGTGGTAGGCACTTGAAATCGTCATCAGACCCAAATGCAGAGATTCCAGCCCGGAGACGGAAATCCCACTACGGGTGTGGAAATTCCGGCCCGAGAGCGGACGTAAAGTTAGTAGTCATAAGTGATTTCTGTGCATACCATAAATTGTAAGTTCCTTCTGTGAATACCAAAAGTAGTAGGTTTAGGATTTTGTTTCAGATTAGTTCTGTGAATTGGCAGCTAGGAGCGCAAAATAGTACCCCCTGTCCACCCTGAGAACCTGTGGTCAGCTTTTAGAGCCCAGTAACTTTGGGCTTCCTAGCTACTCTACTTTTTCTGTCTTTTGGATGGGCTAATGCTGGAGGACTAATAATGCTCCTCACATCCTTCACAGCACTGTAAATCCCCTAGACCTCTGGGGAGGGGATTTATCTTTAGGTGGAAATACCTAAACATATTTTCAATTTAGCTCTTGGGAGAGACTTGACAGTGTTTCTTGCACGGCAGACATTTGTTGTCTGCTGGGTGACTACCCAGGTATCCGGACGGTAGGTAACGTTTCCAATGGATTCGCCATTCTGATCAAGGGGAAGCATTGCACCACTGACAAGGTCACCGAGCAGCCACCGACAAAGTCACTGAGCAAAGGGCAGAGTGCTGTTCATGAACGGCTGCTGGTGATCTCATGAGGCTTATCGATGTCTATTCCCCCGGACAAAACTAAGTGGCTTGAGATGCTCAGGATGGAACTCATGACCTCCAGGACCACCCTGATGGGTGGTGATTTCAACTGCACAGTAGAGATGGATAGACAAAATGGGTCAGACTCTGCCGGGATGGATGCTATGTTGGTGGAGATGATAGGTGAAGCATGCCCCCAGGATGTCATCAAGAGCATGGGGCCGAATGCCAGGAATTTTTCCTGGAGTAGGCCGGACACATTCGTGCGTTCACGGATTGACCTCCTATTCACCTCCACAACAGTAAAGCCTGGGCGAAGCTCCCTGGTTGACATCCACTTCTCTGACCACAGAGCCGTCAATTTCGATGATGGAACTCACAGGGAAGTTCCCCGCTGGCCCAGGGTCGTGGAAACTGAACTGCTCATTGCCGGAAAGCGAGGAGTTATTGGTGAACCTCAAAGTTGAGTGGAGGGACATGAGGGACTTCTTTCACTCTTCCAGCGAGTGGTGGGAATGGGTGGAGGACTGGTTCAGGAGCTTCTTCCAGGATGCAAGCAGAGCCACTGCACGGGAAAAGAAGAGTGCTTTTAGGAGGCTGCGAAGCAAGCTGAAGCAACTGTATGGACTCGAGCTCAAAGGATGGGATGTGGATGACAAACTGAACAAAACCTGAACAGTGCTTAAAGGGCACTTTAGGGAAGTATTCAAGAAAATTATTTTCCAGACCAGAACCGAGAACCTTGAAAAGGACGAGAAATGCAACCCGTTCCTCAAGAAACTTCACTTGACCCACAAACTGCTGGAAGACCTTTGGGACTTGGAGGGAAACCTCCAAAGTGAGAAAGAGCAAGCCAGGAGAGTCATAAAAGAGTTTTATGGTGAACTCTACCCACAGAAGTCGTCATAGAGATCCATGGCAGATATTGTCCTGAAGGACATCTCGAATACAATGGGTCCAGAAGACAAATAGGGCCTGAACACGCCCTACACTCTGAAAGAGCTGCACTTCGCCGATACAACCTCCAAGAGGGGCAAGACGCCTAGAAATGACGGTCTCCTAGTGGAACTTTATGTTCAACTATGGGAGGTGATGAGCCGGTCTTGCATGACCTCCCAGAGGAAATGGTGGGCAAAGGCAGTTTGCCACAATGCCTGAGTGAAGGCATGATAACACTTTGTAAAAACAGAAGGGAGAGAGAGAAGATCTCAAAAACTGTAGGCCCATCTCACTCCTTAATGTGGACTACAAAATCCTTGTGAAGGTGATGGACAACCACCTAAAGAAAGTGATAGCGAAGATATTTCTCCCTGATTAGTCCTCTGGGATACCAGGTTGGCGAATTGCGGACAGTCTAGCCCTGGTCTGGGACACGATCGAGTTCGTCAAGAGGTGCAAAGTTCCGATGGCCTTGGTCAGCTTGGATCGGACAAAGAGACTGAGCTGCAACAGGCAGCCTTGATCTCCCGAAGTCTGATGCCACAGCTCGAAAGGGAGCTGGTGCCCCTACAAGCTGATTTCCAGGCCAAGATGGATAAAACTATTAAGGATAGATGGAAGGCCAGTAAAGTACAGCACTTCGCTTATGGAGAAAAATGTGGCTCCCTGCTGGCCTGGAAATCTAGAGTAGACAGGGTAAGGAACCATATCATGAGCTCGGTCCAAAGAGGGTCAGGGGCCCTGTTGCAGAAAGATGAAGATATTAGGGAGGAGGCCAGATCCTTCATGCTTGATATATACCAGGAGGACACTGATTATAGATTAGATGTGGTTAAGGCATGGCTAAATCTGAGAGGCCTACCCCAACTGTCTCAAAGCTGACATTCTGTATCTTTCCACTAGTATCTCGGAGGGTGACATTAAAGAGCAACTCAAAAAAATGAGTAGGGGTAAAGCTGCTGGCCCCAGATGGGCTCCCTATCGAGATATACCTGGGTCTATCAGATAGGGTAGTGCCGGCTTTAAAAACCCTCTTCAATAAAATATATCTACATGGAGAAGGTATTCCTCCATCATGGTCAGAGGCAAAGGTGTCCCTAATCCTCAAGCAAGATAAAGATCCTCAAAAAATCGAGGCATACAGGCCCATCTGATTATTAAATTTGTATCTCAAGATCTTCTCTGGGATTTTGGCTACCAGGATGGCTAAAATTATTAAAACCATTATACATCCCGACCAGAGAGGGTTTATACCCGGAAGACAGCTTAACAAGCTTACCCTCCTAGCCTTGGGGGTGATAGATGTTGCAACAGAAAAAAAGCTACCACTTCCTATTGTTGCAATCGATGCCGCTAACCAAGTCAGCTGGAACTATCGTTGGGAGGCCTTTTGGAGTTTTGGCTTTCCTATTAATTTTATTGAGGCTGTTAAATCTCTGTACTTACATCCACGGGCAAAAGTGCTAGTTAACGGGATCCTAACCGAATGGTTTAGTATCTCAAGAGGCACTAGACAGGGGTGTCCCCTATCACCCTTATTGTTTAATATATACATTGAGCCTTTTGTTTGCTCTCTTAGAGAGGATCCCCTCATCAGGCCATTTAAGATTGCCAACCTGGAATTGAAGTTTGCCCTATATGCGGACGACCTTCTCATGTACACGTCTGACCATGTAAAAGCTATACCAAGGCCGTTTGAATTAGCTGGGGAATTTGGTAAGATCTCTGGTTATAAAATTAACAAAGAGAAAACCGAAATAATGAGTTGGGACTGCACTAACGTAATAGGGGCGAAGGTCCAGATGAGGTATTTGGGGATTTACCTAGCACAGAAGCTGTTAGATACACCTAAAATCAGCTGGGAAAAGGTTTCCAAGGAGGTAGGCGGTTTGTTGTCACGCTGGGCGAACCTACCACTGAACATATATGGGAGGGTCAACCTAGTAAAAATGATCATTTTGCCTAAGTTAACGTTTCTGTTTAATTCAATTCCACTTTCTTTTAATAACAGAGATCTAGCTACCCTTCAAGGTAAAATCGGTTCATTTATATGAGCCACAAAAACCCCGCAAATAGCTTGGAAAAAGCTCAGGAGAGGGTTGAAGATAGGAGGTTTGGCCTTACCTAACCTACTTTCTTATTGTCATACCTTTCATTTTAAACATTTTAGAATGTTAGCTAATAAGGTGGATTCATCTTCTATGGGCCTTTTGTTTCAGGCAATGTTACAGGATGTTCCGCAGGGACAGGAGTTTTTCCTTTATAAATTTGGCAATTGTAAGTTCTACAAAAACGTCTGTCTTAAGATCCTATTGGCCACACTAAAAAACTGGGGGTACATTAGGAAAAGTCTGGGAATACTGTACTATACGGCACAGGCTCCAATATGGGACTCTCCAGGCACCCCCGAATGTCTCCCCATTCGGGGGTGCCTGGATCACAACCACTTAGACTAGCAGGTATCATGTTGTGGGGAGAGCTCCAGAAACGTTCACAACTTATCAGCTGGGACCTAATCTCGAACATAACCAGTGGGATATTGACGAAATTTAAGTTCTATCAACTGTCTGCATGGTGGGTAACACAGCTATGGAGCAACGAGGATTTGAGTATAAGTATTGACTCCATTTCTAGACTAGGTCCATGGAAAGGCGAGGTATCATTCTGGTATAGGGCCCTTATAGATACAGGGGATTGTCTAGACAAGGAGTTAGTGAAACGCTGGGGCAGTGATCTCTCTGAAAATGGGGATGCTTTACGGAAAATCTGGTGTGACTCTTTTATTATGTTACAGGCGGTAGTTAAACCAGCTAATCTCATGAGAAATCATCTATATGCGGCCTATAGAGTGTACTGGACTCCTGGGAAACTATCTAAGGTATCTACGACGATCAACCACTGCCCCAGATGTGAGTATCCAGCTACTGATGATCGGCATATATTTATGGACTGCCCGAAGATCGTCTCCTTTTGGACAGGGGTATATGGGGGCATATTACCAAGCAATAGCCATAATTATCGCTATTGCTTGGTTAGAGACAAAAATTTACCGCTCAGCTGCGGCGATTTTTATCGCAAATAAACCTTGGTATTACCAAGGTTTATCGCAAATGCGAAAAAAAACGCCGCAAAGCATGAATATCGCTGAAAAGTCCGCGATATTCATGCATTACCGAGCTAATGCTCTTAGCCATGTTATCCACCTCCCATTGGATAACATGGCTAGGAACTGCTTAGCACGAATATCTCCAAAAGTTGGTAATAGGAGATAGCGATGTTAGCGACTGTTTCCAGTCGCTAACATCTTGGCACGCCCACTTTGCATGTCATTAGTGATAAATATCACTGACATGCAAAGTGGGGCCCAAGATGGTCGCTATCTCCTACTAGCTGTCGCTAACTGGTGTTAGCGACAGCTAGGTAATAGGGAGATAATTTTATCTCCACTTTCTTGGCTTTTAATGCCAAAAAAGCAGAGATAAACCCCCTTGATAATATGCCCCATGGTTTCCTGGAGGAGGTCCTGATAGTACAGGTGGAAGTAAGTGTAAGGCTGATTTTTTGGGACTTTTGCCAGACTACTGTATGAATGCTCAAGCTTCAAAGTTTGTACTCTACGTAGTAATTATTGCCAGGAGGAAAATCTGTAGAGCCTGGAAATCTGAGGCTCCTCCTTCCTTTGCGGATTGCCTAAAGAACATCATTATGATTAGTCAATCTGATATTGCCTGTGATAGCTCTAGTGCCAATAAGATCTGGGCGGCCTTAGAGGTCTGGAGAGGGAAATAAAGATCAGTCCTATGATTATGTCAGAGGCTTGTTGGTCCGGTCTTCCTTAGTAACCTACAGTCCCCCAAGTGTCGTGAACTGGAGTGGGACCAGGATACAGCCGTAACTCTGGGCGAATCCTGCATATCTTTCAGGCCCCCTCCTAGGGCGGTTTCCAAACGGGCATTACGATGGCATGTATGAGGACAAAAAAAGATATATTTTTATTAAGAAAATGAAAAAATTTATGAAAAATAGAAGGAAATCTACGTACGCCACTGCGTGAGGAGCATCCTGAGGAGCGAAAATGAGAGCCATGCTGACTTTCTGATGGTACGTTTTTTCCTGTTGCCAACATGGAGCAGCCTCAGATGGGCAGAATGGTTGAGTGCCCTCCTCTATAACTTGGACACCCCATGATTCTACAAGGAAGTGGAAATGTTCATCAAGGAGTTTTGTCTGGAGGCTGCTGCCCCAGCCAAATGGACTCCAAAGATCGTCCAACGCCAGAAACGTGCGCGGGACATCAGTGAACCGATCAGCACCCTCCCCTCTGCCACAGTGGACCACATGTGGGCGAACATTGCCTCCAAGAGCCTGGCCGACCAGCACAAAGACATCGCGTGGATGGCCATCCAAGGAGGACTGCCAGTGAGAGCCTTCATGCACACAAGAGGGTACAACCGATACAATTTTCTCCTTGATAGGGTGCACCGCGGAAGAGAAGACCTACCATCTTTCCTGGGAGTGCGCATACTCACAGGACCTATGAAGGCCCTAGGCTCGGAGCTTAGGGCCTGGATACAAATATAATGCATCAACACTGGCTTGGTGATGTCGGTCTATTCTCAGGGACACACACACTTAGGGACCCCCAGGACTGCTGGAGGTTCCCGTGCTGCTTTAAAGATGTTCTTCTGTTTTCCACAAACTGCTTGGAAGTAGGGAGGAAGGAGACATCGATCCTGGTGTGTCGAAAGATGAGCCACAGTCTCCTGCTTGTCCACTCTGCACTGGATGGATCAGATGTAGGCAGTGACGACGAAACGTGAGGACACTAAAGGGTCCCCTTGTACACTTACATAGGAGGGGGGCATGGAAGACTCAGGCAACAAAGAAGACGACAACACCTGAGGACCCAAAGGGGTCCCCCTGCCCTTACCTGGGGATGGGGCACCCAGAGAGGCCACTTACCTTTTTTGTTTTTCTCTTTAACCCAGGAACCGGATGGCAACAGGGGAGAGGATAATGCGGATGAAGACAAGTAGAGTAAATGCAGTTATTTACTGTATGTATTTAACTAACGTGACCTTTTCCCTTCAGAGGGAAAAGGTCAATGTAATAACTTTGTTGCCAACGACTTATGAATAATAGGGTGTTGTGGAAGGTGATGATTGATATATCTGAACCAGAAGGCCCTGACAAAGGAAACAAGCATTTGCAATGCAATTGGTCTTACCTTTGGGACCTTAAAAGTATTTAGCCATGCAGCACATTATCCTGGGTGTTATATCCATTGTTCTTGTTTAGCCTTACACAATGCCCTGCACGTGAAACACAAATGCTGGCAAGGTTTCAAATTGCTATGTGTGACATTTTTATAATTTCACTCTAACTGTAAGTGACATTTCAACGACTTTGAGTGACACTTTCTCGCGAGCAAAATCAAGCAATGAAGGCAAGGGAATCATATAAATATAAGAAATCACACCCATTTGTGCATAGTTGCTAATGTTTCACATTGCTTATGTGTGATATTTTCATAGATTCAGTGGATTAATGAGAGTCATTCAACAATGAAATGTGTGTCATTTAGAGTGTTAGGTATCAAGGGGAGAGGGAGGAACAGCAAGGCTAGTTCACTTTCCGAGAGATATATGTATTATCAATGGGAACTAGCCTCAAAGGACATAGGGATAATGTGTTTGTACGGAAGAAAGAAATATATATTTTTTTAAAGCCATCACCCACCAACCTAGTTGGTGGCATGCTTCATCATCTGTCTCCACCCAGACAGTCCTTTATTGAGTATGTCTTCTTTCTGTGTAAGGGGAATTGAAGATAGATTGAATAACAGGGGTGTGGGTTTCGGATCTTGCGTTCTTAGCGATGTCCGCTCGCCCCTTGTTGTGGTTCTCTCGTCTTGTTCCTGGTGTTGGTACTCACTGGTCCTTCCTCCTCTACCCAATGGACCTGTTGTTAGTTCCTTCATTGTCCTCTTGGTCTCCGGCCACATCCTAAAAAGGCAGCCTTTGGTTATTTTGAAAGAAGATTTGGGGTCCGAAGTGATACAGAGGGGGCCACCCAAAGTATGGATTTTGGGGTGGGTGGGCAAACGCAATAGTTAGGACCTTGAAAATCTGGTGTGCCCCATGGTTGTTGCCACCATTGTTGTCGCCCCTTCCCTCTAGATTTATGTGAGCCTGCTCTGGAATCACTTGAGATTGAGCTGTTATCCCCCAAAGTGTCACTGGAAGTGTCTTGCTTTTGGGGAGCAGTGTAGTTATCCTCTGTGTAGGGGTACATTTTTGTGTATGAGAATTTTTTTATGTCTTTTTGAAATTTGGTAATTTTCGCCTGTGTGAGGTACTCTTTATATTCTGCCATTTCTTTATTTGATTCATCGAGATTTTTCTTGAATGATGTCATCGTTGTTTTGGAATGGCTTTCTGTGGCCTGAATGACTTGCTGACTCTCTAGGCCATGGGAGATCCTCTATTTGATCTCTAGGCGACTTTACTCACCTTTTTGTATGTCTCCTCTTTAACTTAATAGAAGGTGTGTCTAAGCCGACTTCAATGCTGGATACTCATGAAGTTTTGCTCTGTTAACACCAAGAGTAAGCATTTGTAATCTTTTAACTGTCCGCCACCAATTTGGCAGCATGGCGTGATTCGCTATTGATTATATGCACATATAGCTTTTACCGCCAACCAACTACCACGCCATTATTTTAGCATTATGGTTACTACACGGACTCGACAGCATTTAAGCACATAAGATACATGTGCATCCTGGGATGCTAATTTCCATTCATTATGTGTTAGTTTGTATTGTTTTATGTCCTTTCTTTTTTACAGGTGCAAAGCACAGAGGCAAGCAGCCTCTTACCCATATTGCACCTTAGGAGTGTAAGACATAGCGGGTCCCTTACACTCAATTCCTGACCCAGCCTTTTTAAATGACTTTGCGAGCACTTCACACACTTATAGGTCCTGAAGAAAGCTGTCTCATTACCAAGGCCTGGCTGAAACATGTTGACCACACAGGATGTGGAAGACCATAGATAACTCCACAACACAACCATTGCCTTTTTTTTAACACTGCCAAGGGCCCGCTTATAAAATTACCTGGTACCATGGACAGTTTTTACTTCACACTCACACGCTATCACTGCACACTCATTCACCACGAAACTAACTCCGCTGTAAACAGGCGTTGAAGCACACCGGGACACATTGTGTCACCGGTGGAGCCCGTGATGAAGCATGCCACCAACTAGGTTGGTGGGTGAATACTTTCAAAAGAAATACTATTCCCTTCTTCTGTACAAACACATTATCCCTATGCCCTTTGAGGCTAGTTCCCATTGTCATTTAGAGTGGCCATTTCTAGCTACCAAAATCATGCAATAAAATCCATGGAAACAGACAAATATCAGAAATCACACTTATTTGAGCAACAAAAAAGTTGAACTCAGCAGCAGGTGCTTTTGGAGCTATTATTTAATTTCTAAATATTCAGCACCCTCATTCCGATCCTCAGCTCCGGTTAGTGGCTTAACCACATGTAAACAAGCATTTGCAATGCAATAGATCTCACATTAATTAAGCTTGAGCTATTGGCATTTTTTTTTTTTTTAGTGTATCTTATATAGCGCATGGCTACCCCAACGGGGTGTCCCGGCACTTGCATTGGGAACCCGTACTGGCTTTTCCCTGTGAGATAACCCATACTGGGCATCCCCAAGGTGAAAGCCAGGCATCCCGCCGCGGGGGACCGTAGTGGAGATTAAGCAAGCTATTGCCCAGAGTTGCAGAGTGTGAACCCGTGATTCGAGTAGGCACCGAAGTGAGAATTATCGAGTCCGTGGAAACTTGGGCTCAGACCCTGCCGTGTCGGGAATTGAACCCTGGTCCCGGGTTTGACCTCAGCTTCCGGATATGCCTCCTCTAACCATTGAGCCACACTTCTCCACGCATTGCTAAATATTGCAACACCAATTGCAACAAAACTTTATAAATTGTAGGCCAAATTGTTTATTTATTTATTTTTGTAGCAATGGTGGCATGCTGCGCTTTAGATGAATATGTTTAAAAGTAAAGTGCGCCATACTGCGATTGCTACAATAATTAATTGTGGATGCGTTAACAATTGATGTGTGCACGGATGGCTGGTGGTGTGTGTGCCTGTAGAAATTGTGCACTGATGGCTGGTGGTGTGTGTGCCTGGTGGAAGTGTGCACTCTCGGCTAGTGGTGTGTGTGCCTGGTGGAAGCGTGCACTGACGGCTGGTTGTATGTGTGCCTGGTGAAAGCGTGCACTGATGGCTGGTCGTGTGTGCATGGTGAAAGCGTGCACTGATGGCTGGTGGTGTTTGTGTGCCTGGTGAAAGCATGCACTAACGTCTGGTGGTGTGTGCCTGATTGTAGCGTGCACTGACGGCTGGTGTTGTTTGTGCCCAGTGAAAGCATGCACTGACGGCTGGTGGTGTTTGTGCCCGGTGAAAGTGTGCACTGATGACTGATGGTGTCTGTGCCTGGTGAAAGTGTGCACTGACGGTGTGGTTGTGTGTGTGTGGTTGTGTATGGCTGTGTGTGTATGTGGTTGTGGTTGCTTGTGTTGTTGTGTGGGTGTGGTTGTGGTTGTGTGTGTGTGTGGTTGTGTGTGTGGTTGTGGTTGTGTGTGTTGTGTTTGTGGTTGTGTGTGTGGTTGTGTGTGTGTGGTTGTGTGTGTCCATGGTTGTGTTGTGTGTGTGTGGTTGTGTGTGGTAGTGTGTGTGTGGTTGTGTATGTGGTTGTGTGTAGTTGTGTGTGCGGTTGTGTGTGTGTGGTTGTATGTGTGTGGTTGTGTGTGTGGTTGTGGTTGTGTGTGTGGTTGTGTGTGGTTGTGGTTGTGTGGTTGTGTGTGTGGTTGTGTGGTGGTTGTGTGTGTGTGGTTGTGAGTGTGGTTGATCATTTAATCACACTTGCGCAGTCAACTGAAATGAGTCTGGAAGCGGGGGCGTGGCCAGCTATGAAAAGATGTCGGATGTGTTTTAGAGCTGCTCTACACCATGACCCATGATGTGCCATCGTCTGTACTGATCCTGGCAGTAATTACCCTTACACAGGCAGCCCACATTTTACCGACCCCCCCACCCCGGCATCGTTTGAGCCTTTTGCCTGGACCGAAGGCGCAACCATTCACCTATTGTGCCCTTCAGTGACTAGCTGTGCCTGTGGGCCTGGACTGGTACCCCGAGATTGCAGGCAAGGCTTGGCTAATTGTGGGCGCTTCTACGAAGGAGGACACATTGTCCACGTGGTCATCCCGGGTCTGCAACCACACATCGTAGATGCACAATCGGGCTGGTACAGCTGCCTGCCACACGCTATGAGCGATTGCTGGAGCTGCTTATTGAGGACTGAAAGGCCCACCGGGCCCGCGCACCATGTGGTGGGGGCCAACCTGTGCCCAGCCTCCCAGACCTACACGCCAAGATTACCACCCATCGCACCACGGCAGAAGTGGCAGAGTAACATCCCTCAACAGGGCCACGAACGCAACGCCCATGAGGCTGGAGAGACTCCAGGGTACACTGAACGGATCACGGATGCTGCGCCGTCTGTCTCCTCATCCTCACCTAAAAGAACCAGTGCCTGTGCCCTTCCCACATCTATTGATTTCGCAGTGAGTACCTTTGCTTGGGGAGCCCAACCTGCACCCAGTGGCCCGCCATCCTTCATTAATGCTTCATCAGCGCCCCTGTGTATTGAGGGAGTGGGCGGTATGGGCCTGACATGTTGCCGGAGTGCCCCCAAATCCAGCTCAAACCAATCATAGAGGCCTACTAACATGGCACACCCAGGGAACAGCCAGGTGGCATGGCTGTTTAGCGGGGCATCTGCCTCTTCTCCCTCCTGTTCCATTTGACCTAGATGGCTACGCATTCTCTATCTTTGCCCCGGTCCACATGTGAAGTAGCGAGAGCCGCACTTCTCACACCACACGCTGGCTCCTGCTGCCCGCCGCCTGCCGCCCTTCGCCATTAAGACATAAAGAAGAACATCAGACTCTCCAAGGAAGGGGTCTGAAAGAAGGCTGGCCCCCGCCGCTGAGGGCGGAACTAATGTAATGCCGTTATCTTCAGGCGTGGGGAGCGCGAAGGCCTACTATCCTCATCATTAGCTGTCCAACTATCACCCCCCCTCCACTTCACCGTCCGCCACCCCTTCGGCCTGGGAGCTGTCTGGCCTGCTCATAAACCCCCCATCCCATGGTTATGCCTGGATTACACTGGGGCGTGGTGAATTAGCGAGTCAAGGTAAACGTGCTGGTGTAGGGACACAGAAGCCTCTCCTTGTAAGCCCCTGCTGCAGAGAGTGCCTCCAATCTACAAAGGTCTGCATGCACAGCCCTCCCCATCCTGTGCCGGACCACAGTACACACCTGGGACAAGTGGCACAACCTACCCCCGGCACAGGGCCCCCAGACGTAGGCCAGGGTGTCGGGCACATCTACAGTGGTCTGGCAACCACTACACGGTGGCGTACCACCTCTTGTCCCCTTCCAGAGAAAGCCTGGAAGCATAGGGCTGCTTTCATTTGGTAATTATTAGAGAGAGTGCTTAACGTTTCTTGGCTGTCTCATTTCCATAAACATTCTACATGACCTCTCCTCACCTGTTACTTAATTTTCGTGTTTCTGACTAGAGGAGTTAGAAGCTGCGAGATAAATCCGTTGCAGGCATATGTTTTCAATTATCGCGTCGGTATCTGTAACGATAATTGAAAACATATGGGCCTTGGTGCGCTTAACAGACACCAATAGGCCATGGGCGGAGCAATATGCCCGCCTTTGGCCTATTGCGTGCTCTGTTGAATAAAAAAATATGCACTGAAAGCCCAATAACGGAACCCAAAAGGAAAAGCACACGCACAAGCGTGTGCGATTCCAGGGTCCATTTTCAGACCCCAGACAAAATGGATCTCTGTGACAAAAGCAGCAACACACTGAGCTATCCGCATACAATACAGTTCAATACAATACAATATGCTGGAAGACTTTCTTTGCAGTAGGTATATTAACATTCTGTGCTTAATGGTGAGAGTGAAAACTGCCAGTAGACAAAAGTCTGTCCTCTCTCCAGCTGGAACATTAATCACATGACATATCTATGATTTAGCAAGTCTGACTGTGCTGGGAAAATAAAGGTTGCGGCTTCTTACCTACTGCCACTGTCAAGCATGAATATTAAAGCCTTTGTACTAATAAATCAGCAAAACTGTTAGTTTAGTTAGACACAATTTTCACCTTCAATGGCCCTGTCTTTACAGCACAGACGGAAAACTTTAGTGTGCCGATTTGCATGGCGCTGTGCCGTGTTGGAGCACGCACCCCAATCTCGTAGCAAACATTTTTAAGGTTGGCAGCACCAGATTATTAAATTAATATCTGACTCACCCAAGCATCTTGATAGTCAGAATGATCCACTGAGAGGAGCTGCTGTGGGCAGTGCGGAAACCCCAGCCTGCCTCTGCTTCAGAGTCAGACAGCGAGCCATGCTGCAGTGCCTCAGCCTGTGCTACCTGCTCTCACTTTGAGACTCACACTAGTGTGGTGAGTCTGCTGCATAAGCTGGGCTCTACCTGGCCAGTAGGGTGACCAACCGTCCGTAAATTTCACGGACAGTCCGTCATTTTGGCCGTCTGTCCGTTGTCCGTGAAGGATTCTTTAACGGACGCCATTTGTCCGTAATTTTAACCGGGCACAGCTTCCACCCACCTCCCTCTTTGGCTCTGTTTCCGTTGAGCTCGGATGTAACAGACTCAGATGCTGTTCCAAAGCTCAGATACCCAGCAGCATTGGAGAGGCACAGCGGGATGACAACCCTCACACCGTCAGCCTTTGATGAGCTGTTAAGAGGTGCTTGAAGGTGATTGAGAGGGAGGGGGTGCAGCTTCAGGAGCAGGGTCATCTATTCAGATGCAAACAACCCTGAATGCATCATGTCTCTGTACTTTAGAGGGGCATCACACATTCCCTTTCTGCCCAGGGCCCCAAAAATCCTAGAACCGGCCACGATGATTACACCGAGGCAGCACGTGGTTCCCTTCACATAGATTAATTGCTGTCACTAAATTGTAAACAAACCTGGGTTCTTCAAACATGCAGTCTATAATGTAATAAAATAAAGAAATGGCACAATCGCACCCACACTGATTAACAAAGTATGGAGGACAATCAGTTAAATCAGTTCTCTTGGAGTATCTCCTGTAAGTACTGTACATCACAGTGGGGGATGGCAAAACTAACATTTTGGAAAGAGCCTGTCTTCTAGTTGTCTTGTCCAGGAGGGGGTGAAGAGCCCTACCCCACCCTGAAAGGGTCCAAGATGATACTAGAATACTGCATGGCCACCCCTGTGCCCACACTTGTGCATCCTGTTCCCCCTCCTGTGATGGCTCATGTTCCCCCTCCTGTGAATGCTCCTGCCGCCCCCAGTGATGGCTCCTGCCCCCCCAGTGATGGCTCCTACCCCCCAGTGATGGCTCATGCCCCTCCATGTGGTGGCTCCTGACCCCACCCCCCCCGCCTGTGAAGGCTCCTGCCCCCCCTGTGGTGAATCCTGTCTCTGCCCTGGGTGGCTTCTGTTCCAGTCCTGGAATGGCTCCTGCAGTGAGGGTGAAGTTCTCGATGGGCCTCTTCTCAAAAAGGCTCAGCTCAAAATTATTATGAAAAGGTGGGCAAGTGAGTAAGTGAAGGGATCGTTGGATGGCTGGCTGGATGAATTAGTGAAAGGGTGAATGGATGAATGAAAGATTGAATACATGGATAATGAGAGAGGATGGATGGATTGATGAGTGCGTGGAAGGATGGAACAGAGAAAAGGTAAATAGCTGGATGTTTGGGTGGAAGGGTAGCTGGATGGGTAAAAGGGTGGATGGATGAGTGAAAGGAGATGAGTAAAAAGGTGGATGATAAGTGAGTGGGTGGATGGATGAGTGAAATGATGGATGGATTGATAAGTGCAAGGGTGAATGGATGGACGGATGAGTGAAAGTGTTGATGTTAGGATGGATGAATGAGTGAAATGGAGGGTAGATGGACAAAAGGATGAATAGATGAGTGAAGGAGTGAAAGGATAAATGGATGAGAGAAAGGATGGATGAGCGATTGGGTCAATGGATGGATTCATGAGTGGATGAGTAGATGGATGGGTGGGAGGATGGATGGAAGGAAGGATGGCTAAGTAAAAGAGTTGATGGAGAGAGAAAGGGAGGATGGATGGATGACTGAAACGGTGGATGGGTTGAAGGATGAGTGACTGGGTGGATGGATGAGTAAGTGAAAGGATGGCTGGATGGGTGAAAGAGTAAATGGCTGGATGGATGAGTGAATGGATGGATGAGTAGAAGAGTGGATGGATGAGTGTACAGATGGATAGGGTGAACGGGTGGATGGAGCGATAATGGATGGATGAGTGAAAGGATGGATAAAGGGATGGGTGAGTGAAATGATAAATGGAAGGATATATGATGGCTAGGTTTACAAATGGTTGAATATGTTTGGATATGGCTGGGCTTACTTATATACTATTGCGTGACCTCTGATGTGTCTGTAAAACGTATCCAATTGTCCTGAAGTTTTGTGCTGAATTTTGACCTTCTGTCCTGAATTTGTGTCCTGAATTTTGACCCTTTGTCCTGAATTTTTACACTCACCGTCCTGTATTTACACCAATGCCAGTTGGTCACCTTACTGGCCAGGGTGCAGCAACAGCACATGTTGAGTGTAGGAAGATGCAAGCAGGTGGTCAAATTCTCGAACATCGGTTTCCCCCTTTAACCCAGGGGAATGAGCAGGGTGCGGAGGAGAATAAACTGGCACAACACTGGTTCAGGAGGAAATAGCCAATACAGAAAGGAGGATGTCATTGTAAATGTATGTAAATGTATAGGCATTTATGTAGCGCTCTACTTACCCGTAGGGTCCCAAGGCGCTTCGACCGCTGCGAAACCCTTCCTGGCTTCCCTGAGAGATGGTCCCTTAATGGGTATCTCCAGGGTGAGACCAGGCATCCCCGGCGGTCTGGTGGGGCCGTTAGTGAAGATGAGGCAAGCTAATGCCCAGAGCTGCCGAGTGTGATCGCTGATCAGAGTGGGCACCGAGGAGAGAGAATTATCGAGTCCGCTGACCCTGGTCCAGAAGCCTGCCGCGTCGGGAATCGAACCCTGGTCCCGGCCATCCTCTGCTCTCGGGTCTGCCGCCTCTAACCAGCGAGCCACACTACATAACAACACTGCTTTACACTCACCACAAGCAAGGCCTCCCAAATACCTTCCGCTATCTCCTGTAATTACCATTGTGAAACCTTCCACCACATTAACATCATCGGAACGGCAGCCTGGGGAGAGCAGCCCGGTCATAACCAATGACTCACAGCCGGACTGTGCCGCACAGCTCATCACCCCACCCCCGCCCACGCCTATGAGCAATAAAGCTGGCGAAGGTAAAAGGAAAATGGGCCCCTTGAAATCGATTGTCAATAAAAGGAAGCAACCTGTCCGTAATAAGAACCAGCCCACTCCACAGAGTATGTGGACTAGAGGGAAACATCAACGAACTGGGGACCAAATTGACACTACTGATTCACCGCAACCTGATGCACTAGCCCCACCCATAATCATTCCTAGTGATGATCACAATTCCTTGGGCACACAGACTGAGTTTTTGACTGACAGTACTATTCAACCTAAGCCCAATGGGAACTTGATCGAGACAATAGTTGATACTGTTTTTAAACAATTAGAATGTCAAATGATAAAGCAATTTAATATCGTTTTTAAAAGGTTAGATAAATTAGAAAATTTAGTTAAAAAGGAAGAGGTAAAAAGGAAAGGGGTGATTAGCCTTGACCAGCTTAGGGGCGAGCGTCTTTTGAAGGACCTGGAGTCTGTTAGTAAGGCTATTCTGTGTAATGCGCCCAGTACCAGCAGTAGCAGCACGAAGGAGGTTCCCAAACCTGCTAGCAGTACCTCAACAGCCAATAACACGCCCGGTCTACTAACTCAGGGCAGACTAAACCTGCTACTAAAGCGAAGCCAATCCCTTCTGCAGTTGCAGGCACATCTAACCCTACTATCACCTCTAACAGCACTAGACAAGAGGGTCACAACACAACCATCCCCTCTGTAAACCATGTGGCACAAAATAGCAATAATGCCAAGAACGCCCAACCAATAGTTAATAGACCCAGAAAATCTCAAGAATCCACCCTCTATTTACCACCTGACGCCTGCCCCTACGTCTTAGTATTGGCAAGCGTCCCACCTCTAAAAGAAGGACAGGGGGAATCCTGGGTCCAGCTGAACAACAAGTGCATTGATTGGCTGACCAAACATAAGGGGTAGGCTATGACATTAGGAACGAAATTTTGTCTGCCCGTCGCGTGAGTTGGATTGGTCCCTTACGCAAAGATTTCAATGGGGACTGTATCGTCCTAAATTTTAGGAACCCTGGCACTGCCAAATACATACTTAATCACAATAGCACTAACACCGGACCCTCAACAGTTGTCACTCTCTTGCCTCTGGGTTATTTTTACAGGCCCCCACCCATGCAAGCCTTCTCTTCCCCTTATCCCTTCCAACCTTTTCCAGCACAGTCGCCCTTCCCACTTTTTAACAGATTTTCTGCACTGGCAGACACATGGAGTTTGGATTGACCACTAGATACTCTTTCACACACCCCAACTAATGACCACACCAACAACGAGGCCCCTGTTGGCATTATGCCCACCAGTCCTAGTGCAACACCGTTGAATTCCCCAGACAGGTGTAGGATGTCATCTTGCCTCAAAAAAGGCGCCCCTGGCCAAACCCCTACTATGGACCTGGATGAATTCTCCGTTTTGAGCTGGAATATTGCCGGCCTCAATGTCAAAATGAACATTAAGTCTTGGATTGATTGGGTAACAGGTTTTGATGTCCTAATGCTGCAGGAAACTTGGTGTACAAGATCTTTACTCCTTGAGGGATACAGCTGCCATAACTTGATCGTTCCATCTCCTGCTACTGGTGGCCCAAGTGGAGGCTTATCAATCTGGGTGAAAATTACAGCTGGGGTCAAAACCGAACTATTGCCAACCAACAACAAAAATTTTATGGCCTTGAAATATCATGGACGTTTAAAGTTATGTTTTATTAATTTTTATAACAATGATTTTACAACCCATCCCAATATTAATTTTTTGGATTTGTTCACATTTATTGATAACGTAGTTGATGGTCCAAATATGGAAGCTATAATGGCATTTGCCTAGGAGGCGATTTCAACGCACACATTTACCATAGCTCCATGCCTTGTAGGAGAGGTGAGGAACTATTTGACCTGTTAGCAACACGTGACTTAGTTGTTGCTATGGAGAAACTGGATATGGGTGTGATCTATGTACCTGCCCCTACGTACATCGGCCGAGGGAGCTCTACCACTATCGATTATGTTTTTATTTCATCTCTCCTTGAGGATCTCCTTTTGAAATCCAAGGTCATCACATCCCCATATAGCGACCACTATCCAATTTTAATTTGCCTCAAATCTATCAAAACTTCAATAAACAAAATAGAAATTGGGGCAAAAAACTTAATAGCATCAACAGATAGGTTAAGGGTGGCATGGAGGGGGATAGACAACCGAGGAGTCTTGGCGAGTGTCATCAAAAAACATCCTACTCTAGTCTCGGTATGCCTATCAACCACCAACACGGGCCTGACATTGTCAATTCCTTTTGTGAGCTATATAAGGTGATAAAAGGAGAAATTTCTAAACCAGTTCCAGCCCACACTAATAATAATCCTAGGTGGTTCGACACCGCTTGCTCCAAAGCCAACCGGGAACTCAGGGCTGCCCTAACTGCAGCACCACGAGACCCATCTCTGGTAAGGACTTTGAGACTCAGGTACAAACTTTGTTTAAAAACTAGATCAGACGAACTACTAAAAGATCACTGGGACTCCCTTGTCCGTACTGCAGCCCTACGAGACACTGGAGGATTCTGGAGGGCTGTCAAGAATCTCAGGTCATTGGGCTCTAACATCTGTCCCATTAATTGCAACATCACAGGGGATGCGTGGGTTGACCATTTTTCTAAAATCTATGACGCCCCTGCGACTGGCAATCCAATTATAACCATCCCTGTCATACAACCATTAAATATTTTGTTGTCTGAAGTTGAAGATGCAATCACTGAAAGCGCTGGTAACAAAGCTCCTGGCCCAGATGGCTTATCCATCGATCAAATCAAATGCGAACTTGACTTCTGGGCACCCTTGTTATGCAATGTCTCTAACAACCTAACCACCACTGTTGTGCCGACAACATGGTCTTGCAGCACAATCGTGCCCATATTTAAAAAAGGCGATAGACTTGACCATGGCTGTTATCGCCCAATATCATTAATTGATAATACTCTAAAAGTTTTAGGCAGGGTTCTCTTTAATAGAATTAGCACTTGGGCAGAAGAACATACCATCCTACATCCCTGCCAGCTAGGGTTCAGGAGTAAAGTGGGCACGGTGGAACAGTGTTTGAACCTTAACCTACTTATGGCTAAATATACTATTGCTAAAAAATCACCCATATATTTTGGTTTTATGGATTTAAGTTCTGCGTTTGATTTTGTTAATCGTTCCCGTTTATGGTCAGGTTTGTTAACTTATGGTTTAGATGAATCTTTAGTTTATTTTCTGGCATACCTTCATAGCGATTTGAAAGTCCGTGTTCGTATAAATAATGATGGCGAAGTCTCCAATGATATTTTAATTGGTAGGGGGGTCAGACAAGGTTGTGTCCTGGCCCCCCTACTTTTTATTTTGTATAATAATGATCTGAGTATCTGTCTGAGCAAATTAACTAATGATGTTCCGCAAGTCAACGGCAATTCAGTTCCTGCATTGCTCTATGCGGACGATGCGGTCCTTTTGGGCCGCACCCCTAATGCCTTGCAAATCTTAATTTCTGGCTTTGTTAAATTCATGGCAGACTTGGGCCTTCGTACTAATTTTAAAAAATCATTCATAATGTCTTGCAGCCCGAAAAGTTATAAAATAAGCCATATCCAATCAAGGGATGATATTTTAAAATGCACTTGCACTTTCCCATATCTCGGTCTGCTATTTTCCAACACTGGCTCTTGGCAACCCCATGTCGCCCTGGGTAGGAATAAAATGAGCAAGGCTATTAATTCATTAACCTCCCTTCACCAACCCAAACAAGCAGACGTGATTGTGTCACTTTTACAAATCCACAGAACACAATGTCTGCCTGTGGGCACCTATGGTGCCGAGATATGGGGTTACTCCAACAGCACACAATTACAGTCCGAAGAAAATAGATTCTGTCAGAAGATTGTAGGGGGGGTCATAAGTGCACCAACCTATATTTGTCACAGGGAACTAAACCTCCCTTATATTGAAGATTTTATAAGATCTAGACCCGCACTGTTTTGGATAAAAATTTGGTGTAATTCTGCAGCTTCCTTGTCACGTGATATCATCAAGGACTGTCTAAAATGTGAGAAGGCTAACCGTATACCCTGGTTTAGGGCTGTAGAAAACAGTTTATCAAGTGTGGGCCTGGGTCACCTTTTTACATCCCCACAACTGATTGATCAAATACATAAGAACTTAACAAAAAGGGCTCTTTATGAAAGCTATCGCAAGGAAAGGCTAAGGCGTGACCTGACAAAACCTTCTACAATTAGATATACCGCCTTTTTGGAGCCATGTGAGAAACCATCTGCCCCGCCTCAGAGTTATTTACGCCTAAAATTAGGCAGATGGAACAGGAGTCTGCTATTCCGATTCAGAGACGGAAGCATTATAAATTTACTTTGTTTTCCGCTAGGTTTTAACAAATGTGTGGAAAGCATAAAATGTCCTTGTAATCTCGGTGGTACACAAAGTTTGCTCCATTTCATTTTCTTTTGTGGTTTTTACAGATTGCATACTTTGCACTTTATAATGCCGTATTGTAGGAAAAATGCTCTGACTGATTTTAATCTAGCTTTTAACGATATTTTAATGTTAAAGACTGATGAAGCCATCTTCAGAGTGAGCAGCTCTCTTAAAGCTGCTGTACGATCACGTGCTTCTCTGCTAATTGATTGAAACATTTGCACTATGCTTATTCTTTGCACTTCTGCTTATTGCACAATGCATATCTTTGCACGAAGAATTGTATTTTTGCACATGATTAAATTGTATGTGGCTATGAGTTTGGACATGTGGGATGGAATCTGTGTTTTATATTATTGATGAATTTTATGCTGTAATTTTATGGATGTTTTTACAATCCGAATCAAGATCATTTGACTTGACTTGATAGTGAAACTTCCTTGGAATCCCCGCCTTAAGCTAGTTCCCACACAAGTATAGCAGCAAATGTTTCCCCACCCGGATCTTACAGTTGATCGATATCTTGCAGCTGGACATTCCGACAGCACCTAAAACACGTGGGATCGGTCAGATCAAAGGGGTCGGGTTGCCGATTAAATTCTGGCCCCTTTGTTGGTGAAGCAAGTTCTGTCGTTACATGGGCAATAAACTAGGTCCGCAGGGGTTGGTTAGTGCCTGGGACTGGATTGAGTAGCCAGGTGCAGTGGAGGGGGTTATCAGAGGGGCCTGATCGTGCGCAGAGGATGAAAGGACTAGTGGGTTTGGTGCGGGAAGTGGCTCTAGGGTATTGTCATGCTGACATGGTTTTATGACCCCGGTATGTGTGCTCGGGTTCAGTCAGAGGGCGGGGGGATAAGGGCGGTCAGGGTGATGCGCAGGTGACCAGAAATGTGGGAAATGGCTGCAGAGACTAAAATGGTTGCCGCTTAAACGCTCGTAGGGGCCTTGGTTACACAAGATGGCGCCGGCAATGTTCATATTTATCGTCTTATATTCGAAGTTGTAGCAGTTGACGGAATCAGGGTTAGGATGGTGGTGATGTCAGAAACTACTGGATACTGTGGAACTACTATTTTGTTTACCTCCCGTAGGTCGATGATGAAGCGGTAGGCTTTTCCATCTCCCTCTCCCTGACTCTTTATGATCGGTAGAATGGGACTGTTACAAACATGGCTCACTACCTCTTCCACCACTCCCGCCTCTATGAGTGACTGTATGATTTCGGTCAAGGCTTTCCCGCCCTCTGGCGATATCTTGTACTGGGGTATTTTCGGTAACGTTGTATCTGGCTGTATAGTCACATGCACTGGGTCAATAATCATTCGTCCTACATCAGAAACAGCCCTAGCCCACAGATGCGAGGGTAAAGTGTCTAGTAGGGATGTGTCTGCCTCAGCAATGGGGTACATGTGTTGGGATGGTTATCTCTCAGGTGTTGGTGATTGCCATATAAGATGACTCGTACTCCGCCTGGCGAACATCTGATAGTCGCACGGAAATGCTTCAGTAGATCGAGACCCATAATGGCATCTGGAGTGTTGGAGGAGAGAAGGAACGTCGTGTCGATAACATTGTTTTCAAGTTTGAAGGGGATCAGTCTGGACAAAGGGTTGGTGGAGGGCATACCGTCAAATCCTATTGAGGTTATATGTGAGCCAGACAAGGGTGCCCGTAGAATCAGTTGTTTGGATAATGCACTACGTGTTGCTCCTGTGTCTTCCTAAAATGACGACTCTGTTCCCAGGACCTTTGCGGTGACATAAGGGCCTTGCTGGTCAACATAGAGCTCGACTGGATCCCTCCCTTGCCCCTACCTATCCTATGCAAATTCATACATATTGTCGTAATCTGTCTGTTGGCACAGGTTCTGTCTAGGGTGGTCAAACGCGTTCACTCTTCCTGGCATTCCTTTGTTAGCTTCGTTTGCATACCCTCTTCCACGTCCTTTTCCTCCCTGTTCATGTGGTATTGATCTCATCCCTCTGCCTCTCCTAGCCCCTAATAAGGCTGGGCACTGGGATTTCCAGTGTCCGTATTCCTTGCAAAATGCACATTGGTCTTGTCCTAAGTCCTGGCATCGTACATATGGTGTCACTGAGTCATTTCTAGGAGGCTGTGTTCTAGGGACATTCTGCTGGTATCCTCCTTTATATGGCTCCCGTGCTGTATTCACCCCTTGGAGTTGGGCTATCATTACTCTTTCCTTCAAGTCTTTCTTTTTCTTTTCTCTGGCTATGTCATTCTTGTTTTTCTGATGCTCATAATACTGGGCCATTTGGAGAATAGACGCTGGTTTAGAGGCTGTCCAACTACTTTCGCTAGTCTGTAATTTCTGGGATACCTCCGCCAGTAGTCCTTTGACTAAGTGGTGTCCGGTCGCAGTGGACATGTCCTGTCCACTGTAGTCGGAGAACACTGTTTCGAATCTCGAGAAATACTCAGAAACATCCTCTTGTGGTTTCTGGCAGCACACTGTCACTATGGACCAGTCTCTCTTTTTCAATGTTTTTACTTTCTGCACTATTTTATCGGGGAAGTCCAATATAGCTTTAACTGGTTTTTGGCCGGGATTCTGCTGCTTGTCTAATGTGTCAAGTTGTTCCCAGGTTTGACTGAACAATTCTGTGTGGTTTATCTTCCTGATCTGCTTCCGAACATAGGCCAGCAAACATAACCCGAAGAACAAGTCAATGTCGGCAAGTGTCATTATCGTGGACCCCAAAGCGATACTTAGTTCGGTGTAAAAGGCGGTGGGATTCTTCCATAAATCTGGAAGAGATTTACGGAATGTCAGGATGTCCTGTCTGTCCCATGGCTGATACACCCAATTGTACACCACCCTCCCTTTAGCGTCCTCGTGATTTATGTCGTCATGAGTCCCTTGTCCTCTAGGGAAGACCCAATACAGGGCAGCCTCTTTTATCGGCATCATGTTATCTGGCTTCTCTTTTGAGGGAGTTACTGGCTTTGATGCTCTGTCTGCATCTATCCGCCCTTGTTCTATGAAGTGGCGGAATACTTCTAACGTGGACAAGAAGAGTTCTTCTACCTCGCTGTCATTCTCGTCTCCTATATCCACTTTTCTATAAAGAGCCATTAGCCTCCCTGGTCCTACATCCTGCATCCTGGTATTTCTCTTCATAGGCAGTAAGTGCGTAGTAGCAGAAGCGCACAATGAAGAATTGCTTGTGACTCGCGTCATAAGAATTGCATATGTCTGTCACATACTCTTCTGTTTCTCTCCTATTCACAAGGGTTTTGACTATCTTGTCAATGTTTTCCCGCTCGTGCTTCCAAAATCGCGGAACTCTGGGTAACCCTTTTTCTATTGGTTCTATTACCACTAATGTGTTTGTTGATTAGGCACTTGGTGCAAGTGGCTCGATTGGAGCGGAAACGATCGTGGAGTCTCCGCTGGTACCTTGCTGTTCTTGTTGCTGTACTACGGAATGATTAGGGACATAAGGAGGTGGCATGTAGATAATCGGGGGACCCAATAAGAGGTCATTGTTTATTCTTTGCTTAGCCGGTAACTCTGGATACAGAGTTGAAGGCGTTCTGACTGGGCACTGCCTTATATTTTCGCTTCTTGTTCTCTTTTATCGTTCTCTCTTTCTTTGATATCATCTTCAAATTTACAATTCTGGTAAGCGGACTTTCGTGTTTATGTGTCCTGCCTGGCTTCGTCTCTTTTCTTTCTTTGT
The DNA here is from genome assembly GCF_964263255.1 of Lissotriton vulgaris. Taxonomy (NCBI): domain Eukaryota; kingdom Metazoa; phylum Chordata; class Amphibia; order Caudata; family Salamandridae; genus Lissotriton; species Lissotriton vulgaris. The sequence continues at coordinate 305,753 of NW_028249206.1, forward strand.
ACTGCTTTTTTTCGCCAGAGGCCGAAGTTGTCGAGCATGGCTGGCGTAGTTTTCTTTTTAAAGAGCGCTATTTCTAAGATTTCTATTTTAGCGAGATTGAAAGATCCCGTCAGTGGCCACTGATTTACCCGGTCCTTTCTAGTATATTTGTGCCATAGTTTGCTGTGAGCAATGATGGCTACTCTATATTTGACATAAATGTCCTTGTTAGGGGTGCCTTCCGGCGGTGCTGGATGACTGACCTGTGACAAACGGTTCAGTCCAAAACAATCAAACAATTTTGAGAAGACAGGCATGACTTACAAAGCGCTCAAAATAAATATCTCTAAAGGTCGTGGAAAAAGGTCCGCACTACATGTCCTTCGCTATCTGCCAAGAGGGAATATTCCTATTCCATGCTTTTTTGCAAGCAGGGAATCGCTCAAGTTCTACCAATAACTTCAAGGACCGGAATACTAGTATTCGAGCGAAGAATTTCAATACAATCAAACAATTATTCTCCGTCGTATATCACAACTTTACCCGGACCGTTATGGACAGTTTCTTCGTCGTCCCCTTCCAGCGCCTGTTTGTTCTCTTACTCCAAAGATACAGTGTTCCCAAGGTCCCAGTCAGGACCGTAGGTCACTCGAGAGAGGTCCGTTCGGAACCGGTGAAGTTCGGATGATCGGCCGCCAGACAAGGGTCTCTTTCAGACAGGTGCACTTTCCCGATCGTCGCAGACATTCACTCCGTCGCTAGGACCGCTCTACTGGGCCCACATTTTGCTGATGGCCCCCACGTTGGTGCGCCGATTGATGAAAAGCAGCAAGACTTTCAAGACTTTCGATGCCAGATGGTGCAAACCACCTCTAATTCACCTTAAGATTAGCTTTAAAAATAACGAGGCAGGCGCTGGAGGTTGGAAGGCGAAGAACAAGTTTATTGCTCTAGAGGAGAGTACAAATATAAAATAAAGTACGGTGGAGTCAGAAATGTCTCTTGCAAGGTATAAGGGTGTGCACCCTTTTCCTGAATGACCCAACTCCGTGAGATCTAGTATTCCAAATGTTACTGGCCCAGCTATCACACTGATTCAGTGTGCCCCAAGGGCTAGGTCTGTCCTGGTAATTAAAAGGGTCAGAAATGGTTATGTTGTATTAAGATGCCCGCCAAGCTACTCTCTTTTAATGACTTGGGCTAATATCCATATCCAGAGTTGCTAAGTTAAGAAATGTTAGCCGTGAACCAATTCTTGCTAATAGTTCCAGAACTTTTTCCTGTGTCAGACAGAAGCATGGCCTGCTGAAGTCACTCAATGAAACACGCCATGCAGTAATGCAGCCTGTGGTGTGGGCAGCATTTTAAAGACGAATAACCCCCACCCTCAAACCCCACTCAACAGGGAGGTGCTGGTTCTGGAGTAGGATTTGGGCGCAAGCTGTTGTAATCTTCTGGCATTCGGGCTTTGTTCCTCAGGGAGTAATTCGGTTGGTGCCTTTTTGGTGCTACGGCACGGAATGGGTAGCGACATCATTTTGTCCAAGCCTGAGTGTCTCCACACGGGAGGTGCAGCGTTGCTCTCCTCGGTAGGAACACTGAGAGGAGTTTCAGTCAGGGTTTTGGTAATGTTGGTGCTCTCCTCAGCAGGAATACCAGCAATTCCCTCCTTGCGGCACCACAGATGAGCCGCATTTACAATGCGGCGCACCATGGTGCAAGGAAGGGCAGATGCGTGACGCATCTTGTGGTGTACGGGCGGCGCATGCTGGAGTAGTGTCGCAAGCGCGACGCAACTCCTGCAATGTACAGAGGCCACCCATACATAACGTGGTGCGCCACTCCTTACGCCTGCTTCAAGCAGGCGTAAGGATTTGAAGCAGCAGCGTCGTAAAACTGACTCAGTGAAATCTTGTAGATTTCACTGCGTCAGTTTTACGGGGCTTTCCTACGAGGGAACGCCCACCCTGCGACAGAACGCCCACATGAAACCTGACGCAGGTTTCATGTGGCACAGGGCTTTACAACGTGACACATCTGCCTAGATGCGTCCCGTTGTAAATAGGTCACAGGGGTGCGCCACATTTCCGCACCGTTGCGGGACGCAACGGCGGTGTAAACGTGGCGCAAGTCCGACATAAATCTGCCCCTTGGTGTTAAGTGTCAAGATTTCTGCAGTGTGGCCAAATTTAAGGCCTGATTCACAGATTGAACTTAAGACTCAATCCTAAACTTACTACTATTTTGGTATTCACAGAATGCACTTACTACTTTTGGCATTCACAGAATGAACTTACTACTTTTGGTATTCACAGAAGTTAGGATTTTTTCTGTGAATGCCAAAAGTAGTAAGTGCATTCTGTGAATACCAAAATAATAGTACGTTTAGGATTGAGTCTTAAGTTAATTCTGTGAATCGGGCCCTCCGTCTTTTAAGTAATCCATCACGCGATCACGCTGACAGGCACAGCTTGCCTGCAGTTACAATCACTTTAGTCTCTGCTTCCTTTATATCTCTACACTTGTGAAATCTTTAAGGTTATCGTCCTCCTCAGATTTATGGAAGTATTTTCTTCTATATATGAAATAATTTTTGGATTCCAACTACTATTGTAAGAGATTGTGTACTGTAGGTTAACTTATTGGACCAGCACTGATGTGATTCAAATTTATATATTGTTTTAAATTTTCCTGGGAAATATTGTTGCCATTTTCATAAGACCCTCCTTAGTTTATCTCGCACGGGGGCAGTAGTAGTTATACCTCCAGATCATAGCCAAGTTAATTTGTCATTATGTCTATTACTAACATGAACCAAACACCTGCTTTCCTGAATGAAGAAGGGGAACCAGAAATTCCGTGGGAAAGATGGTTCAAAATGTTCCACTCGTGCTTGATTGGTATAGGAGCTGAAAAGTTCTCATCAATAAGGAAACAACACATATTGTTGCACAATCTGGGCACGCAAGGGAGGAAAATATATGAAGATCTTGCTGATGGAGGGGAAGAAGGAGGTGAAGGGGATGTGGATGTGCTTACCACTACTTTGAGGAAACTTGGGGCCCATTTCAAAGACAAGGTTAATGTAGTGTTAGAACGCCACAAATTGTTTCAAAGGGCACAAGGAAAAAATGAAAAGGAAACATCCTACATAGCTACTTTAAGGGGACTTTCGGCTTAAAACAATTCTCCCAAAAAGTTCAACCTATCAGGGACCTTCTAAAAAAAATTAAAAAAATTGAATGGTCGTTCTCTCATAATAAGTCATTTATGGAACTCAAAAAAGCCATGGCTGAAGCTCCTTCCTTAGGAAATTTTGATGATTCGAGTGGTACCTTCTTACCCACGGATGCCAGCAATAGAGGCATCGGGCCACACTTTCACAAATGCAGGGAGGGAAAGAGAAAATTATAGATTTCGCTTCACGGACACTTAAGGATGCAGAAAACAACTACTTCACTATTGAGAAAGAGGTGTTGTCCTGCTACTGGCCCACTAACCATTTTACATTTTTTCTATGGGGCATACCATTTGTACAGAGAACAGATCACAAACCCTTGGTATCTTTGTTCTCATCTAAGGACATACAGAAAAAGCAACACCTTGTATTGGCAAATGGATTGTGTCCTTACAGAATTTCAATTTCGAAATCCAGTATGTTCCAGGCAACAAGAATCTAGTAGCAGACTATCTTTCACGCTTACCCCTTGACAAAATTGGGGAGGAGAGCACAGAAGAACTAGAAGTTTTGCAAGTAAACACTCCTGCCATCCTAGAAGAGGAATGAAACACTCAAATGGCCAGAGATATCACGCTTGGAAGAGTTAAAGAACTCATCAGCAAAGGTTGGCCCAAGAAATGTAGTGGTCTCCCAGTAGAGCTACAACCGTTCTGGAATATCAGAGAGGAACTATCTATTGCAGGTAACAATGTGACCAGAGCAGGCAAAGTAATCCCCCCCTGAAGGACTCAGAAATCACATCTGTGAAATGGCCCATGAAGGTCATCTAGGAAGAAGCCTAACAAAAAGTAAGCTAAGATCAGGATATTGGTTTCCTAATATGGACAGCTGCATAGAAGAAATGGTTAAGAAATGCCATGCTTGTGGTCTCAGTGACAAGACCAAGAGTACAAGGAAAATACCACTGGAACCAGTTCAAGTACCAATCAAAGAGTAGGAAAAGTTAGGCATGGACATTATTGGCCCCCTTCAAATTTCAGGTCTACATGAAAGATTTATTATAGTTCTGATGGATTATTTCCCAAAATGGATCAATATCAAGTTTGTCAACAAAGTAGACACCAAAACAATAATACTTTTCTTGTCGGATGTGTTTATGAATGAAGGTATTCCCCATACGCTCATTAGGGACAATGGGGTACAGTTAGTTTCAGAGGAAATGAAATAATTTCTCAACACTTTGGCCATAAAACATATTTGCACACCTCTTTATTGTCCTCCTGCTAATGGGTTGGTGGAGCGCTGCAACAGGATGATCAAAGAGTCCTTACAGTTAGCTATGGTCGCACGCAAACCCATTGTCCAGTCCATTAAAGACACTATATGGTCATATCATATAACACCCAACAGTGTAACAGGATAACCACTGTTCTGTCTGCTTAGAGGGCGTAAACCAGGGTCCAAATTGACACCCAATTGGTTGTTCGAAGACAACTCTATTGTGAGGGATGACACGACAACCAAAGTAAAAATCGAGCACCATCAGAATCTGGGTCCCCAGCTCTGAGATTGTCTGCTCCGGCCTTTCGGCCATGACCTCTCGCTCTTGTTTTGGCAGGAGCGGAGGCCTGGCCGTGTCTGAGGCGAGGGGGCGGCGGGAATCAGAAGAGGTAGGATGTTCAGCAAGGTCTATGTGAAGGTGAAGGGTGAACAAAATATAGCATCTTAAGGGTGCCCAGAGGAGAAAGAGAAGTCCCGGGCCAGCTGGTTCCATAGGTATTACTGCAGCTGACCCACTCACCCCTTTTGAGCACCTCAGAACCCACGAGGAGCCCTCGCCATTGACGGGCGCGTTGCAAAACATCCCCTTGTTTGTCTGCGCTGAGAGTGGAGTGAATCTCCTCAAACTCTCAGAGGCTGGGTTCAAAGCTACCAGCGCTGCTCGCAATTTATTTGTTTAAATCTTTTGTTCCAGAGCTGCCTGATAAAAAAAAAAATAAAGGACTGTGAATCATGTTTTTCCCTTGGAGTGGGGCCGAAACTGGTCAGGGCAAAAGTCCGAAAAAAATGACTGAAAAAAGCAGCCGCAAAAGTGAATGTAACCACCATCTGTTTCCAAATAACGCGACCGCGAGACAGGCTAGTGTAAACAAGCGCGGGTGCGATAATTGGAAACCGATGGCGCAGCTGCTCGATAGCAAGGTAAACGCCATACATGCACGAGTGCTCATTGGAAACAGTGCAGTACATGCACAATTCACATTTTTCCCAAAAATTCCTGAGTGATTCCAAGAGGTCACTCCTAAGCAATGCTTGTGCCCTGCCAAGGCGAGCCCTAAAAAAGCATGTGCTCCTTAAAGATAGGTGGCTTGCACAAACAAATGCACAGGCATTTTCAGGCCGAAAATATACATTTTAATTTCTGAATACTATATCCCCCTCCAATGAGGCCTAGTGTCTCTGCTCTTGTACGCAATGCTCACTCATAACTGTAACACCAGCAGCTCCGCATCGGCCCCCTAGAAATCCTGTACTAACGACCCCAAATGCCCGCCTGCGGCGCTGGGACTCACTGATAGTGTGATCCTCTTCCCGGGGAGCGGCCCGGTGCCCACTGGGGCGGGCGTAAAGAACTCCTGCACCTCGGAACGGCCTGAGCTGGTGGCGGTGGCAGCGGTGACAAGTTGGCGGCGGACGAGGGGCGCGGGCTCGGGTCCCCGAGGTTGCTGTGTCGCTGGTGATGGGAGAGGGCCGACGCTGGGGGTGCCCTGATTGAATATCACCGCGACCTGCTCGGATGAGTGGTGAAGCGGATGCATCTTGGTGTCATTGGAGTGAAGGATCTCATTGGTCGGACGGAGGATACGGCTTGACGAGTCTGGGAGGAAGTGACCCCAGCGTCATGCAAAAACCCATATATCAAGTCCAAAACATGTGATGTTTTGGACTTGATATATGGGTTTTTGCATGACGCTGGTATATATGCGAGTAACCACTTTATTAGCATGTTATGTTCCCCGAGCACCATGATTTTTAGCCTCCATCTTACAGCGTTAATCCTTCACTTCAGCACGCATGAACACGTTTGTTCCAGGGGCTCTTATGCCACTTATTCACCTACGTTTCGCGCACTTATTTTACTGGATTTTTTTAACAGTGATTATCTTTTTGTACTTGTCTTTTTGTACACATCTGTTTGTACATATCGTTCCACCATCGAGGATCATACTTAGTTTACTTTATCTTGTTTCTAGGATTCCCCTGATGAAGGATCTAGTATCCGAAATGCATTGGGAAATGATGTGCACCCATATTCTGTGATATTGGATACATGCATGACGTGTAAATTTCATTGATTTGAAGAAACAATACATGTGAAATTAAACATGGAGAATCAATGATGAACTTGATTTAATTTCTGACTACAACTTTGAATGATTTAGTGAAGAAACTCTTAGGTTTCGATCAAGGTTGTGCGCAGTGAGCTTTGGACCTGCCATCGCTTGCAGTCCTACTCTGATCCTGTGTCGTACTGGAGGGCTGAGGGCACGGGCAAGGACTCCTGGAGGTATTTTGGCCCTGCATTTTCTTTTGATATATTACGCGACAATTGCCTGAAAGTTAGGCCCAGCAGCGGCCTCACAAAATGGCGACGAGGTGACGCAGTGAGCTCAGGTCCTGGAACCGCTCGTATTCGGGCCCTGTTTCGGAGACAATGGGGAAACCGCAAGGTCGGCAGGGTGCTGCTGCACAGCAATCCGGAGGAGAACAGCAGACCCACGAGGATCTGGAGGAGACGGTGGAGACCCAAGACCCACACCTACAGCGCCAATTTGAACGTATTCTGACTGCAATAGCGGAATCCCGTACAGCCCTGCAGCAGGACATTGCACAGGTGGCAACAGGGCTGAGGCTTCTGAAGGCCGATCACTCTAAGCTGGTGGATCGGGTGAAACAAGTGGAAGAGACATTGCAGGAAATTGAGCCGGGCCACAAGGTGCTGGAAAGCAAGATGGTGGATGTCCTGGACCGTCTACAGGCGCTGGAGAAGAGGGCGGAAGATGCCTAAAGTCGCAATCGGTACAATAACATTTGAGTTGTTGGACTACCTGAGAAAGTGGAGGGATCGGATATGGTGCGTTATCTGGAGGAGTGGTTGCGAACGACGGTGGCACCAGAGGATTTATCCTCCTTCTACACGCTAGAATGAGCGCATAGGTGCCTGCGAAGCCCCCGTTGCCGGGGCGGCCACCGCGGCCTGTGGTGGCCAGACTTCTACATTATAAGGACAGAGATTTGCTATTGCGGAGGGCACGGACTGGAGGCCCCAAAGAGGTGGAAAATAGCAGGGTGAATATCTTTCCGGACTATACTTTGGAGATTCATCGGCTTTGAATGTCCTGCCTAACAGTAAAGAAGGAATTGCGGGGAGAGGGCATCCAGTATTCCTTGATGTTCCCTGCGAAACTGAAAGTCATGTTGGATGGTAACACCATGTTTTATGAAACACCAAAGGCTGCATGGGCATTGTTGGAGGTGTACAGAGCTGGTAAGGATCACCCGGAAGCGCAGCTACAGAAACTTGTGGAGGGGTTGCCTCAACGTAAATCTCAGCGCCTTCGACGTCGGCAGCAGAAGATCAAGAAACCGTCCCGTGCTCAAACGGACTTGGAGAAGAAGGGGGCGCTGGAAGTGGTGTAGGCAATGTTTGTTAATCCAACGGCACAATCACCAGAGGGTACGGACGATGATAAGGAGAAGTCTCGATCAGACACGGAAGTCTCGAAAGCTGGGAGTGTTCGACTGCCGCACGTCACCCCGGCCACGGCTGATGGACTTTTGGATGAATGACAATGTGTGTGTAGGACAGTTTCCAGCCGGGAATGGCTGGGGGGGATCGTGATTGTTGGCAGCTGAGGGCGGAGGGGCTACTGCTGGGTATATTGGCTAAACTGGTGGGGAGACTGTCGTGGGGTAGCGAACTGGGGATGAGGGCTGGGACTGGGATCTTGATGATTTTTGGAGATGACCCTGGTGCGCAGAGGGAGAGGGGACAGTGTCGAGCAGGGGGATGCAGAAGAGGTCAAGGGCGGGAGCAGGAGATTTTCCGTCGGCACCGTACCCCCCCCGCTCCCCCCGATTAGCCCATAAGGCACACCTGCGGTGACTACCGCTGGGCTTAGTGGTGTGAAGTGTGTGGGATTGGTTTGGATGGGGACTAACAGTTTGGTTTTAGGTCCTGTTCTTGGGGGTGGGGGTGGGGAAGTTGGGGATGTAGGGGATTGGGTAGGTTTCGGGGATCGCTGGTGTGTTCGGAGTGAATCTATGACATAATATCGACAGACAGAATATAGACATACAAAAATATCGACACAAAAATATCGACATCAAAAATATCGTAGTTCTATCTACATAAAGGTAAGTACAAAAATATCGAGAAAAAAAATATCATAGTACAAAAATATCGTAGTTAAATATATCGTTTTTTAAAATGTATTAATAATAATGTAAAATAATTTTAAAATACATATAATTTAACAAATTATAAATATAAATATTAAAACATATTTCAAAAATAATAACTAATATATATACATTTAAATAAATTAAAAACTCTACATATAAATTAATATATATATACTTACTCCACATATTGCAACAGTAGGAAAAGCGTTGGATAGCTCAGGGGTCTAAATTACTATTCCAACTCCATAGAGTGCAACAGTAGGGAAATCGTTGGATAGCGTAGGGGTCAAAATTACTATTCCCACCCCAGAGAGTGCAACAGTAGGGAAAGCGTTGGATAGCGTAGGGGTAAAAATTACAATTCCCACTCCAAAGGGTGCAACAGTAGGGAAAGCGTTGGATAGCGTAGGGGTAAAAATTACTATTCCCACTCCAGAGGGTGCAACAGTAGGAAAAGCGTTGGATAGCGTAGGGGTAAAAATTACTATTCCCACTTCAAAGGGTGCAATAGTAGGGAACGCGTTGGATAGCGTAGGGGTAAAAATTACTATTCCCACTCCAAAGGGTGCAACAGTAGGGAAAGCGTTGGATAGCGTAGGGGTAAAAATTACTATTCCCACTCCAATGGGTGCAACAGTAGGAAAAGCGTTAGATCGCGTAGGGGAAAAATTACTATTCCCACTCCAGAGAGTGCAACAGTAGGGAAAGCGTTGGATAGCGTAGGGGTAAAAATTACTATTCCCACTCCAGAGGGTACAACAGTAGGGAAAGGGTTCGATAGCATGGGGATAAAAATAATTTCACACACTACTGCCCCTTTAATACACAACACACTACACATACAAAAAAACAAAATTAATATAAATATCAATTAATCAATTAAAATAATTAATGTTATTAAATTGATGTAATTATAAATTAACTAATTAACACATATTAATTACCAATTAATAATTCATTACCAATTATTAATTAATTAACAATAACAAAAAATAATAAACATTACTACATTAGCTCGCATAATGACAATCCTAGCTGCCCGTGTAGATGCAATTCATTTATTTTATGTGGGGGGAGGGGGGTTTGTGATGATTTTAATTACTCAAGCAATAAACATTAAACTTGTAAACTTGTACATTAACTCTAATTAATTTAATTAACTAATTAATAATAATTAATTACCAATCAATTAATATTTAACAATAACAAAAAATAATAAATATTACTACATTAACACTAATTAATTTAATTAACTAATTAATAATAATTAATTAACAATTAATTATTAATTAACAATAAAAAAAATATTACTACATTAACTCTAATTAATTTAATTAACTAATAAATAATAATTAATTAAAAATTAATCATTAATTTATAATTATTTATTAATCAAAAATATAAAAAAAATGAATTAATTATAATTAAATTACTTCCCACCCTATTTCCCTATAAACCCACAACCCGCGCTGATAATAAAACACGAAATGTTAACAAAATTACTAATTTCTACACAAACATTAAAAAACATGTTTAACAAACATATAAAAAACATAAAATCATACATAACACTAAACAAAATTTTGATATTAGTAACATACATACCTTAATATCGATATTCTGTCTATCGATATTATTGCACATCGAAATTCTATACCATCGATATTAAAACATCGATATTATTGTATATCGATATTTTAATTTCGATATTTTGTATCTCTACCGTTCGGAGTTATGGGTTGAACGGAGGAGCAGGTGACTAGTGACAATGGAGACGATCCATGATTTGAAATGTATAACCTGGAATGTCAGAGGGCTTCACACCATGGCTAGGCGTCACAAGGTTCACGCATATTTAGTCAGGAGAGGGGTACATATAGCTCTGCTGCAGGAGACGCATCTCACTAAATCAGAAGGCATACCGCTACAACGTAGATGGAGGGTCAGGTATTTAGTACTACTCACTCAGCATTTGCGAGAGGTGCATTGGTGTGGATCAGGGTGGGGGTCCCTTTTCAGATGCTCCAACACACAATTGATAGTGAGGGTAGATTTGTGGCAGTTAATGGGCGTCTGTATGGTAGGGAATTGACCTTATGCAGTGTGTATGCCCCCAATGTAGAGCAAGCGCGTTTTCTAGATCGTATGTCAGGGGCTCTGGCGCAGGTCCTAGCAGGCCCAATCCTGATGGGGGGGATTTTAATTACATAGCAGACGCGACCTTAGATAGATCGCACCTCCCCTTAAGAGAGTCACGGGTGCATAGATTGTCTAGATATAGGCTGGCGTGGCAGGATGAATGGCGATTGGTTGATTTGTGGAGATCGCAGCATCCGCAGGATAGGGACTATTCCTATTTCTTGGCCCTGCATGAACTGCATGTCCGGCTGGATACAGTGTTGTGTTCCCCGGAGGTGGGGGCGGTGGTGTATTCGGAGTATCTTACTAGAACTTTATCCGATCATAACCCGCTATTGCTCACCCTGCACTGGACGAAGGAGAGGGCAGACATTTCACTATGGCGCTTGAGACCGGAAATGTTGGAGGAATCTGCGTTCCGGGGAGCGGTGGAGGAAGGGACTGTGCATTATTTTTTGGAAAATGCGGGCACAGCCACCACAAGGGCAATAGAATGGGACGCCTTCAAGGTAGTAATGTGGGGGGTTTGTATTAGCAAATATGCAGGTGTCCGGAAGACTCTGTTGCAGGAGGTTGAGGAACGGGAGGGGAAACTACAGGAAGCGGAAAAGGCAACGCCGGAACACCCTGAGCTTCAGCAGCAGGTGCTGGAGGCAAGAGAAAGTTTGGCTATTGAAGTAGAGAGATTGCGTTGTTTCGATTATAAGACGTATGTTGAGAAGGCGCACAGGGAGAGAGATAAATCGGGAACACTGTTAGCATGTTTGGCGAATCTAGTGCCACGGGGCTCCCCGATTTGGTCCCTGGAGGCTGAAGGGGGCAGCCTGATTTATACCCAGAAGGGGATATTGCAAGAGTTTCGTGATTATTATGAGAAGCTGTATAAGAGCACTCTGACGATGGAGGGGAGTGACGTAGGCTCCTATCTGGAGGATCTGCGGCTTCCGCTTCTGGAAGAAGAACAGGTGCAGCTTTTGGGCAGGAATATAACGCTGGAGGAGATTCAAAGTGCCATTAAGCAAATGGCACGGAATAAGACCCCGGGCATAGACGGATTGCCAGTTGAATTTTATTCCCAATTTGGTGACATACTGGCGCCTAGGCTGTTGGAGGTATATGATGAAGCACGGTTTCCGGGAACGATGCGTGAGGCCCTCATAGTCCCATTGCCGAAGCCGGGCCGAGAAGCCACGGATATGGCGGCGTACTGCCCACTGTCGATGCTGACTGTCAATTATAAAATTCTTAGCCGGATTCTGGCGTCACGCCTGGTGCAGCACATGACTGTCCTGGTACATGGGGACCAGGCAGGGTTTATCCCTACCAGGAACACGGCCGCTAATATCAAGAGACTGTTGAGGGTTCTGGAGGTTGGGCCAGTGTGCTTGCCCGGGGCGGCGGTGCTGTCTGTAGACATTGAAAAGGCCTTTGATAGCTTAGAATGGAAGTACTTATATGAGGTCATGGGAGGATTTGGGCTAGGCGAAGGGTTTGTGCAATGGACTACGGTGCTGTTAGCCTCAGCGGGGGTGCGTGTGAGGGTGGGGCAGTTGGTTTCTCCCAGATACGAGGTGGCTAGAGGGACGAGACAGGGATGCTCGCTTTCTCCACTGCTGTTTGCCTTGGTGGTGGAACCATTGGCGATGCTGGCTAGGCTGGGGCGATGGTATGGGGGGCTTCCCCTCAGGGGGATACAACAGTATATCTCCCTATACGCAGATTACTTGTTGCTCCTGGAGAACACGGATGAGGCAATGATGGGCGCTGAATGGCTGCTATTGGATTTTGGAAAGGTGTCGGGTCTGCGGGTCAACTGGTCCAAAACATTTCTATTCCCGGCGCTTCCGGTGCGGGCGGTACCTGAGCTACCTTGGAGGGTGAGGTGGAAACCTGTGTGTCTGTCGTATCTTGGAGTTCACATCTATCATGGAGTCGCTGACATTCTGAAAGGGAATGTAGGCTGATGCATACGGTCTTTGAAGGGGAGTATGACCTTTTGGAGTGCTCTCCCACTGTCGGTGATGGGAAGGATCGCTTTACTTAAGATGGTGGCACTGCCTCGGCTGCTATATTATTTCAGATCGTTGCCTGTGTGGGTACCGAGTTCAGTGTTTGCGACCTTGAAGTCCATGATAGTGGGGGTTCATGTGGGGTTCCGGAAGATGCATAGTCGCCATCAAGATGCTGATGAGACCGAGAGCAGAAGGAGGGTTAGTGATTCCGGATTTGGAATTGTATTATATAGCGGCTCAGGTTCTCACGCAAGCGGTAGCGGTGGAGTTCAGGGGACCTGATTCGGAGCGAGGTAGTGGGATCCCGAGGCATGTCCTGTCCTTTATGGTAATGCAACAGCGTTTGTCTCTTACTGGTCTCACCCTGGAGGAGAAGACCCTGCGGCAATGTTGGAATAGGAGCCATCGGAGGGCGGGAGCGCGACACCCTTTTGCACCGGAGATACCATTGGCCATGCTTACTGCGTTGCCACATGGGGGGACTGGTCATCATTATGGGACTGGGAACAGGCTGGGGTCCAGGTTCTAGGTGACTTATATGAAGATGGAGTACTTTTGGAGTATCAAGTGTTGCAGGAAAGGTTCGATCTAACTGGGGGGGCTTCCTGGAGCATGCAGCCTTAGTGAATGCGATGATTCAAAAGCATTGGAAGGTAGGTTTGCTGGAGCCTAAGACGACATTGGCGTGCCAATATGTGATGATGGCTAGTGGAACATTCAAAGTGGACACATGTTTGTATTCCAGGATGTTTTAATGAGGGATTACCCCAACTAGAGGCCCTACGCTTGAAATGGGAGGGGAGTGTGGGGCGACCCATACCGGAATCCACATGGGGGCATATCCTACGCAGGGCTTGGAAGGGTACTAGGAATGCGCGGTTCCAATTGGTCCATTTCTTCATTTTGCATAGAGCCTACCTGGCTCCTGGTAAGAATATGGAATATTTTGGGACTAGCAACGCAATGTGTCCTAGGTGCGCTGCTGTAGGAGCTGATTTGGAACATATGCTGTGGGGATGCCCGAGTATGGGAACCTATTGGATTGAAGTGGGAGAGCTGCTGAACTCGATCACAGACCGCAGTTTGACATTTGATATGGCAGTGTGCGTGTTGCATTGGTTTCCCCACACCTCCAAGACAAAGTTTATAGATCTAGGGTTGGTGTTAGCTAAAAGGGAGATCATGATGCGCTGGAAGGCGAAGGAGGGGCCTAGTGTTAAGAGGTGGAAAGCTGACCTGCTGAAATGGGCCAGGAGTGAGGGGGCGGTTCAATTTCAGCAGGCGCGTAGGCAAAATAATGACAGGGCGCTGGAGTCGGCGCGAGCATGGGAGGCACTAGTGCAGGAACTGACTAACCAGGACAATACAGAAGAAGTGGAATAATTGATCGGAATAAGGAATGTCACCATACAGAGAGGATTTTATTGAATGTACACATGCACTTTATATGTTGGAAGGGATTAACAGCAGAACACACCGGCGGGTGGGAGGGGGGAGAATGAGGCGGGGGGGGGTCTTAGTTAGTTGATTGGTTTGGAATATTGTGCCCAGGTGTGAATAAATCTTACACGTTTTTGATTGGATGCTCAAATGGACCCTGTTGGGACTCTGTGGGATACTATAACTATAGTAGGAGGTCTTGCATAAATGTGATACGACCGGATATGTATTGGGGTTACACAGCGGGGGGGATCGGGCTGATGTTATTTGATATCACCTGGATGTTGCTTATGGAAAAAAACAATAAAAACATGTTTAAAAAAAAAACGTTTTTCAGACCCTTAAGCCCACTATCACATGACGTGATTTGCGCCTCAAGATTATGCTTCCAACTGTGCCTTCGAGTCTAGGACAGAAACACAATGCTAGGAACCGCAGCAAATGTGCCATCTATGTCCTCTTTACACAGTCCAGGTGGGTGTCTCTCCGTTATGGAGTTGAAACAGCATCGCGCAAGAAATCATTGTCCACACCTCTTTAGGAGCAAGAAAGGCCACTTTATTTTAGGACAGGTGCATCATAAATTTCATAACACATTCATTATTTATTTATTCACATAACACAACTCTACAGTGAGCCTACGAAACCTAAATCCCAAAACCCCGAACAAACTCCTGCTTACTACCCCTAGACCTACCCAACTAGCTACCCTTCAGGATGGCCAACCCGCTCCAGGCTGCCCACCCCCACTAGCAAAAACCCGCCTCCAAAAGAACAAAGGCACCCATCCTAACAGTGGCAAACCTACAGAAACGAAACAGCGCCTAGAGCACCGCAAAATAAAAAACCCACAAATAAATAAAAAAGAGGGAGGGTGGGTGGGGCAAAACAAACCTCCCTTCTAGCCTCCCGCCACGCAGTTCCTAACCGCCAGCCTGTCTCCCCTTTTATCCCCTCCGCTAATCAGTTCCACCTGATTCATGATCCTCGCGCGAACCTACCCAGGAAGAGACCGGCTCGCACCTGGCTCTCCCTGGGTCCCCCCTCGCGCAAGAAATCATTGTCCACACCTCTTTAGGAGCAAGAAAGGCCACTTTATTTTAGGACAGGTGCATCATAAATTTCATAACACATTCATTATTTATTTATTCACATAACGCAACTCTACAGTGAGCCTACGAAACCTAAATCCCAAAACCCCGAACAAACTCCTGCTTACTACCCCTAGACCTACCCAACTAGCTACCCTTCAGGATTACCAACCCACTCCAGGCTGCCCACCCCCACTAGCAAAAACCCGCCACCCAGGAAAACCTTTAGTGTTTTCCTGCCCCACCTAAAATTGGAAAGGAAGGAGCACACCACAACTGCACCTGAAGAACTTTGCTAATCAAATCCCTGAGGTCCAGAAGGTAAAAAGAGATGCCCAACGCAGAGAGATGCACACCGTCCTCACAAAATAAATGCTGTTCAGAGACTTTCAAATGATAATGATTCAAACAGTAGATACCCAAATGGTGACAAAAAAGTCGCATTGTCCTGTTCACTTTCCTTCTAGCCTTTTCCAGGGCGGTATGGTCCCTCGCCCCACGCCATTGCAAACGAGGCACAAACTCAGTCCATACCAGCATGGTGCTCACCCATGTGGTTTTGATGATTTCCAAGTCTTGCTTCATGAGTTTTAACAAAGACAACCCAGAGAGAGAAACCAAATCATTCTCGCCCAAATGTAGCACCAAGAGATCCGGAGGGCCCCCCAAACACTGAGAAACCAAAGCAGCCAAGGCGGGAAAAAGCCCACCCCAGCGCATGCCCCCTGTTCCATGCCAGGAGACTTCGTGTGTCATGCTGTTCAGACCAAGTGATCTCCCACAGAGCTGACTGGCAGCGGCTAAAGCTGCCCGTTTTACAAAAGAGTGCCCCAGTATCCACACCCTCCGTTTGGATCCGGCGACTGATGGCCAAGGACCTAGGAGAAAAAGAAATGTTAGACAAGCAAAATTGCACTATTTTCTCACATATTTTTCACAGCACTTGGAACGCCAACGACCAATGCGACGAATCTGGGACCAGTCCCACCCCAACCGAGCGGCCTCCGTCGCCGCACCAATTCTGAATGAATGGGTACCAAATGGAACAGGATCCTTCCCCAAGCGCAACAAAACCTTGCGCAATACAGCCAACAATTGAGATGCAACTATGGGACTACCATCAGCATGACAAAATATGGGCCCCTGGAGGAAATGTTGGGATGACACAAACACTTCCCATTCCCCCACCGGGCAACATGCAGAGACACCACTCCTGCCAAGGAACACCCACTTACCCCTCCCCATCTGGTCGGTCTTGGATGCCCGCAGCCACAGCCGCACTCTGTCACTTTCCAATACCACCTCACCACTGGTCATACCTACCCTGCCCCGTAACCCCAGCAACTCTGATGCCCGAAATGCCCCAAAGAACAACCAAACAAAACACAAACGAAATTTGGCACACTCAAAAGCATCATGGCAACACACCTCCAATTCCGGCAACAGCATCTGGAGCAACTCAAAAGTCACTGGCTGCCGGAGCCGCTGACCACCAGCCCGAAGCCTAGCCAAACCCTTCAACACTTTTCGAACCAACACCCCCCCAACCGGATCCCTCACCCACCAAAGCTGCCCATAAAAAGAAACCCCAGCCAATTTGCCAGAAATAGTAGTGGGCGATAGGCCTTTGTCCGCCAAATGTAAAACAAACTGCAAGATGCATTGTTCATCAGACCAACCATCCCTGATCGAACCCATCAAATCCTTACCGAACTGCAGAAACTCATTCCAGGCCTTCACATAACCCCGCCGTGTGGAGTCAGCCACAGAATTTTCCACCAATTGGTGAACCCTCAATCCCCCAGGTCCCATACGTACTGTGGGATCGCTGTCGGTTCCAGGTCCGCCCCAGGAGCTAACTTGCGGAACTCGGACCACTGAAAGCGAGACAAAGAGTCAGCGATGCAATTAGAAGTACCAGGAACATGCCGTGCTTTAAAGACAATATTTAATTGCAGACACCGCAGCATGAATGCGCGCAGGAGCCGCAAAACCCGCAAGTCGCGAGCCTTTTGGTGATTGACAAGGTGTACTACTGCCAAATTGTCCACATGGAACAAGACTGAGCGATTCTGAAACTCAGCCCCCCATAGATACAAAGCAACCAGCAGCGGGAAGAGCTCCAAAAACGCTATGCTGCGACCCTGTTCCTTCCAGTGCGCCGGCCAGCCGGCCGCGCACCATCGACCTTCCCAAAATACACCGAAACCGTGAGCCCCCGACGCATCAGTGAACAACTGTACGTGCCACACCATGTCCTCATCCGCAAAAAACAAGGACACGCCATTGAACTCCTGCAGAAAACGAAGCCAGACAGTCAAATCGGCTCGCACAGCGGTGGTGACACGCACCCGGTGATGGGGAAGGCTGGCGCCGGACATGGAAAGACCCAAACGTCTGCAGAACGTCCTGCCCGCCCGAACAACCCGGCAAGCAAAATTGAGGTACCCCAAAAGCTTCTGGACCGTCCGCAAAACGACTTTCCGCTCCCCCAACACCAGATGTATGAAATCAGACATTTCCTTCACTTTAGCCTCAGGCAATCTCGCCACCATAGACAGAGTATCAATTTCAATCCCCAAGAAAGTCAGGGACGTACAGGGACCTTCTGTCTTGTCCGGCGCCAAGGGAACACCCAATTCCTCAGCCAGAGCCTGAAAGATGTTCAAAGCCGACTGACACTGCCCAGAGCGACCTTCCCCAATGAAAAGAAAATCATCAAGGTAATGACATACCAAGACGTGGCCACTAATAAAAGTGAAGCGCCACTGCAGAAAGGTACTGAATGTTTCAAAAAGGGAGCATGACACTGAACATCCCATGGGCAACACCCGATCCACGTAGAAACTACCATCAAAATGCATTCCCAACAGACTGAAATCCCAAGGATGGATGGGCAAGAGCCGGAAAGCCGACTGAATGTCGCTCTTTGCCAGCAAAGCCCCAACACCAGCCGTGCGCACGAGCCGTAAGGCATCGTCCACCGAAGCATAATTGACAGTTGAGTCAGCTGGATCAATAAAATCATTAATTGATGCACCCTCGGGCCAGGACAGGTGATGTATAAGACGAAACTCCCCTTCCGCCTTCTTGGGCACCACTCCCAGGGGTGATACAATCAAGTCAGGCAGAGGACAATTCACAAAAGGACCCGCAATCCTACCCGCCGCAAGCTCGGCATCCAGCTTTTTCCGCACAACATGAGGACTCTCCTCTGCAGACTTCAAATTGTCCGACCACCTGCCCACCCTGGGTCCCTGATACCCAATCCGGAACCCGATTTTGAAACCCCAAGACAAAATCTTAGCAGCCTCAAAATCCGGATAATCCACCAGCCAGAGATCGAGAACCTCCTGCCTAATAGGAGTAGGAGCCCTTGTAAACAGACTGTTGCGGCTGTCCCCTACCCCCTGAACCTCTTCCCTGATCACCAAATCGCTGACCGGGAAAACACTGGGTGAGCGCATGCTTCCCCCCACACTGCGAACACTCATGTTTGTACCTGCAAGCTGGTCTGTTACAGGAACCCCTGTTAAAATGCCAGCATGTGCCAGAGGCGGCCGATTGACCTCTGCCCCAAACCCCCGCCCCAGACTGAGCGGGGCGAGCTGAAAAGGGCCGATAATACACCGGCTGCCCGCTAGCCGTGTGGGTCGTAGCAGGTGGATTTGCCGATGCCATCCATTGCAGCCATAACTCGGAATCGACCTCACCCCACGAACGATCAGGAAAAGCGCTCATGCGCGCCCTGAATTCGTCATCGTAAGACAACCATGCAAAGCCGCCAAAATAACTGTGAGCCTTGCGTATGACATCTGCATATTTAAACATGTCTATTGCCTTCTCTGGATGACGTTGGCAATAAACGCTGGCATAAATAAGAAAGGCCGAAGTCCAATTCTCTATGGACTTCGGAACACGAGGCCTCCGAGCCAATTCTAATTCCTCCTCTTTGGACCCTTCTTTTGCCTGGACATCCCTATGGAGAAGCCGAAAAACATCCACAAATGCCCCAGACCATATCAGATTCTTTGTTTTTTCAGACAAATGGGACCCCAAGGGCATCCCCACCCCAGAATAAGGCAACTTTTTCGGTAGGATACTATCCTCCGTGACCCGTGTGTCAACCACCCCGCCATCCCCTGCTGTAGAAACTTCTTTTGCAACTTGCACAGTAGAAACATTCGAAAATACAGGCCGCTCAAGCCTCGGTGTCAGAGCGACTCGCTCAACCACAACCCCATCACCCGTACCAATAGATCTCGTACTTTTAACAGGGAGACTCTCCCTGGGTTGCCACACAGACCACCACCCATCCTTACCTCTTGGCAGCTGCTCCGCCTGCGGTTGAACAGCCACTCGATCCCCTTGAGTAGGTCCAGACCTCACTGCCCCTCGTACTGCTGCATGGTCCGCACGAGACGCCTGCAAAACACGAGAAACAGTGGGTTGCCCCAACCCACCCCCCTGGGCCCGTGCTGCCAAAAGCCCGACATCTTTGTCTCTCAACTCCCCCTCTTCCAAATCATCATCATGAAAACTCCCACAGAAAACTTCATCAGAAAATGCGACTTGCGCGCTGCCACTGGGCATAGCCCCATCACCAATACCCCCATCATAAAACTGCCAGTCAATGTTTGAAAGCTGTGTGTACCGAAAGCTGTAGAAGAGTTATCCGCTCCAGATAACTCCCTTGAAAGCCCACCACTGGAAACAGCCGTGGGGACAGTTCCCGGGCCCGTAGAAACTGCCAACAGCCGCCCAGCCGGAGGCGCAGCTTGAAAACTGCGGCCGCTCAAGCCGGACAATGAAGTGTTCGCAACAACATGCTCCCTGAAAGCTGAACCGCCATCTCCCCCCAAGGGACGGCCCACCGACGCCAGACCATGGACACCACCCGCCCCAGCCGTATAACCACCCTGGAGGCCACCTGGCCGCCCCCTAGGGACCGGGAACAAGGCTTGCCTTGGATACAGGGGCGCCCCCTTGTGTAACAAACCCCTCTCACCAGGAGCCAAGGGCGTGGGGGTGGCAGACCGGGGGCCAGGCACACCGGCGGCCGCAGACTTGGTGGCCGGGGGGGGGCAGCAAGCTAGGGACAGTGCCCACTGAAACCACGGCAGGGGCAGGGGTGGAAGCCTCAGGGGGGGGTGGGCCGGCAGCGCGGCAGTGCGTGGCCCAGCGGCGGCGTCACCCATAGGTGGGGGGCCAAAATCGCGGGGGGGGGCAGGACCAGGCCCCGGCGTGGCAGGAGAGAGCACTAAACATTGGCCATTCAGCCACAGGTATGGGGAAACCCCCTCCGGCAAATGGGGCACCGTGATTGGGGAGTCTACAGGCAGCACAGCAGGGGAGAGGTCAGCGAGTGCCCATGGAAATCCAGGCTCCGCCCCTGCTTCGGTCTTGGGCCCGCCTGCGGCTTCCCCGACTTCCCCGAGGCCAATCCGCCTGAGCGCGGAGCCTGCCGGCCCACAGAACGCCCCCGCCTCCCCCCGGGCGCCCCACGAGAACCAGCGCTAAAGAATGGTAAATCACATACCTGCTGGAGGGCGCCCGGGTCACCCGGCGGGGGCTCCACAGCAGCGGCAGGCACAACGAGCATTGGCCCGTCCGCCGGCATGGCCGCCTTGCCGTCTTCCTCTTCCTCCGGGCCCGGGGATAAACACGCCTCCACAGCCCTGGAGACGCCCTCCGAAGCCTTGCGAGGTGGGCGGGCCATTCCGACCCACGCCTCCGCCGGGACACCCGGCCGCAGCAGGTCCTCGCGCCCGGCCTCGCAGAGTATCTGCACAGCCCTCCTGACCTCCGCCGCTTCCTCCATGTGGCCAGAGAAAACCAAGGTACACCAAACACGCGCCGCAAAACAAACCTCCCTTCTAGCCTCCCGCCACGCAGTTCCTAACCGCCAGCCTGTCTCCCCTTTTATCCCCTCCGCTAATCAGTTCCACCTGATTCATGATCCTCGCGCGAACCTACCCAGGAAGAGACCGGCTCGCGCCTGGCTCTCCCTGGGTCCCCCCTTGGCCCATCCCCTAAGTGTCTCGTCAAGAGCATGCTGAGCTTCTAGGCCCAAGCCTGGGACTTTCCTGCCTACCCTCCCCTGGGAGAAAAGAGAGGAATGCGGGAGCAACGGACGGAGGTTCGCCCGCCCATTCATCTTCGGCCAGCCTTGGAGAGAGGAGACGCTTCTCGCAGATGTCGCACTCTGATCCCAGCTCTGAAGGTGTCTCTGCCCCACGGCACGTTCTCTTTCAGAGTCTGTCCGAGCCTGACTGAGTCCAGAGCAGGGGTGGAGAGGGAGCATGGGGCGCTGGGGCTTGGAGTCCTTTGGCTCAACAATGAGATGAAAGGGAACATATGTCATGTGGTCAATCTGGAACCTGCTGCTGAATGCACTTGGATACAGTACGGTGTAGGAACCAACAGCTGCGAGACAACGGACAGCTGGAGGGGGTGGGAACAAAGGGAATGGGGACAAAGGGAGGGGGGGGTGGAGAACACGGACAACGGGAGGGGGCGGGAACAAAGGGGAACGGGGACAATGGGAGGGGGCGGGAACAAAGGGAACAGGGACAACTTAAGGGGGGCGGGAGGATGGAGAACACGAAAACGGGAGGGGTGCTGGAACAAAAGGAACGGGGACACAGGGAGGGGGGCGGGAACAGGAAACTAAAAAGAAAGTACATGTAAGTGTAGCAAGTAAGTGAAGGGACCAGTAGCCATGGGAGGCTATACATGACAACATTTATTTATTTATTTATTTATTTAATTTGTATAGCGCGTTATAACCACCGGGGCCTCTAAGCGCTGATTGTCCAAATTAACTAGTAGGGCTCAGCATATTACTTGATCTTGGAGTACACCTAGTGGCTGCTCCATGCTTGTTTAAATAAAACAGTTTTTAGCTTTTTCCTAAAAATTAACAAATTGCGTTCCTTCCTTAGATCTGGGGTCAATTTATTCCACAGAGCCGGGAGTGTTTTAGAAAAAGCACGTCCCCCCACCGTGGCCAATTTAAACCGGGGTTGGGATAGGAGAGTAGCATCTGAAGAACGTAAAGTCCTGCTCGGCGTATAGAGGGAAATTCTGGACTTTAGGTATTTTGGTGCATTCCCGTACAGCGTCTTATGCACTATACACAGTCCCTTGAAAGCTACTCTCTGCCGAATTGGGAGCCAATGAAGCTCCTGCATCAGCGGGGATGAGTGGGTCATCCTGGGTTTCTTGTAGATCAGCCTGGCAGCGTCGTTCATAACCCCCTGTAACTTATCCAGCAGCCGCTGGGGTAACCCTATGTACAGGGAGTTTCCATAATCCAGTCTGGCCAGGATTATAGCTGAAACCACATGTTTCAGGGTGGAAAACGATAGCAGTGCCGATATTTTTCTCAGTTGCCGCATTAAGCCAATGCAGATTCCTACTACAGTCGTGACCTGTTTTTCCATGGATAGTTTTCCATCCATGTACAGACCCAAACTTTTAACTGCAACCGCTGGTTTCGGTGGTACACCCAGCTCTGCAGGCCAGAATTTCTCGTTCCAGGGGTTGCCCGTGATGGAAATGGGCAACACTTCCGTCTTGTCCGGGTTAATTTTTAGGGAGTTTTTAGACATCCAATTAACCGTGGCTTTAAGTATGTCCTGAAGCCTGGTAGACGCTCCTGGACCTTCCTCTAACCGGATGATAATCTGGGTGTCATCAGCGTAGTTATAAACTAGGCAGTCCATCCTGTTCAGGAGTGCAATCAATGGCTGCAAATAGATGTTGAAGAGTAGGGGCGACAAAGCAGAGCCCTGTGGGACCCCGCAAGTAATAGGCGCGGAGGTGGAAAGCAGGTCCCCCAGTTGAACTCTTTGTGTCCTGCCCTGCAGAAATGATGCAAGCCATGCCAGGGCTGTACCCCTGATACCAAAAGACCTCAACCGCGACAAAAGTTGTTCATGACACACGGTGTCAAACGCCGCGGAGAGATCTAATAGTACCAGGGCGCTAGGTGTTTTTGTATCTGCCCGGCTCCTCAATTCATCCAGAATTGATAGCATGACTAGTTCCGTGCTATGATTAGCACAGAACCCTGCCTGATTGGCCTCCAACAGGTTGTTACTGTCCAGATGTTTTGAGAGCGATACCAACACATGCTGCTCAATTACCTTAGCCAGAAAAGGCAGCTGGGAGATGGGACGAAAGTTCTTTAGACACTTTGTGTCCGAACCAGGTTTTTTTAGTAAAGGGATCAGTCGAGCCTCTTTAAATGCTAGAGGGACCTGTCCTGTGTAGAGAGAAGTATTCAGTAAGTGCAAGACTTCTTCTTCAATGCCCGGTAGTGCTAGCTTGAATACTTCAGGCGGACATGGATCCACCAATGAACCGGATTTAACTCGGTCCGTAATCTTGGTCAGTTCCTGCTTTATAATTGAAGGGAACTCGGCTAACGGAGTGAGAACTGGCGGAACAATGTAATCAGGTGGGCTAGGACAATCGAGGGGTATAGTTGCAGCGATTTCTCCCAGAATGTCGGAGATCTTACTCACAAAGAAGTCCTGGAACTTTTGACAATCCTGTTGGGTGAACTCAGTGCTTTGCTCTTTGTTTGTCCTGAGTTCTGACAGAACCCGAAAGATTTCCTTTTGTGGATTCCTAGCTGCCACTATTCTCTCCTCGAAAAAGACCGCCTTTCTAGTTTGAATGGCTGATTTGTAGGACGCCAGGGAAGACGTGTAGTCTTTCTTGGCAGTGGCGTCAACATGGCCTAACTAAGGAGGGACTAAGAAGCCAATTAAGGAATCAGACACCAGTATTTACAAAAGGACAAAGGCACAAGCAAATAGGGGACCCGTACTTCCCCCGTACTGAACTACCCCAGATCTTTGCAGAGCAGCGCTTACGCGTTGGCTCACGCTTGACCTAAAAATGACAATACTGTGTAAAGTTATTTTAGTGTTAGCATGGCATAATTTACAGGCATGCGCGATAAGGCCCAATGGTGGCAGGGGGAGGGTTGGGTCAGTGTTTCAGACCATCCAGAGGACACAGGACATGAACAAACACAGCACTGGAGAAGACTGTATACTTAAAGCTACAGCTGTGCTTGTAGCTAAAGCAAAACTGCACGCGGAAAGTCATGGATATTGACATTCATGTATTTGACGCCCTGTGTCTTGGGTTACAATATTCCTACCCCATTGTATTGTTTTCTAATTGTATTTTTATAATGCTTACTACCCCAAACAAGATGTTGAAGCGAATTGAGGCAAGTTGCACCCTACCCTAGTACTTGTGGTTAGTGGGCTTAGACCAGCACTGAGGACGCTGTTCTGTACATTTCATTTCCTCCATTTTCTTTGTGGTAGACTAGGTTGATAGGAGTTTGCTGTGATTATTAAATAATTCATGCGAAGGGAAGCTGTGATTAGCATATAGCCGAGAGGGGGTAGATACTGTTAGCAAGGAATGAAGGACAGTTCATGATGAAGAAAGGTATGGCCCATTTGCAAGAATATAGCGGAAAGTAAGTCAGACAACAAATGAGCAGAATTCAAGGAGAGCATGGCATGCACAGGATGGAGGATAAGAAGTCAGTTGAAAGGAAGGAGAGAACAATCACTTGATGTAATTCAAAGGCAGGTCTCATGCAGGATTTTAGGAATATAGTGGGAAGAGATGTTTTCACAAAGTATGCAATCTGAGGTTATAGAAAGCGTAGAAATAGATTGATGGCTGTAATCTGTGGGTAGGCGCTATGTCATTGCATCTTTTTTTTTTCCTTGGCCGGTGATGGCGTTGAACAGTTTATCCGTTGAAAGATTGCATTTATATTCATTTGAAGCCCAGAAACCAAGGTGGGATGCCATACCACACTTGCCACCTCTACTGATATAATCTAGGGACTTGCTCCTTAAGCACTATACATTCAACAGATTCCTCAGAGTTGGACAGTGTAACCAAGCCAACCCCAGCAGTCTGAGCAGGGAGCTAAGCCTTGTAGTCGAGTAGTGGTTGAAGATGGTGACATGCGTCTCTACGCAGGTAGGTTTGCTGATGGAGAGGAGCATTTGTAGGTAAAGACCAGTTTTAACCCCACTAAGGCTACTGGGTGTCATGACATATGTCTCAAGTTTACCTCTGTTTGCCATCAGTGGCAGTTTCCACTGGCCTTAAACCCGTTGTATTCCTATTGGCCACATTATCTGTCATACTCCTAGTACTCTATTACAGCTGAGCGTTCACAGGTTAAAAGTGTTGGAGCCACTGTGTACACTGCATCCTTCATGCCAGCTCAACCAATCCACATGTACAATCAGTAACCAGGTGGTGCAACACACTTCCTGCTCCCATCGTCCTAAGGTGCGAGTCACAGTCACATGTCATTTTATGTCTTGTAAAATCTATCTGCCTCATTTCTGAGGCCGTGCGTCACTTTTACGCCACCGGTGCGTCACTTTTTGTGACGCACCAGCAGCGTAATAAATGTGCCTTGTTGAACCATATTTACAAAGTGACGCATCTAGGTAGATGCGTCACTTTGTAAACCCCTGCTCTAGGTATAATGTATTCAGGGGGGCGTTCTGACGCAAGAAAGGGTTATAGAAGTGACGCAGAGAAATCTATGAGATTTTACTGCGCCACTTCTAGGACTCAAATGCGTCAAAATCTTACGTCTGCCTCACAACAGGCGTAAGACTGACGCAGGCCTTTTCAATTGAGGCTTGCCCCATGTGAAAGGACACATTGCTGGAGTTGCGTCACTTTTGTGACACACTCCAGCAATGCGTCACTTTTGCGCCTACAGATACGTCAGAAATACTGACGTATCTGTAACTCCTTGCGACATGATGCGTCATACTGTAAATATGACGCATCATTGGTGTCGCAAGGAGGGCGCAATGAAAAGTGACGCATCGCTGTTTTCACGCAGCGATTTGTCACTTTTCATAAATGAGGCCCTATATACGTATTTTGAATATGCTATAAGTGTGATACATACATATTTTTTTGTCAACTATGTGACTTAAGGTCTTAATGTTGTGTATACATGTTTGTATATATATATATATATGTGGAAAGTAATTTATATATCTTTTTTGCATAAAGTTGTGGGTCATTCTGTTTAATACTGTGTGTATTTTTAAATGTTGGTAATGTACAGTTAATGTTTCGTTTTGTCTATGATTGTCGTGGCCCTGATGAAGTTCTCTGTTGGCACTACTGGGAACAAAACGCATTTTTAAGGATTGATTTAATAAAAGAAGCACTTTTTGGAACTACTGCTTACGTGTCTAACTTTGCTACGAGTGCACCTTCCACCTTCTCTTGAAAAATTATGGGGCAGATTTGTGTCGGACTTGCGCCACGTTTACGGCGCCGTTGCGTGACTCAACGTCGGCAGAAACGTGGCGCATCCCTGCGACCCATTTACAATGTGACGCATTTAGGCAGATGCGCCACGTTGTAAAGCACTGCCCCACATGTGGGTGTTCTGGCGCAGGGTGGGCGTTCCGGGGCAGGTGCGCCTCGCAAAACTGCCTGCGTGAAATCTACAGGATTTCATGCAGGCACTTGTGCGACGCTGCTACATCAATTCCTTACGCCTGCTTGAAGCAGGCGTAAGGACTGATGCAACAAGTTAAGTATAGGGCACACCCGAGCATCGCTGGAGTCGCGTCACGCTTGCGACGCGACTCCAGCGATGCACGACCCTTTTGTCACGAGATGCGTCACGCAGCTGCCTACCCTTGCGCGACAGCGCGCCACATTGTAAATGCGGCGCATCCGCCGTGACGCAAGGGTAGTTGTGCGTGACGCATTTGTTCTGGCGCATCCCTGCTGATTTGCAGATATGCGCCAGAACTCATAAATATGCCCCAAAGACTCTTACTGGCATTGGTCTAAACAGATACACTTGATCTTAGCTGCCAGCCTGCACAACATCTGGTGTGCACCATTAGTACAGACTTTGTATGCCATCACTTTGAACTGATAATATACTTGTACACCGATGGAACGGCAAGATAGCTATGTTTTCATGCCATTGCATGTTCAACACTATCTTTTCATTATGAAAATGCGTTGCAGCCTGGCAGGCATTGTCCTGCAAAGTCATAGTTTGAGTCCCTGACAAAAATCTTTTTTTAAAGGATCTAAGATCAGCTTTGTGTATAATTTGCCGCCATCTTTGAGATTCTGAAACCCAACTGTGCCGTCTTTTGGCGTCTTTGCTAAAGCTATATTATCTGGAAGTGTATTCAGTTTTTCCATGATTACTGTGAAGAGAATTAACTTTTACCTAATGAGTGCCATGTGCTATAGCAACTTGGCTTTTCTTATTTTAGATGCTGTAGGTTGGCATTTTTAAAGGTGACCAAGGTTTACAGCCTGCATGGAGTGGAACTATGAAGCCTTCAAGGATATCTCGACACAGTGGTTGTTATGAGGTCTGATCTTCGCACGTTCCTAGACATAACATACATGCAGCTGCGGCCAGATTCTGGCTTTAGGCGCGTTTTATATTGCATTACACAGAGCATACAAACACACTTGATGGTGCTGCGCATGCAGAGAGCTGGGGAAAGATGATGTGATCCCTAACCTCTAGGATCTGAGGTATGGGGCCGCCCTGCTAAAACCCAAAGTGACCTTCTTAGATATAATATAATATACTAGCAAGGGAGGGTGAGAATTAGATGTCTCACAGCCTTTTTCCCTCAAGCATTTTAACATGCTTTCGCCCTTTGTATTCTATGGACTAGTAACTATGCTGATTACTTTGTTTCTTATAATATGTTTGCTTGTATTAGCTAAGATACTGTGCTTGAGAACAACGCATTAGAAAATAAACCTTTCAAATGTGCACGTGTCCTCATTTACTCCTTGTTCTGGATTGGAATGATTGTATAACGAAAGAGTGTTCATGTGTTCCACGTTACCTGAGGTGTTCTAAGTCCATGTTCTGGTTTGTCTAAACATTGGGAGTTTGTAATAACCAATGAGACACTGTAGCTAGTCTGGTAGGGGATTTTGGGTACTGAGGTGAGTTTTGGCACACCCTAATTCACTGAGGTTCCAAGTCTCTATGCACAGTTCTGTATGAGAACGGAATCCCTGCGACATGGCGCCCAACCGTTGGTAGTCTTATTACATGACACTTGAGTAGTGCAATATTCAGTCCTTAACCCCTTCGCTGTTGTTTCCGGTTAACGGTGGTGTCGGACAAACCTACCTATATTTACATAGGTCTTTTCAAGCTTGAATCTTTCTAAACGGTTTCCTTGAATTACTTCCCAGTTGTGCTACAAAGTTTGCTTTGTTCCTCTTTCTTTCTGTGTCACTATGGCCGCGGTGAACATTCTGCAACATAGTCGCATTGCGGTGCGCAATCCTTTGCAGACTTATAAGGTTCCCGTGGATGGAATGGCCGTGATAATGGTGGTGAGTGCAGAGGTGGCTGACCCATAACCATTTTTTTACTCGTGGGTGACCTTCCCGGCTGTGAACGCAAACACTAATGTGTTCGACACATACACTCCCACTGCTGTGCTGGCGGAATATGCTCCGTATAGGGCACAGGAAGTTCCTATTGATGCTTGGCAGCACTGCGTTTGGTTTGATGGCGCCCTACCCCACTCTCCGAGGTTAGGTCCTTTGTCCATTCCGGACGCAACTTGGCCTGTTTTGGATGGATTTACACCCCATCCTCAGCACGGGGCGTGTACCGTGGTTGAGTTAAGATGACAACATGTAGTCGCAATTAGCGTGATTAGGTCGTTAGTGCAATACATAATCCGTAATCTCCCGGGCAGGGCCCCAGGTGGTGCGGCGCTTCCTGCCGGACAAGGCAGAATGAAGCTTACAGCCTGATTCATCATACTCCCATTTTGCGAGCCCCTAATAGCGATTCATAGCGAATCGCTATTAAGGACTCGCAAAACGGGATTCATGTAGGAATATGCAAAAAAAATGCGATTCCTAATAATTCCTTATTTGCGCTTAGCAAATTGCTAATCGCAAATAAGGAATAACTCCCCATTCATTCCTATGGGCTTTAAGGCCCATAGGAATGAATGGGGAGTAATTCCTTATTTGCGATTAGCAATTAGCTAATCGCAAATAAGATAGCGATTGAAAGGGTGCCAGGGGTGTCCAAAGGACACCCTGTAGCACCCCTTAAATGCTAATATGAACAGGGGTTACACACACACATGTCCAAAGGACATATGTGTGTTCAACATGCAACTCAGAAAAATGCTTTTAAAAGCATTTTTGTGAGTTATCGCTATTTACCACGAGGTTTGACCTCGCGGTAAATAGCGGCCCGAAATTGCGATTTCGCAATTTTTAAATGGATGATGAATTGCATTTAAGGAATCTCAAATAGAGATTCCTTAAATGTAATCCATCGCAAATTTGCGAAAACGCAATTACCGATTTTTGCATTTGGGATGATGAATCCCAAATGCAAAAATCTCACTCGCAAAGGGCCAGATTCTCAGAATCTGGCCCTATGCGAGCGCTATTTTCTTTGATGAATCGGGCGGTTAGTCCTGTAATGGTCAATGCTGTGATGGGCAAACGCCCCCAGGATAAGGATGATTTTCCTTTCTGGCTTGCCGAAAAGTTTGACCAGCAGGAAGCAGTATTTCCTAACACGACTCCTGATGAGAAACACAGGATTCTGACAATTAGCTTGCCAAAAGACTTGACTCCCGAGATTGTTGACTGTGAGACATGGGGTAAGACCTTTGCGGCAGTATATGCGAGTTGCTACAGCACTCTGTCTATGACTGTCCTGCCGGCGGTCCTTTAACGTGTTCAGGATGAACATGTACCTGAGGCTGCGGTTGAACTGGGTATGCGCCTATGTGGCTCCTTTGATGTGGTTTCTGATCTCATTCTTGCGAATGTCAAGGGAGATGCAGTGAACTTTCAGGTGTCCAATGCTTTGCAGGCTATTCCCAATGTCGAGAAACCCCGAAAGTTAGCAAGAATTATTGTGACGGCATATAAGACCGTGGGCTTCAATAGTGTGGGTCTCAAGCCATTTTCTACTAAAGAGAAAAAACAACCCCAAGGGCAGAAGTCTGATACTGACAAAAAGCCCAAGACCAAAAAACAAAATTGGCCGAAAAAACAGAAACAGGGTAAACAACAACAACAGCAGAGACAGGAGTCTCATCCTGCGTCTTCATTGCCTGCGCCCCCAGAACGTATTTATGACTTGCGCGATTGCGCGACGATAAAGTCACCTGACCGTTTTCAGGTTTCTGATCAACGCTCTCCTCGTTCCTTTCAGGACTCATCGGCCTCATGGACCGGTGGTGGAGGTGGCGGCAGGGGTCGGGTGGCCAGCAGGGACGCGACCAGCCCCGCCTGAAAGATGGTAAAGGCAAGCAGGACGAATCTACACCAAAAAGACCCCAGTTTCAGAAAAAGAAAGTCGCTGCTTTAACAGCGAGATATGCCACAGATAGTGAGAACGCAGCTTCGGAATCAGAAATGGGCTCTGACCTTGCTGGACAGCGCAGTGGAGATTACCATAGTGCGAGAGGCCCTGCATCCACTACTGAAGGTGACAGCGACTGACCGGTATGTTGTTGTGGAGAAAGATGACACTAGAGTAGCTCCCCCTGATAGATTTTATGAAATAGTCCTGTTCCTTGAAGGTGACATGCAGCGTAACATAAAGGGGGTATTTGGGGAAAATCTTACGACTACCTATGACATTTTGATAGCGGAGGCTGACTGGCCCTCACCTTTTGTGCTTGCGGCACCGAGAGTGCAGGAGGTAATCCTCCCTAGTTTCGCGCACACTGTCTTGAAGGAGCATGCGCAGAATTTTGCAGAAGAGTGGGCTAAAGCCCTTGCGCCGGCTCTGTACCATACACACTGTGGTTGGTATAAATTTTCCCCACACCACGAGATTCCTTTACTGTCTATGCCACAGCCTCAACCTCAATATCCCATTAGACGTGAAGCTAAGGCTTCCGTTGCGGAAATCCTTGAACAATTGGAATATCAAGGAGTGATTGAAACATGTGTGTCACCGATGAATAACCCTCTTTTACTGTGACCAAGCCTGACGGATCATATTGTTTGGTATTGGATTACCGGCATTTGAACTCGCTTTGCCGTACCTGTGCAGTACAGAATACTCACGGCTCTGCCTTAGTGGATAGTCTTGTCCTCAAGCGATTTAAAACCACGCTTGACATATCCAACGGTTTTTATGCCCACCATTTGGATGGTCTAAGTTCCCAATGGACCAGTTTCACATGCGGCGGTGAAAAAAAACAGTTCAAACGTTTACCGATGGGCTATAAGAATAGTCCTGGAGTTTTTGCTGCCCGCATAGTCTCTCTCTTGGAGAGAGTAGACCCAGATGCTTGTTCGTATGTGGATGATATTTATCTCACGGACGACAAACTTTGGGAGCATCTATGTCATGTAGACCGCATAATTTGTAGCTTTGCGGACATTGGTTACAAATTCAACTTTGCAAAGTACAACAATGAAGGCCGAGGATTGGATCCTCACTTCCTGGAGAAATGCGCAAAACTGCGCGCTCCGACAACTCTCAAAAAACTGCAGTCTTTGCTGGGATTTTTGAATTTCGGGAGGACATACATTCCTGAATATGCCCAGCGTATCAAGCCTTTGTATGCTTTGATACAACCTACTTTTACCAAATCATACTGGCTGCCAGAACACTCAGCCATTTTGCAATCTTTGCAGGCTGATCTGCTCGAATCTAAATACCTAATGACTCGTGATAACCACACCAACCTGGTGATAAGAATCATCCCTGGGGCGGTGGGTTTCTCTTACCCTAGTTTTAACGAAGGAGACACAGTACCTATTGCCTACAAGTCACACTTGTACACTTCAGCTGAAATGCGATTTTCCTCTGTGGAGAAAGTTTTAACGGCGGTGCAGATGGCGATTTTTAAGGAACGTGCTCTGTCACTGGGAAAACGCATGCTGGTTGTTACACCGTTTCCTGCCTTAGAGCCGGTGACGAAAGCCAGTGTACCAAATTCTAAGGCTTTGCACCCACGGTGGATACAATTGGCAGCATCATTGACATCTCCGGATGTCACTTTTTTTTTATGCCTCCTTACAGTCGCAGGAGTTTTTGCAATATGAATTCGTTCATCCTGCACCTTTGGCTATACGGCCTTTGGAGGATTTCCATTGCATCATATACACTGATGGTTCGGCGCAGGTTGCGCATGGGTCTAAACACGCATATGTTTCCGCTTGCGCCATTGTGGTGGGTGCCATGGTGGGTGCCAAGGTGAACGATGAGTTCAAGTCCAGAGTCGTGCACACGAAGACTCTACGGGTCTGCACCGCACAATTAGCAGAGCTTCGTGCTCTGATGCTTGCATTGGAGTACGCTGATGCTAGTGTGACGACTCTTATTGTAAGTGATTCTTACTACTGTGTCCAGTCTTACAATGAAAACTCGTTCTTTTGGATTCAGAATGATTTTCGTGATTCCAAAGGTAGCACAATAAAACATAAAATGATCTGGGTCCGAGTGGCTGAGCTTAAAGAGCAGTTGCCACTCGTGTTTGTAATTCATACTCTTGGTCATCAGTGCGTTGGAGTCCACGCTGTTGGCAACTCGCTTGCTGATGAGGCAGCGAAATCAGCAGTATCGACATATTTAGTTGCAGCAGTTACACGGTCCAAAAGTAAGATTGATGATGATATCTTGGCAGCTATTGCTGCGACTGAGAAGGGAAGTAAATATCCTAAGGGGTTCCCTTCGAAGTATACATATCACTTAAGTCCCGATAAGGTTCCTTATGTGAAAATACCTGATGTTGGGGAGAGGTTGATTCCCAACGCTGATCGCAGAAACACACTGTTCACAGCGGCCCATGAAGGAGTTGCGTCTGCGCATGCAGGAGTTTTGGCTACTGTTGCTCAGTTGCAACAACGTTTCAGGTGGCGGGGACTGTACAAACAGACGCATGATTATGTCCTTCAATGTGACATTTGCCAGCAGATTAAGCCTTCAACTGCTACGTGTCCGCCCCAGACACAGTTGTTGGTTTCTAATAAACCACTTGGTTGTGTTTATTTAGATCACTGCACTCCTTTTTCTTCTGATACTGCATATAACTATGTCTTAGTGGCAGTTGATTCATGCACACGCTTTGTGTGGGTATGGCCTCACCACAGCGCTGATTCACGGACTATCATAAGAGATTTGCGTTTCTTTGTAGGGATTTTTGCCTGTGGTACCTTCCATTCGGACCAGGGTCCTGCTTTCGCCTCTAAGGCGTATAAGGATGCCATGGCTTCGTTGGGGATCGAAGTCAAGTTTTCGTCTCCATACAGACCTGAGGGTAATAGTGTTGTGGAACGAATGAACCGTGACTTAAAGCAATCATTGACAGCTCGAGTTATAGTCACTGGCAGGTACTGGCTGGCCCAATTCAATGGTGTGCAGCGCGCTCCAAATAATCTCCCTAGAAGGTCTCTGGTTGGGCGGACCCCATACAAAATGCTCTTTGATATCAAGATGTATGTACCTGACCTTGACGGTCTAGACTCGGCGCGAATATCTCCAAAAGCTAACACCTGTCCTGAGCAGTTCTCAGCCATGTTTTCCAATCAGAGGTGGATAACATGGCTAAGAGCATTAACTCGGTAATGCATGAATATTGCGGACTTTTCAGCGATATTCATGCATTGTGGCCGTTTTTTATCGCATTTGCGATAAACCTTGGTAATACCAAGGTTTATCTGCGATAAAAATCGCCGCAAGTCAGCGATAAATTTTGGTAATATGCCCCTTGGTCCCTCTTATCTAGCTCCAGTTCCAGTGCTTGGTGTGAAGGGCACAAGAACTGTAATTTTACCACCACTTCCTGGTCGTAAGGAAAACAGGTATATCTCCATTGACAATGTCGAGATACCCAGAGTGGCCGATTCTTCTTAGTATGACACCAGCAGTCTCATGTCCTTCGATAGTGAGAAATTCTGTGTTGGCCTCAACTTTGAATCCTGTACCTGAAGTTGCCCTCGAGAGGCCTTCTATTTCTAGTCCTTTATTGAGTACATTGCCTGGTGCTCAACTTGATGAAATTGACTACACTTACCTAACTGACTTATCGAAGCCTGATTTACAAACACGTTTGGCCACAGAATCCAGATTTTCATTTGACACTGTTTCGCAAACATCAGGAAAGCCTTCACGGATTAAAGTCTATGCGAGATTATTTAAAAAACATTTTTTGATACCCCCTTGGACTTATATTTGGCTGGTGCTTTTTTCAATATACCTTTTTATGTCAATTGGTTTTGTGTTTTATTTTTTCCGAATCGTCAATGGACACTATGTGGAAGAGAGAACCTGCATTCGACATCTCAATGGAAATTTCGCACCCCATTCCTCCTCGCATACTAAACACAGGTGGAAGAGAGACTTGGCTTTTGTGAACATCACTGCTTGGCCTGTCCTGGATGGGATTGTATGGGATGCTGTTAAATTTCAAATCCATGGCCCCAATGAGGTTATCAATGTCCCTAATGTGCTTAGAGTTAACATGGGGGATGTAGTTAAACAAAACATACGTTCTGATGATTGGGATGTTCAGCCCGTAGAAGCGCTGTTTTCTGATTTGCAATATTATTCTGCCTTTGATGCTGAAGATTTGTATTTAGAATCTGCTAATTTTGGTGATTTATTTTGTTACCAACATTTTGTTAACCACTACCTACATAAAACGAACTCTAGGAGGAGCACTGTAAATTATACACAATGGAAACATTGTCCGGCTCCCATACGAGGCAGCTCTAGTACCTTTTTGAAAAGGTACGCATATTTTACTGATTTTAATCAGTCTAATCCCAAATCATTTTATTTTAAAATGACTGAAAAGTCCACTTCCACGGTTAGACTTACTGATACTAAATTATTGGACTTGAAGTCCTTTCTAGACCAGTTGGCTGTTGGAGGCTACGAGTTATGGAAGGAAACAGTTGACCTTAAATCAGTTTGGGGTTCTAAAAGTTGGCAGGTACAAGGCACTGAGGCTATGCACCGTGCATGTCTCATCCCAAATCATATGTTGTTTTTTAATTCTACCATTTCACAGACAACATGATTTGGATTGGCTACTTCTAAAAAAGTAAATACTCCTTCCTTCCCTGATTTGGAGAAATATTCAGGTTGGGGTAATACTACAAAGTTTTCGATCAGAGAGTTGCATACTTTGTTGCTAAATTCCTCCTTTAACATATCCAGTTTGGATCCCAATTGCTGGTTGCTCTGGCACAGAAGCATCATTTTTTGGGTTTAGCAGATGGCTTTACACAGGTCAGAGTCGATCCCCGTTTTGGGAATGACCATTCTGTGACTACCTATTCAGTAGGCAAATTATGTCAGAATTGACTCAAACATTCTACCTTGGCGTCAGTTAAACTACATTTATCTAAACTGACTGACAATGTGGATCTGAATGATTTCATAAAAGGCCCGGCTAAAGGTAGATCTAACAGATGGATATATGCTGTTTATAATGAACTCTGGAAAACATCCCAGATTGAGGCGGCTACCCGCCTTAGGGCTATAGATCAAGCTAATTTGGAAAAAGTGCTTGCAGTGGTGGATAATAGCATTAACACGCTTTCTTCCCGCATTTACACGTTGGACAATATTGTGTCATCTGTAGTTGAAATTGTGCAAGATGAAGTGTCTGTGTTATATCATGGTCAAAATCAGTTATGCAGTTTGCCTGGACCCTGCAGACACTCAAGGCCTGGAAAGTTCCATGGCATTATATGAATACTACTTCTCTGTTTGCCCCGTTTAATTAGACTGATATGCAACGATTACTTTAAATGAAGGATGCTTCTTTTTCCATGTTACATACTGAACGTTTGGAATCTTTACCATTTTCTGTGGCAGAGGCCACTACTGCAACATGGCTTATCCACGGATTTATAACTTTACCGTTTGCTCTTTTTGAATTTAAAAATTGTATGAAGTATTTTGCCATTGGTAGATACGAGCCGCTTGGTAGCTCCTATCTACATGAAGCCTGGTCGCTTCCTTTTACATACAGTTGCATTAGGGAGGGCAGGGAAGTTTATCTGAAAGGTGAAGAATCCACTGAAACACCAGATCACTCATTAATGTGTAGACATATTCAATTACACAGCTCTTGTAATCAAGAACAGCCTAATTTAGCCTGTGTTTTGAAAGGTACACCCGTGCCCGCTATCATCCCCACATTCACACTACTGGCAAACAGCAGTTATTTACTTTTAAATAATGAAGATTGCTGTGGGTTAATAAAAGGCATTGCTTATATCGTTACTGTCAGTGAACGTATGGATTGCTGTAAAAATGTGTTGTATCCACCCACGCATGGGAACTTGGTTGTTTCCATCTGGCCGAGGATTCCGACCTTGAAAGCAGAGTTCAATAAGATGAGTCGAATAAGGGCTCTATTGTCCCAAAAAGAAGTTGCCCTGACATCAGCTTGTGAAACATTTGTCCTTCACGTAGCTAACACCCGCACTGAGGTGCATGCGCTATTAAATACTGATCTCCCATTGCATTTTGGTGAACTGATTCACACAATCTTTAATGCATCCTCCACAACTGGGCTGGCACACTTTTTTTAAGTAGTTAGCAGCGGTCTTGTGACTTCATTGCAACATATAGTTGGGGTCATTCCTGCTTTCTTCCATTCAATCTTTTCCAGCCTATTTGGTGGATTTCCCGTTCTACTGGCATTAGCTGCAGGCGTTCTTTTTCTATTTTGTTTTATTGAAAATGGATGCACGTCCTGTGTTCCAAGACGAGCTGTCACGGCTGGCACTGTTTCGCAACAGGATGCTTGAATACTATGGTGCGCTGCCACTCGCAACCTTAAGTGCAGCTTATGGATTATCGTTTCGATTTTCCTATTTTACATGTGTCCAGCCTGTCTTTCATTGCCTGAGTTGCGATTTCGACTGGGCCCTGGATTTGTGTCTCTGCAATACGGTGTCTCCCGATGCGGATTATAACCAGCTCATGAGCCCCTTAGTAGCTCATGAATTGCTTTGTTCTGATGGAGGGATTATGGCCTTTGCAGCGATGCATGGAATGCTGGGTCGTTGGAATATATTCGCAGCGGCGCAAGATTTCTTGGCACACAGCTTCATCGAAAACCCACGAGTTGCCCTCTGATGGTGCTAGAGGCTCTGGTAATTGAAGAGCATGTATGCTCTTTCCCACTATTGGATTGGATTGCTGACTTATTCTCAGATGAGAACAGTGACTTCCTGTTGGAGGCTGTTGCTGCCTATTTTGCATATTCAGTGCTGGTCTGAGGTCTGTCGATACCCTTATTGACATTGAATATTTGTTGATATTTTTGGGTGCTATGAGAAAAAAAAATGTTGAGCCCCAGACCTATTGACTTTGATTCCAGCGAACACTAAATTGTCATGATTATGAGATTTTGGGGGTATATTACCAACAACTAGCGATATTTATCGCTAAATGCGCTTAGCGATTTTTTTTTATCGCTGCCTATCGCTGGATATTTTAGCGGAGAAAACATGCTATTAGCAATGTTTTTCTCCATTGTGCTAAAATATCCAGCGATAGCGGCGAAATGCGAGAATATCGCTGAGTATTCAGCGATATTCTCGCATTAGAGACAAAATGCTCTTAGCCATGTTATCCACCTCCCATTGGATAACATTGGTAAGAACTGGTCTGAGCAGGCGTTAGTTTTCGGCGATAGCGGGAAAATTTTCATCGCTACGCCAGCCTTGTGAATAGGCGATAGCGACGTTATCGACTGCTTTCAGTGGCTAACGGTTTGGGTACGCCCACTTTGCATGTCATTAGCGATAAATATCGCTGACATGGAAAGCGGGCCCCAAATCGCTTGCTATCACCTATAAGCTGTCGCTAACTGCTGTTAGCGACAGCTTGCTAATTGGGCGATCACATTTTCGCGCTTAGCGGCCGATAACGGCCGCTAAACCGGTGAAAATCGCCTATCGGCCCCCTTGATAATATGCCCCTTGGTTTTTTGGGTGAAATTTTTTTTCTTCACATTTGAACTGACTATCGTTCTTGAACTCTGCATTTCAACTATGAGCCCTTTACCTTATCTTATCTTATCAGTGCTCTGATCAAGGGAGGGTGTCATATAGATATGCTTTGCCTATATACTGTGTTAAGTTAGCATGGGCTTATTAGGAGTTTAAACGCCATTTTACCTTTCTGCTGCTTCTGCACACGACACGTAATTGTTACTTTAGCTTTGAGCCTAGTAGAATGATTTGCTTCACACGAGAATAATATGTTATTTCTCTGATATCAGCTTTGCTTGGTGAGCTGTGTCTTTACAGTGAGTGCTGAAGCCTTCAAGGATATCTCGACACAGTGGTTGTTATGAGGTCTGATCTTCGCACGTTCCTAGACATAACATACATGCAGCTGCGGCCAGATTCTGGCTTTAGGCACGTTTTATATTGCATTACACAGAGCATACAAACACACTTGATGGTGCTTCGCATACAGAGAGCTGGTGGAAGATGAAGTGATCCCTAGCCACTAGGATCTAAGGTATGGGGCCGCCTTGCTAAAACCCAAAGAGACCTTCTTAGATATAATATAATATACTAGCAAGGGAGGGTGAGAATTAGATGTCTCGTAGCCTTTTTCCCTCAAGCATTTTAACATGCTTTCGCCCTTTGTATTCTATGGACTAGTAACTATGCTGATTACTTTGTTTCTTATAATATGTTTGCTTATATTAGCTAAGATACTGCTCTTGAGAACAATGCATTAGAAAATGAACCTTTCAAATGTGCACGTGTCCTCATTTACTCCTTGTTCTGGATTGGAATGATTGTATGATGAAAGAGTGTTCATGTGTTCCATGTTACCTGAGGTGTTCTAAGTCCATGTTCTGGCTTGTCTAAACATTGGGAAATTGTAATAACCAATGAGAATCTGTAGCTAGTCTGGTAGGGGATTTTGGGTACTAAGGTGAGTTTTGGAACACCCTAATTCACTAAGGTTCCAAGTCTCTATGCACAGTTTTGTATGAGAACGGTATCCCTGCGACACCGTAGGAAGGAAAATGTGATCCAACTGTAAAACAACAGCATCCTCTAGAAAACCAAGGAAAGGAGGGGAACAGCGTAGGGCAGAGAGTCCATCCGAGCTCCAGGTCAAAGTAATAGCCATCAAAAAGGCAACTTTAAAAAAAGGACAAAAACTTAACATCAGTGGTTTCCAAAGGTTCAAAAGGTGGAGCCTTAAGAATCTTGAAAACCATAGGATCCCATGATGAAATAGTAGGAGGCACAGGCGGAGAAGAAAGAGAAAGACTCTGAAACAACCGGGACACCAAAAGACTTGTGTCAGCAGAGAGCGGCAGAATCTCTGAAAGCTCTAATTGCAGCCCATTGAACTTTCAAAGTAGAAAGAGAGTTACCTTTCTCAGAACCAAAAAGAACTGTAGCAAAACATTAGTATGGCAAGTGACAAAAGACAGATTATGCAAAATACACGACTTATCAAAATTAGCCCAGTGCTTAGAATAGGACGAAAGCCCCTCCTGGACCCCGTACCACTGAAGCCAAATGAGAGAAATGCCTTGCTTCTCTAAGGGGCATATTATCAAGGAACGGCATTAAAATTATCGCCGCTTTAGCGGCAGAAAATTACCGCTAAAGCGGCGATAATGGGCTTGATATTATGCCCTTGAGAATTCCAATACAAGCCCATGTTCTGGTGTTAACATGGGCTTCTATTGGAATTCTCTATGGCATATTATCAAGCCCATTATCGCCGTTTTAGCGGCAGTTTCCTGCTGCTAAAGTGGCGCTAATTTTAAAGCCGTTCCTTGATAATATGCCCTGAAATCTCTCTGTTCAACCTCCAAACCTTGAGAGTGAGAGGACCCGGAGAAGAAAGGTCGAGAGACTTCAGCTGGAAAGAATCCGGGGCAGACTCCATGGATGCAACACCACAAGACACTTCAACAAAGGATACCAAGACCACTGGGTCAGAAGAGAAGAACTTCCACCACATGCATCCTCCCCTGCCTGACCTTCCCCAGAAACCTCTAGATAAGCGGGAAAGGAGGAAAAGCATACATGAGAAGAGGAGACAATGACAGAGTCAAGGCATTCATGCTTTAAGCCCCCTTTTTGCTCACTCTCGAATGGGAAACAGGAGCAGTGCATCCTCCGTGGGTGCGAAGAGATCCACAGCTGGATGACAGGACCTTCTGCAGTTCATCTGAAAGGTCCACTTGGCCAACTGCAGAGTGAGGAGACATAGAAACTTGAGACTGAACACATCAGCAGTCGTATTGGCCCACCCTCTGATATGGATCGCTGATAGAGAGAGGAGATAGATTTCTGCCCACTGAGCCAATGAACATGCAACCAGCTTTAGAGACTGACTGTGTGCATAGGGTGACCAACGGTCCATAAATTTCACGGATTGTCTGTAATTTGGATCTCACGTCTGTTGTCCGTGATGATCCCTTTTACGGTGGACTTTTGTTCGTAATTTTAGGCATTGAAGGGAGCAGCACTGTTCCCCTGCATGTACCCTCAATTCCCTGAATGGGCCACCTTGCACTCCTCCTCGGAGCCCAAGAGTAGCTCCACCTTGCCCTTTGTTAGTCTGTATGCCGGCTGATTGCCGCATACAGAATGACAATGGGACAGTCTGGGCTGCAAAGCATGTGAATGTATGTAAAATGTAAATGTATTGGCATTTATATAGCGCACTACTTACCCGTAGGGTCCCAAGGAGCTTCGACCGCTGCGAAACCCTTCCTGGCTTCCCTGAGAGATGGTCCCTTAATGGGTATCTCCAGGGTGAGACCAGGCATCCCCGGCGGTCTGGTGGGGCCATTAGTGAAGATGAGGCAAGCTAATGCCCAGAGTTGCCGAGTGTGATCGCTGATCAGAGTGGGCACCGAGGCGAGAGAATTATCGAGTCCGCTGACCCCGGTCCAGAAACCTGCCGCGCCGGGAATCGAACCCTGGTCCCGGGCCGTCCTCTGCTCTCGGGTCTGCCGCCTCTAACCAGTGAGCCACACTACTCCCCCAGCCTCTGTCCAGGGCAGCTGGTGAAAGAAGTTAAAAAGAAGGGGCTAAACTTCTTTCACTGTCTCATCATTTTAGAACTGATGTATTTTCAATATTATATTCAATGGTCACAGTATTGCCTGAGCAGGCTATGACATTGAACTTCTCTGCATAGCGCTGGAAGCAGCGCAGAGCTCTCCCCACTGCAAATAGCTCCCTCCGGTTCGCTTCCGATGCGTACAATCGTCCTGTACATAAAAGTCATCCAACGCTGCACCCCAAACTAAAGCACATGCATCTGTCATCAGAATCTTGTGAGCAGAAGGGTGAATAACCATCCACTTCCAGAGGTTGGGAGTATGGAACCACCACTGCAGCTCCTGGATGACTGTCTGGGAGACCGGTACATGTATCCCAGGGGAGAATTAGAAAGGGGATGAACTTGCGCAGTGTCAGGGGGTTCCTACCTGCCACGACTCTGCTACTGATGTTTGTCCCTCTTCGTTTCCGCGTCGGCGCACACAGGATGTTCGTACACCTTCCACGGCCGCCTGGGCTTACCCGGAGGCGGGGCCTTCATCGGTGACGTCATCCCCTGATGTCCAATCATCTCCCACGACGGCGCTGATAACGCGATGTTTCGAACAGGAGGGCGCGAACGCCGGAGCAGCACAGGAAGCATCGGACGTCTTCGCCGCTGGACGGAAGGAACCCGGAACCGGATTGCTGAAGGAGACCAAAGCAGGAGACGGGGGGAGACCGACAGCAGTACAGCCAGGAGGCCAACGGAACCACGCTCCGCCCAGCCACACTTCACCTGGAGAAGTGTGGCACCGCAAGGTACGGGCTCGTATACAGGGACTCTTTCAGTCGGAGGGAGGAAACGGTTAAAGGGCGGTTGGGTGGATAAGGGACGGGAGTGCATAAGGTGCCGCCTCAGTAAGGAAACACAGCAACTGGTGATGGTCCCTGGTGATCCCCCTCACGTCCTTTCCCTACCCCTCACGTGTGTCAGATAAACAGCGCAGTCCAGTAATGTGGCGTTTTCTTTCTTTCTTTCCATTTCCGCTCAACGCCCCCTGAGAGTGAGAAGACCTTCCAACGGATGTACAACGCGGGAGTCCTGGCGGAACAGAAAAGCTACTTTATATCAGCCTACAGTCCTTTTTACCGTTGTTACTTTAATAAATCCCCAGTACCACTATATTCTACTTTGTGGCCTTGCCTCATTGCTCGCTACCCGAACAACCGCAAAACTTACACGCAGATGCTAGAGTAATGGACGCAAATGGAACCTCACCCAGGGAACTGTCAACACAGTGGCTACCATATGATCCTGCACTTCCATCCATCCGTGCAGACTGGCTGATAACTCAGCTAGGAGATTGTGCAATATGAGCTAGAGTATTTTTTTCAATGTCAGAAACACCTTGCCCTGTATTGTATCAAAGAGGACTCCTATGAATTTAATCTGACTGGAAGCTGCAACTGACACTTTGGCAAATTGAGAAGAAAGCTGTGGTCGTCGAGCATAGACATGGTCGGTATAAAAATGCTGCTCCGTAATCTGCAAAGAGGGGACCTGAATCAACCAATTGTCCAGGTAGGAAAAGGAAGATATTCTCTGAAGCTGGAGGTGAGCTACCAGCGGTGCCACCAATTGGGTGAAAAATCGTGGTGAGGAGTGGAGGCCAAACGGGAGAATGCAATACTGCCAATGCAGGCTTTGTACACAAAGCATGAGACGCTGCAGAGATTGGTGCACCATCGATATGTGCAGGTTAGTGTCCAGGAGATAAAGTGCTGTCATTACACACGGATACTGAATCAACGGAATGATGCGCTGTAGCTTCTCCACCTTAAAGGGAAATTTGCATATATACTTGTACAGAAATTTCAAACTGATCACAATATGATATCCTTCCTTCTCCTTAGGTACCATGAAAATGATCGAATATGCTCCCTTCCCCCATTGGTCGGCAGGTAGCAGAACAATTGCCTTTTTCAATAGGAGAGACTGAGGGGCATATATACAAGCCCCAATCGCGACCACATCATCCCTTTTATCAACGTCGTGGTGGCAATAGGGGCTTAGCCTTATTTACAAGGCAGCATTAAGCCA
The DNA here is from genome assembly GCF_964263255.1 of Lissotriton vulgaris. Lineage (NCBI taxonomy): Eukaryota > Metazoa > Chordata > Amphibia > Caudata > Salamandridae > Lissotriton > Lissotriton vulgaris. The sequence continues at coordinate 349,256 of NW_028249206.1, forward strand.
CTTAACGTGGCCTAATATTGCCTTGTAAATAAGCCCCCCTTTCATGCTAAGCTTAGCGTGAAAGGGGTGGGCAGTATGTGTTGTGGTGGGCATTCCACCACAACGCCCATTGATTTTGACGCTGCCCTCTATGTACAAGGGCAGCGTACATAGGAGGCAGCGCCAAAATTAAGGCCAGGGAAAACCTGGTCTTACCTTTGCGAAACAAGGAGAAATGCATTATTTCGACTCGGTTTAGCTTTTTCCATGTGTGCTGCCTTGTGCGAAATGGCATGGATTGTTTATGTACAGGAAGGTCCCTCTTCCTGTAAATAAACAATCTTAAAAAAATTCCATGTTGTGACTTTCGTGTGTGCTGTATTAAGCAGCACACTTGAAAGTCACAAAACAGCATTTCAGGATTGTTTATGTGCAGGAAGGGACACCTTCGTACACATAAACAATCCTCCCCTGCACGCAAACACCCTTGCACTATGGTCGAAGGGTACCTGCATTGGTGCTACACTGCTAAATGTAGGGCCATAGCAGGGGAATACGCAAGCTGCACCACATGGTTGTAAATATGGTGCAGCCTTGCATTTCAGAAGTGGCAAAGTGATGTGTCAAGCCATGATGGCTAGCGCCTCCCTCTGCCACTATCTTGTATATATCCCCCTGAATACCCTCCAGGAATGCTTTCCATTTGATCCGGTGCCCTGGAAGAGGCATGGAGATGGTCCCTGAAAGCATTGGAAGGGTTGAGACAACTAGCTGATACCCTATCCGATGATTTCTAGGACACATTTGTCTGTTGTCATCTACTGTCAAGCTATACAAATGTTCTGAAGCCTGCCACTAACATCTGGCAGTAAGCCATATACCCCTGGGACTCGGCATAGTCTGGTACCCTGATTCAAGGTGTTGGACTCCAACTCGACTTCTGATGATTTGAATGGAAAGGCTTGCCTTGGTACTTCTGACCTCCATCAGAATTCTGCTGCCTGTGGGATGGTTGGCGAAAGGATTTAGAAAAAAACTAAGGGGGATATTAGCAAGAACCTCGTTAAAATTATCGCTGTTTTAGCGTCAGGAATCTGCCTCTAAAACGGTGATAATGGACTTGCTAATATACGTTATAAAATTCCAGTAGAAGCCCAGGTTAGATGTGCAGGATATCTAACCTGGGCTTCTATTGGAATTCTATAACGCATATTAGCAAGCCCATTATCGCCGTTTTAGCGGCAGTTTCCTGCCGCTAAAACTAATATGCCCGAAAATTATTTTTATTCTGCTGCTGGTGTTGCTTTTGGAACGAAAAAGAATGTTGAAGTTCTTTATGAATTCTATGAAGTTTATCCTCCAGTTCTTCACCAAAAAGACATTTGGCCATAAAAGCTATTTGGAGGGCTGTAGTACTCTAGGCAGAATCCGTATTCCATCCTTTTAAATACATAGGGGCAGATTTACAACTTTTGGCACATCTCTGTCAATAAGCAGGGATGCGCCAGAACAGTTGCATCACGCCAAACCACCCGTGCGCTGAAGGACTGGGCTGATTTAAGGCCCAGCGGTGCCAGGGGACAACACCTGAAACCTTTGTGGATATACCTGTTCCGGCTAAGCATGGGCGGAAAATCCGTTTCGCTCGCGGATTTTGCGGATTTTCGGTAAATTCGCAATCCGCGAGATTTGCGAATCTCCCGCAAAATCCGCAAATCCGCGAGCAGCGGATTTTATGGCTTGCTCGCACTGTTCGCGTGAGTTCGCGGCTTCCCAGTACAACTTCGCGCCCCGCGAATAAGCGCTAAATTGCAGAAATACGATCTTAGCAAAACTGAAACTACTTACCAGGTTCAAAAGTTCAGGCTCATCATTAGTAGCCATTTCCTGTAGTGCTTCCTGAGGGGCCCCTCCAGAGTTCAGTTGCCAGTTGCAACTATTATGTGACCCTGCTCTGAACCTCAGAATAGTTACACATAGGCCACAAAGGTCCTGAATTACAGCCAAGTGAGACAAGCAGGAGCCAGGCTGGAAGTTCAAATCCATTAATCAGCCCCTAATTCATTATTGTCAGTTGGGGCAGGGTAGGTGTTGTAACTAATTTTGCAACAATGAAAGCACTTAGCAAGTGCAAAAGATCACTAATCAGGAAGCACTAAGGAAGCAGGTGCCAGCTAAAAAAATATTCTGTGACACATTAATCAGCCCCAAATTAATTCAGGTCACTTGAGGCAGGGAAGGTGTGCTTTGCTTTGCCACAATAATGTACACTGACTGGACAACCAGAGGGTGCTGTGATGAAACAGAGGGTGGCATGGGTGGGCCAGAGGGTGGCATGAGTAGTCAGAGAGTGGCAGTGGTGACAGAGAGTGGCAAACAAAAAAAAAACACCCAAAAAAAAAAAATCCGCAAATTCGCGAGAATTCGCGGATTTTGCGGATTGCGAGTTCGCAAATCCGCAAAATTCGCAAACGCGAGATTCGCAAAATTCGCCCATGCTTAGTTCCAGCGTACAAATCACAGAGACACGGGACACTTTCTTCGGCGTCAAAGATCAGCGTTTATTTACTCCAGGGATACAGAAATCGCTAGAAGTACAACAGAGTGTAGGTTCAGAGAGTCTGCTTCGAATTGCAAAAGTGGATCGCTCCTTTTATACACATTTTCGTCATTGCACAACATAGCGAACAAAAGGTTACAACTCAGTTCCCACAGTAAACTTCAGAAGGATTGCATTCATGTTTTCAGAAGCCCGGAACATAATTACAGAAACATTGCCGGTTCCCAACTGTAAAAGCACACTATCCCACCATTAGGCACATTCCATTCTAGCTGTAAACGAGCTAAAAGAAGAGACAGAAACAGGTGCAAGGAAAACAAAGACAGACAACAGATTGAAAAGAGTGTAGGGGCAATATCGGAAGCGTGATTGCAGGATCAAAGCATTCGAGCCTGACGCATGCAAGGCTGAAACAATAGACCGGCATGGCAAGATGAGCCTCGAGCGGAGCCATCTGCCTTTGCCGTGTCATCCCCCTAGTCATAAAGGCACACTCAAAGGAATATGCATCTTCCGCAAGAGCTTGGGAATCCCAGGGTCATTGAGCGGATATTGTCCATCCGCCGGCTACGTGAGGGCAAGAAACAAAATGGATGCCGTATCTAAAATGGAACCCGAAGGTTCAGATGGAGAAACCCGCAAATAAAACGAACCCTTCCAGGTAGTGTAGCAAAAACACGTATACCTACTAAACTCATCATTTGCGGTTCGTAGATACCAAACTCGTCCATATCCGAACATGCCCAAAACGTCGTTACGATTCTCACGGAACCTCAGACGCTCCTTTTGCCCTCATGTAGGCAAGCACTAGTCGATATCAGAATCAATATCGATATTCATCAGATCGTTCAGTTGTTGCTGGAACATTATTCTATCCATCAATGTCTCTCTGGTAACAGATGGCCTTCTAATACACGTTGTAGCACAAAGGCCACATAAGGTTGGACCACACTGCACACAAAGACAACACGTGAACAGAAACGTCACAACAACCCCTACAATCATCGGAATCTTCCAACCCCAAGTCGACATCAGACCCCAAAACCATCCTAGAAGCGTCCAATCACCTTCGTCCACATGTATGGACTTGGAGATTTTATGCAACTCCGAGATGGCTTGATAAACAGTTGGAGCGTTATCAGGTATGAAAATACAGCAGCTCGAATGGATCACCTTGCACACACCACCTCTATCTGCGAGTACAATGTCTAGAACCATACGGTCTGTAACGTCATAAGTCTATCAGCTTGAAGCTCTGCTGTCAGGTTACCAAGAGCACTTGCAGTTATGTTAGCAGTCGATTCTACCACACGAGTCAACTGTCTCAGGTTCCTACTATTGACCATAGGTGCCCAAAATGGTAGGAAACCCTTAAAGAAGTCTCCTGCTTCTTGACCGGCAGTGTCCTCTTTGCTAATAACGCCTCTCACAACTCTTGTCTTGTGATAGTCTGAGGCAACTGTAAAAGTTGGGGGCAAAAGATTCACGATATAACATGTGCTCGAGAAGTCACGGGGCAACCATGTATAAGCGCAATCATAACACACAAAATAGGTACCCTTGGCAGTCAGGAATACAGGGGAAGAGAGCATCGGAAAAACGTATGTCTCAGTACAAGCACTCTTCCCAAGCTGAGCTCTCGGATTTCGACCAAGACCTTGCAGGCAGAAAGGACCAAGGTGGGGCACGATCCAGATCGGAGACGAGCTCTTAAGCTGTCTATCACCCACTGACATACTATACTCAGCCTCACTCAGATCCTTGTATGCTCGCACCTCTTCCTCTGGAATAAGCGATGAATCAAAAATATCTCTATCCAGATCGGCAATCGCTATCGGCAAAGACTTGTGGTACGGGCCAGAACCAAGGTCTGTGGAGCGTGGCTCTCGACGGGGGTAGGAATCTAGGGGCATATTACCAAGCAATAGCGATAATTATCGCTATTGCTTGGTTAGAGACAAAAATTTACCGCAGCGCTGCAGCGATTTTTACCGCAAATAAACCTTGGTATTACCAAGGTTTAATGCAAATGCGGTAAAAATCGCCGCAAAGCATGAATATCGCTGAAAAGTCAGCGATATTCATGCATTACCGAGTTAATGCTCTTAGCCATGTTATCCACCTCCCATTGGATAACATGGCTAAGAACTGCTCAGGGCAGGTGTTAGCTTTTGGAGATATTCCCGCTTAGCGCGAATATCTCCAAAAGTTGGTAATAGGAGATAGCGATGTTAGCGACTGTTTTCAGTCTCTAACATCTTGGCACGCCCACTTTGCATCTCATTAGTGATAAATATCACTGACATGCAAAGTGGGGCCCAAGATGGTCGCTATCTCCTACTAGCTGTCGCTAACTGGTGTTAGCGGCAGCTAGGTAATAGGGAGATAATGTTATCTCCGCTTTCTTGGCTTTTAAAGCCAACAAAGCGGAGATAAACCCCCTTGATAATATGCTCCCTAGTGCACTACGGAACATGGTTTGGAATGCTCGAGCTGATCCCTGGGAGCTGTAGGGAAGAACTAAATACGGAATTCCCTTATCCATGGTATGTGGCATTAACCCACACACCCAACAGTTGGTAGTGTTCATCACCAATTGATGTTGATGCAGAAGTTGGACAAAGGAATTGTTCATAAATTCCGCACGTCTGACCTGTTCATGTTGGGGCAGAAGATGAAAGGAATGTGGAGAAATAGTGGGAACGAGAACAGAATTCAAATCATGAGAAGGAGAAGTAGGTGAAGTGGAAGGCAATAGCGACTGAATCCCAAAAAATACTCCACCCACCAATAACATAGAAACGGTTAGAAATAACATGAAAACCTGAAACAGAAAACATTTTGTTCGTAAAATCTTATGCAGTTTAGATCTTTGCGCCGACATCCTCTCTATTTCCGACAGCTTAGAGAACTCCATCCTCTAAAGACCGTCCGTAACGTTCTTGACGAACCGGATTCTGAGTAGCGATTGTCAATTCCCAGGAGTTCCCAGAAACCGACAAAAGTAACCGACCTAGTGTCAGAAACCTGCTAAACAGAAGTAGGTACCCGCACGGCCCTACGGCCAACCCAGATGGTAGGTTTTAATCAAATAAACATTCAATTTAATATAAGTCTCCTAGCTGCACAGAAGAGGAACACACATGATATATAAAACAAAATTAGAAAAAAAAAACTCAAAATCAGTGAAAAATGCAAATGTCCACAATGTTCGTAGCAACAGTGAGGGGGTAATGTATATTCAAATACAAAAGGGAATTTTATTTGTCCTTGTCACACGATCGAAAAAAATATCGACATTTTCCAGGTCGAGTTTGCTCTTCAAACAACGGTTCAGATGGCCAAACAGTGTTCGATTGTTCAGGTGACAGTTCAGAACTTGAATTCTCCAGTGCTGAAGACGAAGGTACAGTTCCAGATGATTCAACAGGTGTATCTGACTGAACTGAATCGTTCTCTACAGGTTGAGCATCGCTGAATGGCACATAGTGTGGAATGGCATCGGTCTCAGTCGGGGCAAATCCTTTCTTTATCCAATTATCTGCTGGCAATGGAAGCGGGACTTTCTTCGTGTGGGTGGCATGCACCCAGTGCTTCCTGCCGTCCAGCCGAACTGCAGTCCTCGTTGCCAACAAGACTTGGTAGGGTCCCACGAACCTTGGCTCAAGATTACGTTTTCTCCCAAAATTACGGATGAGGACCCACTGGCCAGGTTGGAGCCGATGTCCAGGTCCTTCCGTTTGTGCCGGTAGAGCTTCAAAAACCTGTTGATGAATCAAACTTAATTTAGCAGTCAGATCATAAAGATAATCAATCAACATTGGATATTCAATTCTGTTAAATTCTTTAGGCCTCGGAACTCCCCAAACGTTCGCAGAACGGCCGAACACAATCTCATTTGGGCTAAGCCCTACTCGAGAGTGCAGTCGCCCTGGTCGATAAGAAGGCTAGAGGCAATGCATCAGGCCATGATAAACCAGTCGTTGCTTGGATTTTGGCAAGTTTCAGTTTCAGAGTACCATTGTACCCTTCCACCAAACCCGCCGACTGAGGATGGTTAGCACTATGAAATTTTTGGCGGATACCCAAACCCTTACACACACTCTTCATCACACTTCCCACAAACTCACTTCCATTATCCGACCATACGATCCGTGGCATTCCATATCTGGGGAAATATTCCTTGAGTAGAACTTTTGCTGTGGACAGGGCAGTAGGCCTCGATCCATCTGGAGAACGCACAAACCACAACCAATACATATTTCAAATTATTGCATCTCTCCATATGGATGAAGTCCAACTGGATAACTACAAAGGGACATGTAGGAGGAGCAAAATGACCAGGTGGAGTGGGGGTGCCCTTGCCAGGATTGGGTATCAAACATACCATACAGTTCTTGACCACTCTCTCAGCACACTTAGCAATCCCATCATTCTTCCATACAGGAGACAACAATTTACATATACCTTTCGTGCTAATATGTGACATGCCGTGGGCCATAGTAACAACGGCAAGCACATACGCATCCGGTAACATCCATCTCTGATATTCTGACAAATCAACCCAACATCCATTCACGTCTAACTTCCCCGTGCTTTCTTTCCACTTAGTTTTTTCAGTTTTGGTGGCCTCATTCTGAATCGCTTTCACACTCTCAACTGTGTCCTCACACATACCAGTCTCCGTTGGCCATCTCACTGAACTCGTAACATACATTCGATTCGTCAGATTCCTGGCCGTTTCCTTAGCAATCTCGTCCGCAAACGCGTTACCACGACCAACATCATCCGTAACCTTTCGATGCGCGCTGCATTTAATGATTGCCACCTGCTTCGGCAATGTAAGTGCATCCAAAAGGTCGTTCACGAGCTGTCCGTGTTGGATCTTCGTGCCATGCGACGTCATGAATCCTCTTTCCCTCCACAATCGACCAAAACTATGCGCTACGCCAAATGCATACTGACTGTCGGTAAACACATTCACTCGCTTTCCTTTAGACAAAACACACGCTCTCGTTAAAGCAATCAACTCTGCCACTTGCGCCGAATTCTGACTCAATCTCGCAGTTTCCACAACCGTACTCAACGTCACTACGGCATACGCAGTCGTCACATCACCATTCGGCAACTTGAAGCATGAACCATCAACATACAAAGTACCATCGGGATCTACCAATGGAGTGTTTTTCAGGTCAATACGACTCTTCGTTTCTTCTTCAGTTCTTAAGTAACAGTCATGTGGTGCTACATCACCTGATTCCATATTAATCGGCAACAATGTCACTGGATTCAACACATTACAACATTTTATCTGTATATGACTTGCCAAAAGTGTCAACTCATAACCGGATAACCTTGCGCTCGTCAAGTGTTGAGTCTTTGTTCGATTCAAGAGAGTGTCAACTGCATGCAGAACCATCACCGTAAGCATATTATCCATGACCAGACCTGCGGACTGTCGAATGGACGCAGCCGCCGCTGTCGCTCTTAGACAACTCGGCAATGCTCTAGCTACTGGGTCTAAAGTCGAGGAAAAATATGCACACGGACGCTGTTTGCCGCCAAATTGTTGCGTCAAAACACTCAATGCACAACCTTCTCTCTCGTGAACGTATAGTGTAAACGGCTTACTGTAATCAGGAGTACCTAACACAGGAGCCGAACACAACGCATCACGCAATTCAGAAAAACTTTTCTGACACTCTTCAGTCCATGGCAAAGGAGTCGAAACATCCTTGCACGTGAGAGCTAACAATGGCTTCGCTAACAATGAAAAGTTTGGAATCCATTGTCTGCAGTATGACGTGATACCTAGAAAGGCACGTACATCTCTCTGAGTTGTTGGCACAGTCATTCGAGCAATCGCTGCAATTTTTTCTGGGGTCAACCTTCTTCCCTCCTTTGATAATAAGTGACCTAAATTGACAACAATACTGTAGCTTAGAAGGCGACACCTTGTGATGTAAGTCACATAAATGCTTTAACAGCGATACTGTAGCAGTTTTACAAATTTGCTCAGTGTCGGCAGCCACTAACAGATCATCAACGTACTGAATCAGGGCCGCACCAGCAGGTAACACAAATGCATCAAGTTGACTCTTAAGGGCCTGACTGTAGATCGATGGACTCTCACAGTAGACCTGAGGTGCGCGTTTAAACCTGAAACTGCGACCACCTAATGAGAAGCCGAATAGATCTCTGCTTTCCTCAGCAATCGGAATACTAAAGAAAGCATTCTTTAGGTCGATCACCGAAAACCAGGAAGCAGAGGCTGGAATCAGGTTCAGCAAAGCTGTAATGTCAGACACCACTGGAAACTGTGGGATCACGATTTTATTCACTTCTCTCAGATCAATTACAAAACGGTACACAGGAGGCTTGGATGGGTCAGTTCGTTTCAAAATAGGTAACACAGGACTATTACACACATTTCCCCGAGTTTCTTCGATAACATCCTTTTCGATCAAGTCATAAATGATTGCTAATAGCGCTCGCTCGCCATCAAGAGAGATACGATACTGGGGAATACGTGGTAATCTCACATTCGATTTCAATTGAACTACATAAGGTGGTATGTTCAGTAGGCCCACATCATTAGGACCTGTTGCCCATAAAGACTCAGGAAGGGAACTCAATTCCGACGGGAGCTTATCAGTTGACAAATACATAGGAGAGATCACTCTCTGACCTAATGTAAGCTCCACTCCCGTAGGAGAGCAGTACAGAGTCGCATATAACCGCTTCAACAAATCCAGACCCAAGAGATTCTCACCACAACCAGTAGTTAAAATCAAGGGAGCCTCCAGCTCACGTGGCCCAATCGTAAGGGACAAGGGGCTAAAAACTGGATTGCTAACCGGGGCGCCAGAGAATCCAACAGAAACGTTCGTTAAGCCAGACAAAGGTGCGCCAGGGAGTTTCGAATGCATGATGGAACCTTTTGCTGCACCAGTGTCCAACAGAAAAGGCTCAACTACGCCCGATGTGGCAACTGCAACGTAAGGCCCTCTCTGATCAACCGGAACTGATACGACTCCCTCTCTTTGTCTATGGCTGTCCTAGTAATTGTTGTCTGCACCAATCTCATGCTCAACATAATAGTCATCCACATGATACTGTGCAGATCTACCAGACGAGGTATTTCGCTATTCAAAACAATTGTTCGTGTCCGATGAAGGAGCAGAACGCTCATTTTGGTTTTGAGAGGTGCCACGACCTCTACCTCGAGATTATTGCTGATGACCACCACGACCTCCCCGTACCGAAACACCATTCTTTCGGTCACATAAAACAGGGCAATTAAACTTTAAATGGCCCTCACCCCTACAATATGCACACTGATTATACCCAAGCATAGATCTGGATGCAGAGGAGTCAGAGCGCGACTGTATCCTAGAAGACTGCGCTTGCGGTCGATACTGCACATGCTGCTGTTGCGAGTCATTCTAATTCAAGCGTGGAGGATACGCTTGCTGCAATAAGACCTTAGTTTTTACCTCTTTCGTTTTCTTGTCTGCACGATCATTCTCCTCTTTTTCTCTATTTTCATAATATTGAGCCGTTGCTAATATTTGAGCTGTGGTTGAAACAGCCCATGCACTTTCAGAATATTTCAATTTGTTGCATAACTCAGGCAACAGATTGAGCACGAACTTATCGACAAACAATCGCTGACCTCCCTCAGTGCTCACATCCTGACCACTATCGGCCATATTCATCAACATGAATTGCGCTCGCAAATGGCCAGATTCTGAGAATCTGGCCATTTGCGAGTGCGATTTTTGCATTTGGGATTCATCATCCCAAATGCAATAATCGCTATTACCGAAATCGCATATTTGCGAGGAATTGGATTTAAGGAATCTCTAATAGAGATTCCTTAAATCCAATTCATCAACCAATTGGAAAAAGCGATTTCGCAATATTTGGTCGCAATTTACCACCAAGTCTGACTTGGTGGTAAATTGCGAAAAAAGAGTAAAAAGCACTTTAGTGCATTTTTTTCTTTTGCATGTTACACACACACATGTCCTCTGGACATGTGTGTGCGCAACACCTGTTCAAATGTGCATTTGAGGGGTGCTACAGGGTGTCCTTTGGACACCCCTGGCACCCTTCAAATCGCAATCTTATTTGCGATTAGCAAATAACTAATCGCAAATAAGGAATACTCCCCATTCATTCCTACGGGCCTTTTGGCCCATAGGAATGAATGGGGAGTTTTTCCTTATTCGCGATTAGCAATTTGCTAATCGCAAATAAGGAATCAGTAGGAATCGCAATAAATTTTGCTAATCCTACATGAATCCCGTTTTGCGAGTCCTTAATAGCGAATCGCTATAATTCGCTATTAGGGCCTCACAAAACGGGAGATTGATGAATCAGGCTGTATGATCGATAAATGCCTCCTCAAATCTAGTAAAGAAATCGAGGACACTCTCGTCTTTCTTTTGTTTGCAAGCAGACAATTTATCCCAGTTCACCCTCATTGCTGGCATAAGTGTTTTCATGAGCGTAATGATTCTTTGGGGCAGATCCGTAATTAACTGTTCAGGCTTAGCCCCACCAACTTGCCGTCCATCGGCCGCTACAAGTGCAGCCCAATCACCACCTAACTCAGCTGCATGATTCTCTTGACGAATTTTCGCCCAAATCGGTTGCGGTACTACGTTACCAAACAGCATGTCGATATCAGCAAGGTTCATAATAGAAGCATCCACGAGTTGGGATAGCTCCTTGTAATAACCTACTGGATTCTTCCGGGGGTCAGGCAAAGATTGTTTCACCTGCAAGACTACTGATCGCTTCCATGGGAGGTGTATCCAAACTCTCTGGAAGTGTGGCAAAATTGGAGGAACGGCAGCAGCATCACCTGGCATCCACACTGGGGGAACCTCTCGCATGGGATACTGACCAGATTTCACTTTCGAATCATCGGAGTCGTCGTCAAACGACACTCGTGAAGGCACTGTGGATCTAAAAGCTAACAAACGCTCTAATGCACGCCGTACATCATCACCTACAATCATACCGTTCAAAAACTGACGCTGAAGTTCAGTCAAATCGGGCGGTACGTTATCTAGCTCATCATTATCCCACTCTTCTCTCAAGGATTTACACATTTCTTCGAACACGAATCTTTGTGTGGGCTCATTAAACGAGAACGTATCAAAAACTATGCGCGAAGTGTACTTAGCAGGATGTCTAATCCACCTACGCGCCATAGTGACTAACGTCTCACTCTCCCTACCACCAGGCATTTGACTTCGTCTCTGAGAGATTTCAGAGACATCGGATTCGAATAACGATCTGAAAAGTGGAGAATAGAGAGTAGCAACAGAATGAGGTATACGATTACGAACAGAAGGGGTAGAAGAAAGAAGAACAGGAGCAACAATATTAGAAGGAGCAGTAGGAAGAAGAGGGGGTAAAGGAGCAGGGCCCACTTGAGGAACAAGGGGATTCGGAGGAACAGGACCAACTGCAGGCTGACCAGCAGCCGCCGGATAAACAGACGGAAGAACAGGAGGAACTACAGGGGCTGTAGTACCCTGTACATAAGGAGGTGGTGACTTTAGTAAATAAGATAACAAAGGATCCTCTTTCGATGCTTCTTCCTTCTTTTCAGAACTCAACGGTAAAACCAGATAACATTTATCCACCGCCATACGATGCTATCTGGTAGAAACTTCCTTTTCCTTCTCTGCTTTGTCTCGCTGATACTGTTCTGCACTTTGCATCATCGTAATGATACCCTCTCTCTTATTTTTTTTAATCTGCTTGATTTCTTTCTGTTTGGCCTCTTTGCGCCATAACCGAAAGGAATCACACATTGCTGGCCTAGCTTTCTTATTAAACAATTTGGCTTCGAGATTATCTAAAATCTCAGTGTCAAAACTACCATGGGGTGGCCAACTAAGGACACCATCCTTTCTGGTATAACGGATCAAAAAGTCATTATATACAATGGGGCCCACTCCATGTCGACTATAGAGCTCATAAATCGGAGTTCCAACTGGAGGTATGAGTCCTCCACCCGGGAATCCGTGCTGCAACATTTAAGGAAACCAAACAAAATACTACGACCAGGCATCGTGCACACTAACCGAGTTTCAAACTTCGAGGGTTATCGAATTACGATATCCTCGCAAAAATACGAGACCCTCGGTTTTTGGCAATTGCAATTGTCAAAGAAAAAACCCAAAAAGAGAGAACCAACCACTAAGAACCACAAATGCAATGGAACCATGCAAACAACCAAGTTTCAACAACAACAACCAAGTTTCAAAGTACAAAACAAATGTCCCAAAAAGGAACCAAAGAATTAACCTAAGGACTGGGAGCGACCCACAAATACTTAACTGAAAGAACAATGGCGTCACAAGGAAGGCCCGTCTATCGTCTCGCCGTACAAAGGACTACACCAGGCGCCAAAACAGGTCGACAGTCAGGGCATCAGTCCGTCGCAGCCGTCAGGAGGCGGGAATCTTCGCGGGAAAAATCTTCGGACCACTTATTTTGTCAACAGGATCGATGAAGCGGGGTGCACCTTCCCTCGGAGATTTCACACGAAGTTCCTCACGATCATCAGGCTTTGGACCGGTACCGCTGATGTCGCCCCACGTGGGCGCCAACTGAAGGACTGGGCTGAGTAAAGGCCCAGCGGTGCCAGGGGACAACACCTGAAACCTTCGTGGATATACCTGTTCCGGCGTACAAATCACAGAGACACGGGACACTTCCTTCGGCGTCAAAGATCAGCGTTTATTTACTGCAAGGATACAGAAATCGCTAGAAGTACAACAGAGTGTAGGTTCAGAGAGTCTGCTTCGAATTGCAAAAGTGGATCGCTCCTTTTATACACATTTTCGTCATTGCACAACATAGCGAACAAAAGGTTACAACTCAGTTCCCACAGTAAACTTCAAAAGGATTGCATTCATGTTTTCAGAAGCCCGGAACATAATTACAGAAACATTGCCAGTTCCCAACTGTAAAAGCACGCTATCCCACCATTAGGCGCAGTCCATTCTAGCTGTAAACGAGCTAAAAGAAGAGACAGAAACAGGTGCAAGGAAAACAAAGACAGACAACAGATTGAAAAGAGTGTAGGGGGAATATCGGAAGCGTGATCGCAGGATCAAAGGATTCGAGCCTAACGCATGCAAGGCTGAAACAATAGACCGGCACGGCAAGATGAGCCTCGAGCGGAGCCATCTGCCTTTGCCGTGTCATCCCCCTAGTCATAAAGGCACACTCAAAGGAATATGCATCTTCCGCAAGAGCTTGGGAATCCCAGGGTCATTGAGCGGATATTGTCCATCCGCCGGCTACGTGAGGGCAAGAAACAAAATGGATGCCGTATCTAAAATGGAACCCGAAGGTTCAGATGGAGAAACCCGCAAATAAAACAAACCCTTCCAGGTAGTGTAGCGAAAACACGTACACCTACTAAACTCATCATTTGCGGTTCGTAGATACCAAACTCGTCCATATCCGAACATGCCCAAAACGTTGTTACGATTCTCACGGAACCTCAGCGCCACCACTGATGCACCGCATTTACAATGCGGTGCACCGTGGCGCACAGATGGGCAGATGCGTGTCGCATCCCCCAGCAGAAAGGCGGCGCATTGCTGGGACGCAGTTCCAGAAAGGCTCGGGATGCCCCTATTCCTAACATGCTGCATCAATCCTGCTTCAAGCAGGCGCAGGGTTTTGACGGAGCATGGCTGTAAAAGTGACTGAGTGAAATCTTGTAGATTTCACTCAGCCACTTTTCGGAGGCGTTCCTGTGCCGGAACGCCCCCCCCCCCCTGTGCCAGAACGCCAACATGTGCAAAAAAAACAGTTGATGGACACAATGCAGAACAATTTCATACATTCAACACAGTACAGAGATCTGGGCCTAAATCCATCGTTTTTTTTGCACTCCACACTGCCCCAGTTCAGACATGGCCATATGCAAATCAGCCTTGACCCTGTGCCTCATGGGAACAGTCCAGCCCGAACTGCCAAGCCATGTCTTTCCTGGACCGGAATCAAGCATCCTAGGACCGGTTTCTGGCTATCAGCCGTCATCAGCCAGGATAGCTTGACTCCAGTGGTGTGGAGAGCATGGGACTCACGTCTGAGCATACCCATCCCACTCCGGGTGACAAATGCAAAAACAACACATGTGGCGCAGGGCTTTACAATGGATCACTGAAATAATATCGATGACACAAATATAGACTTACCAAAATATCGAGGAAAAAATATAGAATGCAAAAATATTGAATCCCTATCTCCAAATAGGTAAGTACAAAAATATTGAATCAAAAATATCGTTGTAAAAAATATAGGCCCCCATTAGGATGACAGGCGGACTTTGTCCACCCGCCATCCCATTGAAAAAGGGACCGCCCACCATAAAGGCGGGGGTCCCGATGGTGGCATTAGGATGCGCCCGCCACAGTGGTGGGCGCATCCTGTATTTTTACCATTGTGGCGGGCGGTGCTGGAAGTGCCGCCCGCCGCAATGGTAAAAATGCACGTTGTGCATTTCAAAGTACAACATGACAGGCACCGCGCAATGCCTGCCATGTTGCACTTTGAAATGCAGGGGGGTACCATAGGTACCCCCCATGTGCACCCCCTACCCCACGGGCCCCCACAGGGATTCTCCGCATGCATTTCCATGGCGGCATTGCCACCACGGAAAGGCATTCAAATTGGCCAATCATAATGTGGCTGGCGGTGTCTCATAGTCACCGCCACCATATTGTACCTTTTCCGCCACCCGTCGCCTTGCGACCGGGGCGGAAAAGTGGCGGTACCCCCCGCCATCCCAATATGGAAGGGTTTTTCAGGGCAAGGATGGCGGGCGGATAGCCCCCGCCAGGCCGATGGTGGATACCGCCAGCCTGGAAGGGGAGATCTGCCCGCCATCCTAATGGGCCTCATAGTTAGTCAAAATACCGAGAAAAAAATGAATGTCTTAAAAGTAATTGAAAATTATTGAAATAATAAATGTAATTAACTTAAACATACTTAAAATACTTAAATAACCTTAAGATTATAAATAAATAATGTAAGTTAAAAAAACCATACAATTTAATTTTTTAATATATATATATATATATGTATATATATATATATAAACATAATATTAATAACAAATATCCAATATTTTTACCGTAGGATAGCGGGAGGGTAACATTTACTATTACCACTCCAGTGAGTGCAACAGTAGAGAAAGCGTTGGATAGCGTAAGGGTAAAAATTACTATTCCCACTCCAATAAGTGCAACAGTAGGGAAAGCGTTGGATAGCGTAAGGGTAAAAATTACTATTCCCACTCCAATAAGTGCAACACTAGGGAAAGCGTTGGATAGCGTAGGAGTAAAAATTGCTATTCCCACTCCAGAGAGTGCAACAGTAGGGAAAGTGTTGGATAGATTAGGAGTGAAAATTACTATTCCCACTCCAGTGAGTGCAACAGTAGGGAAGGTACATACTTCCTATATGAATAAAAAAAATATATATATTAATACCAATCACAAATTAATTAAAAGTAATTTCCAATTTAATATAATATAATAATCAATTATAAATACGAATAAAAATGTATTAAAAATAATTGCCTATTAATACAAATTAATTACCAATTAACAAATAATTATTTAACCATTAAAAATCATTCAAAATTAATTCAAAATAAATACCAATAAATAAATTATAATATTTAATTAATTACATTCAAATTACTTCCCACCCTATTCCCCTATAAACCCATAACCTGCAACAGAAAATAAATTAATACAATTAACATAATTATCAATTAATAAAAATTAATTACCAAATATAATTAAATTAATTTCCAATTGAAAACAATAAACAATTAATTCAAGATAAATACCAATACATACATTAAAACATTTAATTAATTAGAATTAAATTACTTCCCACCCTATTCCCCTATAAACCCACAACCTGCAACAGAAAATAAATTAATACAATTAACATATTTATCAATTAATCAATTAATAAAAATTAATTACCAATTACATTTTAATTAATTACCTATTAAAAATTAATTAACAATTAATTCAAAATAAATACCAATAAATAAATTTAAATATATTTTTTTTCTTTTTGGTGTAAGATTTTTTTATTGACAATTGCCATCAGCAGTAATAAATCAACGGTTCGTACTGTTACACAGCTATTCAGCCGACAACCTTCCGGTCCGGCAGCAAATATTTGACATGATGCGAAATGCAGCAAGGATATAATGACTGAATATGTAAAATCTTACTTTTATATTATTTTTGTAATAAGTTAACAGAACAAAAATAGTTGACTCATCTTTGATGTATAGTCACAATGTATCAGACAAGTTCAGTGGTAATTGCCGATTTCAGGTTCCCAGGTAGGTACCCTTCCCTCAACGAGCACCGAACATATTGGAATCCCTGTCAGGTAAGTACTACCCCTCCATCCATCCCTGTGTTCTCCCTCCCGACTCATTCATCCATCTCCTCCTCATCTTCCGAGCTGTCGTCCTCGTCTTTTGGCAGCGGTTCACATATATCTCCCCTGTACTTATTCCATGCCTCCCACTGTGCGTTCAGTTAACATCAGTTGGTCCATCGTCCTGCACCACAATGCTAGAGTAGGTACTTCTGGCACCCCCCACCTCTGTGCCGTGTCGCGTTTGGCTACCATTGTCCCAATAGTGACCCATTGCTGTTGCCTGAGATTCAAATCAGTCCCTTCCCAAATATTCAACAGGCACATGCGTGGTTCTGGTGTTAGGGAAGTGTCAAGGGTCTGGGAAATGGTCCGCATGACTTTGATTTGATCCTCAAAGTAGGAGGCCTGTGCCGTTTTTAAAGCGTTTTTGTAGAGCCTAATGTGGGCTTTGTATCCACTTCTGTCTTCTGTGTTCCAGTGCTTTCTCCATTGGTGTTCAAGCCTTTTGCCTTTCCGTCTTAATTCACGTAGTTCCTCAGTGAACCACGGTAGTTTGGAGGATTTCCTATTGGGAGGGAGGGCTTTAAGTGGCAGGACTGTATTGAGAGTCGCTAATCCATTTATGTAATTGAATTTCGGCTTTGGAGGGGTCGAGGTCGACTGTGGGTAGAGTGGAGGACAGAGAGCGTTCCCATAGGATAGTGTCTAGTTTTTTCCATGGGCGTGACGGGGCCCGGGGGCGAGGAGTATCCGAAATCTTCCCCGGAAGTTGGAATTTGAAAGGGACCAAGAAGTGGTCAGACCAGGGGAGAGGGAGAGGAGTTTGAACCGAGAGTTTGGATAGGTTAGAGAAGATGGGATCTAATAGGTGTCCTTTCATGTGGGTGGGATCATTGCTGAGTAATTGTAGATTTAGGGAATTTAGATCAGTTTTTAAGTCTGAGGCAAGTTTATTGCCTTGATCATCGAAGTGGAGATTTAAGTCCCCTAGGATTGTGAAGTTTGGCGTCCCACAAGCCAGGGAGGAGATGGCATCCATGAGTGAGTTTATGAAACACCCTACCTGTCCTGGTGGACGGTAGATTAACACCCCAGTTAGTGTGGTAGATGGTGGAAGATGTGAAGAAAAAAGGACATTTTCGCTATTGAGAATGGGACTGTCTTTGAATTGACATGCGAGGTTGTCGCGATGGATAATCGCGATGCCCCCTCCCGTGCCCGTCGGTCTGTTGAGGATTTTAATGAGGTACCCAGGAGGTAGTGCTTGGATAATGTCCGGGTCGGAACTCTCGGACAGCCAAGTTTCTGTTAAAAGCAGAACGTCTAAGTCCGACTCTGTTAATAGCAGGTTGATTTCAGTGTGGTGTTTAGGGAGTGACCTGCAATTCAGCAGGGCCATCTCCAGGCAAGCAGGTTCAGAATGGGATAAGGGCGAAGCCCTGTAGGCGCAGTTTGGACATCTAAGAGGCTCCTGTTCCGGGGTAATAGGTCCGTTACATCTAGTGTTTAACGGTTCTCTGAGTAGGTGCAGAGTTTCTTGTGTGTATTTGATTCGAGGAGGTTCAGAACCGACCAGGGGTGTGGGCTCTAGGCTCGGTCTGGCGCGGACGGGCGCAGACGGGCTTGCCTTAGGCGCGCCTTCGGCGCGCAATCGTCGCGCCCGCTGCGCTCGTCCGCTGCGCTTCCTAGGAAAGCACATTTTTTTATTAGGCTGTGGCTAGCGTCAAGCGGGGGCGTGGCCTCGAGGGGGGCGTGGCCTCCGCGCTCGAGCAGGCAATGGCGGCGGTGTTTCCTAAGTGTTTTCCCGCGGCAGCGTCAATATCGGCTGCGCGGCGTCACCCCAGGCAAGTGAGAGGTCCTGAGGTCGTGAGGGAGGGGGAGAGGAAAGTGGGTTTTAAAATCAACACACAAATTCAATTTTTAAAAAAGATCGACAATGCACACTCCCGGCTTCCGCCTCAGGAGGTCTGTTAGGTCACAATACAGAGCGCTAGTGGTCAGCGCTTAAATACCAGTTGCAGGGGGCGTGGCCTCGAGGGGGGCGTGGCCTCCGCGCTCGAGCAGGCAATGGCGGCGGTGTTTCCTAAGTGTTTTCCCGCGGCAGCGTCAATATCGGCTGCGCGGCGTCACCCCAGGCAAGTGAGAGGTCCTGAGGTCGTGAGGGAGGGGGAGAGGAAAGTGGGTTTTAAAATCAACACACAAATTCAATTTTTAAAAAAGATCGACAATGCACACTCCCGGCTTCCGCCTCAGGAGGTCTGTTAGGTTGCTGCAGTTGCGAGAAATTGAGTACCCCTGCAGAGGTCCAGAGGTCCCCCACCGTCGAGATTCCAATATTCCATTGGGTAAAACCCTTACTGGATCTGAGGCAGCCTAACTTTTTAGTTTCCCATAGTGAAGTCAGCTTAGTAATAACCCCCTTCCATTTTAACCGTGTGAGCGCCTTGTACCACAATGTTACTGTGTGTTTGGTTGGGCCGAGTAGTCTCTTGAGGAGACTTGGATTGTATAGAGGGGCCAACAGACTATGTGTTCCCAGTTGCGCCCTATCTGCCAGATATGCCGGGTCGTCGGGTGGGGCGTGGATCCACTGATTAATTACTTTGAGCTGTGATGCCCAATAATAAAGTTGCATGTTTGGTAATGCTATTCCCCCATCGCACCACCCGCGATTAAGTTTAACGTGGGCTATCCTTGGTGGCTGGTCTCCCCATAGCAGATTGGTCACTACTGCAGTCACTTTTTGGAAGTAAGAGGGCGAGATCACATCTGGGGTATTTTCCAGAACATATAGGAGGCGCGGGAGTGCCATCATCTTAAATAATGCGGCACGCCCCAGCAGCGTGAGAGGCAAGGCTTTCCAGTGACGGACATCCACCTTCAGGCGAAGGAGTGGGGGTGCCAGGTTCTGATCGTAAAATACGCCCGGGTCACCGGTGACGTGTATGCCCAGATATTTAAAGGAGGTATCGGTCACTACCAACGGGCACTGTCCGGGAAGGATCGGTACAGGTCCTTTCAGTACGTAAAGGACTGATTTTGTCCAATTGATTGTATACTCGGAGGTCAAGCCGTGCTTATCACAAAGTGCTAACCATACCGGGACACTCGCCTCGGGGTCAGATAGATAAACCAGCATATCGTCAGCATATAAAGATACTCTATCTTCCCAGGCGTCACCCCACGTTATACCCTTCAGCAATGGCGTGGTCCTAATAACAGAAGCAAGCGGTTCTAATACCAGTGCAAAAAGTAGAGGGGATAAGGGACAACCCTGACGTGTCCCCCGTGCTAGAGGGATCGCTCGAGAGATGTGGCCATTGGCCGCCACATGGGCAACCGGGTCCATGTATAGGAGTTTAACCCAGGATAGAAATTTTGGACCAAAGCCCATCCGAGCCAGGACTGCGAATAAATATTGCCACTCTACCATATCGAAAGCCATTCTGGCATCCAGTAACAAAATGGCCACCGTGCTCCATGCACACGCCGGAGGTTTAACGCCGTGCTTCTATGTGGCATGAAGCCTGACTGATCCGGGTGGATCAAGTGTCGTAGGTGCGGGGTCAGTCTATTTGCAATCAATTTCGCCAGAATCTTCGCCTCTGCGTTGAGAAGCGAGATTGGGCGATACGACGCACAATCTGCGGGCGGTTTGCCCGGCTTCGGGATGGCCACTATAGTCGCCAACCGCTGGTCCAATGGCAGAGCCCCAAGTTCTCGACATTCCTCGTAAATGGCTAACAGCGGTGAGCTCAGGGTATCCGACAGTGCTTGAAACCATTCAATCGGTATCCCGTTAGGGCCCAGTGCCTTACCTGTATGCAGCGCACCTATCGCCATACGGAGCTCCTCCACCGTGAGGTCGTCTTCCAATTCAGACACTGCCTCCGCTGACAACGTCTCAACCTCCACCTCTTGGAGCGCCAACACTGCCGCTTCAGCCATGACCACCTCCCTCGGGGTGTATACTGCCTCAAAGTGGTTTGCTAAGATGTCGACGACTTCAGAGGGGCGCGTGTGATAAGTCCCCTCCGGGTCCTGTAATTGTAGAATGTGCCTACTGCCGTCGTTTTTCCTGTCCAGCCAGGCCAGCAATTTGTTGGCTTTGTCGCCTATATCATAGACCCTATGCGCAGTCGCCTCTATATTCTCTAACGTCCTTCGTCTGAGAAGGTCGTCATGCTGCTTTTGGCAGAGGTGGAGTGAGTGGCGCGCATCTTCCGATGGAAGTGCCATATGGGCCGCATTCGCCTGTTCCAGCTTCAGTTCTAGCGCTAGTAGTTCCTGATTCTGTGTGCGTTTATGGTTGTTGATCGACGCAATCGCCTGCCCTCGCAATACAGTTTTGTACGCTTACCACAGCGTCGTCGGGGAAGACACCGAGCCGGTATTCTCGTGAAAGTAATGTTTAGTGGGTTTTTTTTAAGGCTTTGCGGACCGGAGGAATTTTGAGATAACCAGGGTAGATGGGATAAATTCTCTTACGCGCTGTTGCTGTGCAGGACATAGTGATGGTCAAAGGGGAATGATCTGATATACCCTGTGGCCTGATCTGCACGTCATTGATTGTGAGTCAGCCACCCCCCAGTGTAAGGAAATAATCAATACGGGATAGGCAGTCATGTGTGGCTGAGTAATAAGAGTACTGCCGATCGTCGGGGTGTAGCTGCCGCCATATATCAACCAGTCCCTGTGCCTCCAGAAAGTCACTGAATCTTGTTGGGCCTGTGGAGATTGTGCGATTCGGGAACCTATCCTGTTCACTATGGGCCAGTGCATTAAAGTCTCCGCCCACCAGTAGGTCCCCGTCCGGGAGTTCTAGAAGAATTTTCCCAGGTCCGGAAGCGCCAATGAATGTAGTGCTGGCGGGATATACACAGACACCACATTAATGGGCTCGCCTTCCCACTGCCCACAAACTGCGGCAAAGCGGCCATGATTATCCGTCTTAATAGACTGTTGTATGAATCGTGACGTCTTTTTCACCAAAATACCTGTCCCACGGGACCCTGAAGTGAAATCTGAGTGCGTGACCATGCGGTAACCCCGTCTATCTAAAGCCCTGCTAGCTGCACCCACTAAATGGGTTTCTTGAAGTAGGACAAGGTCGCAATTTAACCTTCTGATACCCTGGAGAACCAGCCCTCTCTTTACCTTGTCCCCCAAACCCCTGACATTCCACAACATTATCTGTAGCGGCGGCATAGGCCCCACCTCTGGAGCGGCCGTCATGTTACTGGGTTGTGGTTGTCCTGCCATTGTGAGACCGTGCACGCAGACAGAGAACCCATGGGGTGAGGCAAAAGTGTGTTCGATGGAGGTCCCTCCCCCCTTGTGCCTCCAATCGCATGTTGGAACTATTTCAGTGTTATCAGATCAGTATCAGTACACCCGGTGTATGAAATTCGGCACAGTGTGACTAAAATGAACGTCAATATGATCAGTAGAGCCAAACAATACAAACTAACAAACCGTAGAAACCCCCCCGTACCCCAAACTCCCACCCGCCCTGCTTCCCTGCCATACGGACTCAAAACTCCAATTTAGCAGAGTGCTTAAACCCACCCCGAGAAAAACACACAGTTACTTGCCCATTGGGGGTGAGGAGTACTCCGGAATTAGCGACCCCTCATACCCTCTGCAGAGGCCCTTGGCCCAGTGTCCATGGTGGTCCCGGCGGCAGTCCCTAAGCAAGAATGTCTCGTACCTGCCGAGTGTTCATATGTCCACCTCCTGGTCTGCATCAACATTGTCTCTCATCGGCGAGCTTCTGCCGCTGTTCAGGTCTGCATCTCGGACGTCGTCACGGTCTTTCGAGTGTTGGCCATTTTTAGTTCGTCCAGGGTGGCGAGATTGAGAGGCAGGACACCAGCCATCCAGCCAGTCTCGGGCAGTTTCTGGGTTATCAAAAAACCAAGTCCTGTTCTTCGCCACTACCCGGAGCCTGGCCGGAAAGATCATGGAATATTGAATCTCCCGTTTCCTGAGCTCCTTTTTAACTTCCAAAAAAGTTTTCCGCCGTCTGGCCACCTCCGCCGTGTAGTCCGGGAAAAACGCCAATGTAGAGTTCTGAATCTTCACAGGCGGGGAAACCCGTGCTGCTTGAAGGATGACATCCCGATCACGGAAATTAAACAGTCTCGCCAGGATCGGTCTGGGGGACGCCCCTGGTTTAGGCTGGCCACCCGGGACTCTGTGTGCCCTCTCGACCGAAAAGAAGGCTGATAGCCCTTTAGGTTGGAGGTGCATTTTGATGAGGTCCTCCACGTAAAGATCCGTTGCTCTCGTACCCTCCGATTCCGGAACGCCAAGAATGCGTATATTGTTCCGTCTGGAGCGCCCTTCTTGGTCGTCCAGTTTGTCCTTTAGGATTTTGTTCTCCGCCATTACTGCCTCCATAGCCGTCTGTAGTTCCGACACATCCTCCACCAGCGACTTCGTAACCAGTTCAAGCGACCCTACCTTCTCGGCCATTTTGTGGAGATCCGCACGAATGAGGGTTATTTCGGCCGAGATGGAACCCACCGTCGTCTGGACCTGCGTGAGTGCTCTCATGACATCGTCCAGTGTCGCCTTCTTAGTTCCCACATTGTCCACTGTTTTCGCGGAAGTGTGTCGTCCATCCGCTGGAGGGGACGCGGTTTTGTCATTAGTGTACCTTTCAATACGCGTCTGAGTCATGCCGCCTTTAGTACCCTTCCCTGCCATAGTGTTTTCGGAGTTACTGCGCAGTCCTCCAGAGCGAAGGGATCAAAAGGATCGGTCACCGATGCAACGCGGCCCACAGTCCGATCCAAGGAGAAGCCCCTGTATGGATAGGGGTTAACGCCACAGTGTTCGTGTCGTATCAGACGGTCCGCTTCTTCCGGCCGTACACTATCTCCTCGGTATTCCAGACGGTCTTTCGGCACCTCCTTTAGTGCACCGCCCTCAGTTATGGCACACGTCGCTTCCCAGGACAAAGACCCTGTCCGCTGGTCGTGTCGCGGGGTACTTCCCCAGTCCCAACCACTTCCGGTCTGTCGCCGCCGGGTACGGCACACTTCCGGTTGGCTTCACTCGCCACTGGGTCCCCCGGAGTCAGGCCTGTGTTCCGATCGCCTCGACACTCGACGATAACTCCGCCATTCGGCCTCCGATTTTCGTCCGGGTACTCGCCGCCGGTTCCGCCCGGTCTCGGGCGTTCGGTGCCTCCGTCTGAGGTGTGATTCAGCCACGGATTAGAGTACGGATAGGTTGAGAGGCCGCTTCCCTGCCGGAGCTAGTCCTCTATGCTGCCGCCATGTTCGGCCGCTAGCCACGCCCCCTAAATTAAAATATTTGATTAATTATAATTAAATTACTTCCCACCCTATTCCTCTATAAACCCACAACCCGCTGCCGAATTATATTATGCAAAAAGGAAATACCATAAAATTAATAACTTAAAATAAATTATAAAATAAATATACAATTTTCACACATATATTAACATAAAAACACTTTAAAAAATTCGATATTATTAAAAAATCGATATCAACTTACCTCAAATTCGATATTTTTGTTGTCTATATTCTGTCCATTCGATATTTTGTCTGTTCTATATTTTGAATTCGATATTACTGCTATTCTATTCGATATTTTTGTTGTCTATACTCTGTCCATTCTATATTTTTAATTCGATATTACTGCAATTCAATATTTTTAACTCAATATTTTGACTGTATACCCTTTACAACGTGGCGTCACATTGTAAATACCCTGCACCATGGCGCTGGCTTCGCTCTGCCGCTGCATCACAAAAGTGACGCAACGGCAGCGCAAATGTGCGTACGGGGCTTGTAAATCTGCCTCATATTTCGGCAAACCACAATAGACAGACCACATGACAAAGCAAAAGCTCAAACAGAGTTAAAAGAAATGTCAGACAAAAATGGTGTCTGCTTCTTCATAATTTCCAGCAGTTGAGGGCATAAGCCGGCCTCCTGCATGGTCTTAAAATCCATAAGGAGTGACTGAGCCACATCGGGG